>NW_026782068.1:0-600000 GCF_031769215.1 Ylistrum balloti | reverse complement strand
ACAGGGTTTACGATAAAATATGTCTTCGCTTAATCGCTTGATACTCTTGTTAAAATGAGAAAATTACACTACCTAAACACTGTTGACAAACGGGCCTGTTACACATAACCAAACGCTACAACTTAACGACTCGGTGAGATGCGTGTTGTTAAGAAATCAATTTCCTTATTTCATTTTATGACTATACAGTATTTAATCTCTAGATGTTTACTCTTCTTTGGATAATTTTTGATTTTCCTGGGTCGCCTGAAGGCTTCAAAATATAGGTCCTTTGCATCACAGTGGAGAGCTAGAATGAAAAGCCAGCAGTAAGATGTAAATAAGATTTAGTTTTTGCCTCTACTGTGACTAGGTCTAAATTTGTACTTGAGGGTGCTGTTCTTTTGTGCATATCTTGCACTGCCTTATGTGTTGAATTGTACCAACAGTTTCTGTATAATTGGCACATTATAATGTATATCTTGGGCAGTTACGAAATTTCTCGATGAAGCTGTACTTTTGATGTAGCGACACCAGTTTGTTTACAATCTACGGCCATCCTTTGAACAGACGTGATTAAAGTAGATAGACTCATTTCGATATATGAACGGTCAGCACAAATTTTCTGTGTTGTGAAACGTGTATATTACCTTTGATAAGAATATGAACGTCAACAAGTGAACCTTTACCTGACATAATTAGCGTTACTTGTATCAGGAACGCGAACCAGATGTATTCCGAGAAATGACGTTTCTAACTTCCTTCTCTGTATAAATTACAAAGTATATTGTGACAGCTGTGACGGGCGTAATCACATGTCTTCTTACTGTGTTGCGATAATGTATGTATTTTCTTAAGCTGTTTATTTTGTTGTTTTGTTTACGTACATGATCAGGATAAGTTCGTGTTAGTATCTCAATATTGATATCATACAAAGATATAAGCGAAAACAACACGAAAATCCCAACATGTGAACATCATTCTCCAAATTTTATATAATTTGTGCAAAATATGAACAAACGAAATATTTACTAGGAGACTCCTAAAAACGTACTAAGAGAGTAAGGCCAGATGTACGAAAGAGTAAGGTCTTGTGAATTTCGGGTCATTTTTCCTAAGTGTGATTTGATTCAAAAACAGGCTTAGTGGACTTCCACATAACGGTCCTATCTTCACATATACAGTTGAATCTGCACAAAGTGATCACATTTGGGAATTTATAAAAAGCGGTCTCTTTTAGAAGGGAGATGGTTTCTAATAATAGTGAGGGCCAAAGAGTCTGACAAAGTTAACATAAACACAAACACCAATCATTGTTATTTATTCGTAAATCTTCATGATTTTAATATGCATGTCCATATCATTATCCTTAATTGAAACCGTATTTTCTACAATAACTAAATTTTTTATTTTTCTACATATATCGGTAAGTTATATTTTGGAAATCAGTTCTATAAATAACAATGTGTCTATCGGTCTTGAAGATCATCCGAGGTAAATATTATTGAATATCTAGGTTATAGTAGCTTTCAAGTGTCACATAAAAGAAATTGTGACATTAATGAAGCCCTTGGTGTTCTGAGCCAGTGTCAATATATGTATTCCACCAAAGATGCCAGCCTATGCTAATGATTCTTACCAAGTTATCTCCAATTAAAAATAAACGATATTATACTTAAAAATGAAATTTTGCTATAATCTATAGTAAATTTCACCCCCTCCACAGGGGGAAACTAAGACCCTGGAGTCATGAAATTTTCAATTTTGGTATATATGTCCATCCGTGAAGAAAATGTACTACCATGTCAAGGCTT
The DNA here is from genome assembly GCF_031769215.1 of Ylistrum balloti. Classification (NCBI taxonomy): domain Eukaryota; kingdom Metazoa; phylum Mollusca; class Bivalvia; order Pectinida; family Pectinidae; genus Ylistrum; species Ylistrum balloti. The sequence continues at coordinate 598,207 of NW_026782068.1, read as the reverse complement.
TGGGAAGAGGATTATTGAGTTTCAGTCATTAAGACCGCTTTTGGCCTTCCCCCTCAAGCCTCTGTGGGGTGGGGCCGCATGACACACTATTTTTGGTTCATCCTTCGCCATTGAAATCGATTCAAGGTTGTTTTTTTTAGAAGAAGTCGATAGGTCATCATGGGACTTTTCTCGGGGACCTGAAATGTCGGTTTAGTACAATCACAAAAAAATTTATCATTTACAAACATCAGAAAGTCATTTATTTTTGAAAACATCAGATACTTTCCTGTCGCCTTCTCGTTGTTGACTCCTCAAAGATCTGTTTTTACCTTCAAATCTTAAAGTGTATCCTGATCGTTTTCCTTTATCAAGCTATAAATACTTCGTGTTATACAATAAATGGCCCAGAAAGTGCGAATGTCATAGTTAGATCCGTTTCCGAGATATCGTGATTAATCTAAAATGCACACCTTTGACTCTGCGGTGACCGCCTCGTTATGGGTAGCCCACATCTGTGACGTCACATATTCAACAATGTCAAAGCAGCTCTATAGAAATATACTAGGAAGCTTCAATTGTATTTTTGATAAAACAACTTATTAGCTACTTTTTTTACATATTCCGTTCACAAATACTTCTGTAGGTTATAATGCAAGTGTTATATACGTGTAGAAATGATTCTTTACAATTTCAATTAATAAATGATAATATTTTGAGTAGGCAAACGATGTACTGTATGTAAGTGTCAGAACACACATGCGGATGCTATCTAGATTTACCTAATTTCTAATCCATTAATCTAGTGACTGTTAACAATTTTTTTATTATCCAATTGGTCTCTAGAAAGTATGCCGATCACTTAATTTATTAAAAAATTAAAAATTCAGTCGCCTAATTTACAAATGCACATCGGCCATATTTTTTTTACAAACGGAGATATATTATAATTATTGGAACAAATAGATAAAAATCCACTGATAATAACCCGCAACACGCGTGTTGCAATCTACAGTTATAAAAACCGGAATCAAAGTGAATATGTGTTAAAGGCTTATAACTTACACCAATCTACAAATTAACCGAAAGTTCAGGCTACCCCCTACATACCTTTCATCTCGTACCTTGGTACAGGTATAAAGGTATATGTCGGGCCTCTCGCCATGAGAGCACGTGACACAAGTGTGTTTTATGTTGCTTACTTTTACACATATTTCACACTTAAACAGATTAAGAGAGTGACCCGAGATGACTTTAAATGAACAAAGATGTTAAATCATAACTATGGTATTGCGCGTGACAAAAAAATTGAACCTCATGATTCGTTTATATTTTCAAGAAAAAATATTTACTGAAGAATTTTATTTGAGTCCGTGATTTAAGTCAGCATTTCATACTTAAGTACTGCAAAAATACTGAATTATCTTTAATTGCCGACCAAACATAAGGAATGCACAATGGCGTCAATTTGTCATTATGGTATATAATATGTGATACAGTTGTAATAATTTGTGCCTCAGCCCTTGTTCTAGGGTTGACAGAAAATATGTTAAAATTAAAAACTGTCTGAACATTTTGCCAAATTAATTATCTTATTCCTCAAAACTACAATACATTCGCCTGCAATATGAGAGCGTATAGCATAGCTTTTCTTGATATCGTATATTCCACGGTTGCTGCTCCCTGTCGTTGAACTTGTGATGTCACAACCGATAGGGCCCACTTCAGCACGAGTCACTCATAGGCCGATTCCTAATGGTAGGACAGGTGATACCATACTCATTACACGTCAATATCTCGGTATTGGGACCACGATCCCGATGCTGTTTTCAACCATTTTTTATTTTGAATCATGACTAAACATTTCATATTCATTTCAATTTCCACTCAAAGTGAAAATAACTCTTATAGGGTTTCGCAAATCTACTGTCACCATCGCTAGGCTTGGTTTCCGGTCGTCGTCAATATGGTCGCTGAGTATGTAACAATACGTGTACCAATATTCGTAGACAGAAACTTGTAAAACGTTGTGAAAAAACACCTCCAAGGTGAAGGATCTTAAATATTCATGTTTGTTAATGTATAAATTTCTTCCCAGTACACCCCTAATACCTTGTTTTTTATGTATTTGTTTTTGTCTTACAAGGTTTAGTAATATTATCGTGCACAAATAGCATTATTCCGTATAGGTGTACAATCAGAGGCTAAACAATTGGACGTCAGATGTCCAGTTAAGTGATTGTCTAAATGCTCATGGTCCTCTGCTTGGCATTCTCTCAGTAAAACACTTCTCATGTCGTCAAATAGCCATGTAACACAATGTTTTGATGGCTCTTGGTCCTTTAAAAAATTTCTTATCCTGGTAAAATTCTTGTAGACTACTAAACCTGCATAACTGATATCACAAGAGTGTATCCTTCCATATATGGACTGCTAAATTATCTTCCTGGACATTCTCTCAGTAAAAAAAATCTCACGTGTTTAATAGCCATTTAAACTCGGACAATAGCTTATTATATAGTCCTCTACGGATATGAGAAAAAGATTTCTAGACATCAGGTGACTGTTTAGACATTTGGTGTCTAAACACGTCCAGGCAACAGTTGGATCCATATTAAGTTGGTGTCCACTAATGATGGGTTCACGGAAGTGGCTTATCTAACAATTCCAATGATATTTCTCATCAAGGACATTGCAGCATGATACCAATGTCGAATACAAACAATCCAACACTGATCGATATGTCAAGACAAATATACATTTGTTGTCAAAGCAATGGAACAGTGTTGGGTCGACCTTCAGTCAACTTGAGACACTTTCGGTTAATATAGTAAGCTGGCCGTATGGCACTGCGGAGGACCTATGTCACACACTGGGATGTGAATGCAATCAAAATGGCTGAGAAAATCGTTGTATCGAGTTAAGTATATGTAAGATTACGACACTGATTACATAACGTACATATATAAGAAGCACAACGTATTCCGAACATGTTCACGTCACTAATGACACTTTTTCTGCTAATCTAAACGGTAAATTATCGGATGACCCGTACGTCCAGCATCGCCGTATCTGGGATGAAGAAACACGGCTATGCTAAAGAATGGAATACAACAATTACGGGGTAGTCGATCAGTACAGTCACGAAGGGAGAAAAACTGGTACCTGGAGACAAAACAAAAATATGATTAAGTCTGGAACCAGCTTCACTAGAGCCATAACGATATGTAAAGTACACAATGTGCGGTAGTGATAGTGGGGGTTGCTATGGCGGTTATTGATGCACAATCGAAAGATTACTTTGTATCTCATTTTTCGAAAAATTCCAAGCTGAAAACAAACTTCATACCATGTTTATTAAAACAAAACGAGTCAAATTAATAATAAACATATACCTTATTTGTGGCAAACGGCAACAATTTTTAACAAACATGTCTTATTTTTCTTTGTTTTTCTATGTGGTAATCAGTTCCATCACAGAAGATGTCACATCGTCGTTTTTGAATCACAGAAATGTCCACGCTGTTGTATTCTTTCGCGCGCTTATAATCCTCTCTACATCCATGTTCTTTCGGAACTTCTTTGTGAAGTAAACCTCATGTCTTGTAGTCTTGAAACCACAAATAGTTCACACATTTCAACTTACACAATAGAACTATGATAAGATAATTTTGGGCTGTTTATACAATAAAGTTAAAACGTTTGAGTTCCATAACGTAGGTCGGCAGGTATCATGGAAAGTCTTAATTTTAGGTAGTTCTCAAATAGCGTTGCCGATGGGAACAGAGACTTTCGTCTTGTGTAGATGTTGGGTCAGTAGGGTCATTGAGACAGGAAGGATCACCACTCTGTGGTTTCAGGCCGCGGACTCCCTTCTTCCACAACCTCTCATCTATAAAACCAATTCAAGTGGATGAATATTCTTTTAGTCCCATCAAATCAACTAAGGTGTCCTATTCCATGTCTCTATTAGGGATTACAGATACCCAAATGTGTATTAAAAATGATATATTATGCCTATTGTATCGCTGATGCATTATACAGAACGGATTTATTTATTCATTTGTTTATTTATTTAATGGGTTTTACGTCCTCTATTACAAAATGGATCATAGCATCTCCCAAACAAATCGTATATATGGAAAGGGAGACAACTGATGGAAATTAACTGTCTTTGTTTTTACGGTAAACACTGTCTTATTACTAACGAAACAAGGGTGTTGGTAGCGATATCATTGCGGATATATATATAACGTAAACACTGTTTCAAAATAACATAACATCAGATGAATTCAATAAAATATAGCAAGGCTTGAATATTTTTCTAAGTTTTTTTTATATTTTTTTCTTCTGTTTATTCCTATAGGTATCGGTAATAATGCTAGTGGTGAGGAGGCAAGAATGTCTGTCTTAATAAGTGCAGAATGTTGACATTTGTTAGAGGTAGAATAATGAGGAACACCATGAAAAAGAGGCCCATTGGGCCTGTATCTCTCACCTGCTTTGAGATAATGTGATATGAGTTTGTATGTATAAGTATTTATATTTCACAGGCAATACCATTTCAAAAAGTGAAATTTAGACCCTTTTGGGACTCAAAACCCTTCCCCTGGGCACAGGCGATTTATTATACCAAGGTTTGCGCAAAACACGTAATGCTTAAAAGTAACCTTACTGTATGTACATAAAAAATAGACACTAGAGAGTTACATCCCTTGACTATTTTTAATAAACGTACATATATTTTCGTATCAATAGGTTTTTGTGGGGAAGACGTTGATAAATACAAATTATGAATGTATAAGATAAATTATGTTATAAATAACTAAATGAATGTCATAAGTATGTTAAACACATTCAAAACATTAAGATTTAAATATTTTTAATATTACATCTTATGTAAGTATACATTTTACAGTTTGGGTTACCTCCCTTCGTCTTTAAGCTAAATTCTGACGTTTTCCTTGTTGAATTTTGATCCCTAGGGTGGCCACGTCTATGAACAGGGGCCATATTTCGCAATTCAAAATTTGTATCCCATTAGTATGTTCTAATGGTAAATCGAATGTGGGACTTAATAAGTCTGAAGGAGAATTGATCTATACTTAAATAAGCATTGATTGATTTGTATCATCTTTGACGTCTGGGCATGACATTTAGAACTAAGGGACAAAATCTTGCCCATTTAAAGTCTATATCCATAGGGCGTGGCAATAACGAAATATTTAATCTGTAGATTTTCTCAATTTAAACATATGATTGTGAATCAACGCAATACAACGTATTAATGTTGAGAAAAAAATGTTTGAAAAAAGTAATATAATAATCTCGTGTACTCAGTCCTTTGTCGACAGCTTAAACTTTTCAATTGTTTTACCTTAATTTCCATAAAGATAAATTCAGACAGAGAAAAAAAGCAGCATGGATAATTCTAGATGTTACCCATGCCACTCAATCATCTGTTTTCTGTTTATCAATTTGGTTTTGTGGAAGATACAATGTTTAACTGTCCTGTTCCTGAATATATTGGTAATATTGTCGACCTATTTTCCACTATTATACCAGATATATACAATAAGAAATGAAATCCATTTTCATAGATAACTCATATTGTGCATCATTTTATGCAAACTGTTATTTCAAAAAATAAAAATAAAATTGCAACACTATCCAAATAAACAATAAAGACGACCGAAAATGGTATTATTTTGGAAGGTCTTTCCTTGTGAGGTACTCCTGTTTCCATCTACAATAAGAACCTCGCGCGCTTAAATCCGATCTAACCAGAGTGATTAGTAAAACTGAAATAACTACATGATATGACAATAGTTGTAGAATAAAGTATATGGTTATTATCTAATATATATCAAATCAACCCCATTTGAAACGGACCCAGTGTTAATTTACAACGTTGAAGATTGACCCTGGGTTCTTTTTTAACGTGACACCTGATATTTTGCTTATTCTCAGGAGCTAGCCGTAAACACCTGAACTATGATAAGTTTGGTATATATGTTAACATCGCCGCGGATATCGTCCTGCTTTCAAATCGGCGATAAACAACTCCTAAATCGGACAGCTATAATTATAATTTTTTTTATAATTTGTCACATTGACATATATGTATATTGGACACTTGAATATGTGTTTTAATTCCAATATATATGCATCATGAGCTTTATGTAGTGCACTACTTTTAATTAATGATCCAAATTAAAACTATCATTATGTTCACTGTGATACATTTACTCTATATGTGATGTTATAATCTTTTAATAATACAATGTAATTTAATGTTGTAAATGCTGTACATTTTACTGTCGACCGCTTGTAAGAAGAGTCTTTGACTCAAAATGTTATCGACCTGAAATAAAGTCTATTATTATTATTATTATAACGGCTATTGAACAAATACCGATTAAGATTAGATGCATGTTATATATCAAAGAGTGCATGGTTCAGAACACAGTGCATATTATCTTAAGAAAAAAAAACTTTTTTTTTGAAATGCAGTGGTACCAAGGATGTTGAATACCTACCCCAACCCTCTTTTTATTTTACGATTTGTTTGAATGTCAAAAATTCGGAATGAAAACAACCAAATAAGGATGAGAAAACTTTTCATTCAGAATTGTCTACCTGAGATTAAATATACTACATTCCAGTAATGTAAAGCATTCATGCTGTGATGAACGACACAAGTGTTTATGTAGTGCTGATGACATAATAACATTTACGTGTATTGAATCTTTCCACTGGGTCCACAATTATGGGTATGAAAGTTGACATTAGGAACAATATCCAATAAAGAGACACGTGTATATCACAAAATCACGAACTTTTTGTCATTAAATTCTCATATTTGGACTTCGAATTACCGGGACCTAGACCGCCACAAAAAATGCGCTTCATTGTAAAAAGGTATTATAAAACTTGCAGACTTATATTTTGTTAAATTTGGAACTTACAGATTTTACAATCGTGTGTTCTATGAAAGATTATAATTTTTTAAACAGTTTTCTATGATCATAACTTGAAGTATAGATAATTTTCTTTGTTTTTTTTGTTTTTGATTTTTAACCTATTGCTTCAATAAAACGATATTAATCAACTCAACTTACCTCACTTTAGCCTAAGCATGTTAAAATTCCAATCGTATGATGGAAAGGATCGTTGTCACAGCGGGAAAATATCCATCGTTCTGGTGACATCAAGTTCTGGTCACACTGTCGGAACATCTTCACTAAATCAGGTCCTTCTCGCATCTCACGACACCAACAAGGAAAAAAATTGCTATGGTATTAACCAATCTTTATCCAGAATTGTAGCATTTAGATAAAGTCGTGCGGGTTGATTTACTCTGACGCAAATCTGGAACAACGTCCCAGAATTTTGTAATTCAACATCTGTTGTGTGATTTATTTCATTCACGCAGCGACGTATGTCGATACAGACTAAGAGTGAGTGTGGCAACACAATCGACATGTTGAACTGTTGGTTAACACTGGAACGTTATCTTCAGTTTCAAAATCAGTAATTTTTTGTTAACGATCGTTATCCTATATTCAAATTTTGAATATAGTTGCTATTTTTTAATATTGCCGTTAAAAAAATGTATTTTCTTGTTCTAAATACCTGTGGTAATTGTTCATTTTTCATTTCACCAGGTATTTATAAGTAAATGCCTATCACAAATTCTCAATCGCTCACGTTCAAGACATGTTTCCTACAAATTCTCTACTGAATTATATTAGAACCTTCAACGTATTCCTCAGCTATAAAAACATTGTGGAGCAGGACTGTTACATCATATTTATACTGCAGTATAAAAAGCACGTGCTTTTCATGAAGGTCATGGCCGCCAACGATGCGACGGAAGTGGGCGTGAACTGCGGAGTATTAATATTAATATGTTGTCCTATTTTAGGATGGAAATAACCCATATATACTTGTTGAATGGATTAAGGAAGAACTATGTCTGGGTGTTCATACCGCTCGTATTGAATAGCTTAATTGTGAAAAGTCGGCGTACAAAAAAAAAACATACACAGAATCTATCACCGAGATTATTTTTTCTCCACGGGGTATCGAAACACATAACCAACTTTTCATTTCTGATATGTATGTCCCTTTGATTTCGTACCTTTTGGCCATCTTTCGTCTTTGATATAATTATTATGAATTATAAGGATATTTGCTGTGTTTACCGGCCGTCCAGAATATATCATAGGGAGGGGGGGAGCATTTTACTCTAGTTTGTATTGAACATATCATCTTGAGCATACTATTGTCTTGGAAATAGTTTAAACTTGATTATAATTATGGTTATAAGACGACAGTATATTGGAATGCACATACATGCAATGACCCTTGCTGACCCTCAGGAGCTCATGGACTGATTGGCGGACACAACAGAGGTGGACGGAAATACTCAGCATCGGTGGAATGATCTTAAGGTGCTTTACCACAATCGTAAAAGGTCACTGAGAAATCACGTCATTGGTTAAGTGCCTTTACCACAATCGTAAAAGGTCACTGAGAAATCACGTCATTGGTTAAGTATCTTTACCACAATCGTAAAAGTCACTGAGAAGTAACGTCATTGGTTAAGTATCTTTACCACAATCGTAAAAGGTCACTGAGAAGTCACGTCATTGGTTAAGTATCTTTACCACAATCGTTAAAGGTCACTGAGAAGTCACATCATTGGTTAAGTATCTTTACCACAATCGTAAGAGGTCACTGAGAAGTAACGTCATTGGTTAAGTATCTTTACCACAATCGTAAAAGGTCACTGAGAAGTCACGTCATTGGTTAAGTATCTTTACCACAATCGTAAAAGGTCACTGAGAAATCACGTCATTGGTTAAGTATCTTTACCACAATCGTAAAAGGTCACTGAGAAATCACATCATTGGTTAAGTATCTTTACCACAATCGTAAAAGGTCACTGAGAAATCACGTCATTGGTTAAGTATCTTTACCACAATCGTAAAAGGTCACTGAGAAGTCACATCATTGGTTAAGTATCTTTACCATAATCGTAAAAGGTGACTAGGAAATCACGTCATTGGTTAAGTATCTTTACCACAATCGTAAAAGGTCACTGAGAAATCACGTCATTAGTTAAGTGCATTAATTTTTATTCACAATTAATCAGATATAATTTTTAAACATTTTCTACATAAAAATGCTTACTTTAATACTTCAAGTGTTTTGACAACTAAAATAACATAACATTTCCTTTTAGCTGTAAGAACCGAGCTATGCCTTTATATTATCTAAACAACGCTCGCCATGATGTAACAGCTGCCTAGTGTAAGACGTTGTTCTGATGTTATAAGAGGGTATGTCATGTAACCATTATGTCACACAGGGAATTATTTATCACGCGTGTTTTAATAACATTTGTCATTCTTTTATCGATTGATGTATTTAATACTTAACTATAATTTACTCTACGACACCCACTTGGTAATCAGAACATGGCATGTAGTTATTTATAACACCATCACCGCCTACAACTAACACAAGGGCAGCTTCTTCAATCATCATTGATGTCTACACACATCCTATATAGAATTGATCGTTCCTATGGACCTGACACCCCCGCACATTCCACAGACAATCAAAACTACATCTACTGCAATCCTCACCGCAACAAATATGTAATTCACTAGGATGATGGTTCCAGCTGTTCATACAGAGCAAGCTATATCCATTGTTAACAGAATTACATAACCCTGTACTGTATTGCTACGGCGTTTAATAAGATACCTTATTCAGGATTGTCTGTTTTTGTGTCTTTATAAAAAATGCATTCTGACCTCCCATTAACTCAGTGTTAGTCATTTAATTCATTGTTTAGCTCTGTTTTATATTATCTAGATTTCATTAAAATGTGCCTTTCACTTGTGTGTCTTTTGTACAATTTTAGAGATTGCAGGTGGGTAGACTTTGCTGGTGGACGAGTAGTCCCCGAGGTTTGTCGTAATCTGCATGCCACGCTTTAGATCATTCGAGTAGTGGCATGGTTTACCAAAATTATCAGGGATATGACATTTACGAGATGTTTTTTAAATTATAGTAGTAGTTCACCTCCCCTGCTAGATATTTCGTCCGATCACTTTGGACTTTCCCCATTCGTCTCCTATCTTTAACATTTAGGCCCTTGCCATCACTCACGAGTCCTAGACGGATGAAGCAGCTGTATGATGTAGCGTCACTGACAATTCTAGAATGATGAAACAGCTGTATGATGTAGAATCACTGACGAGTCCTGGAAGGCCGAAACAGCTGTATGATATAGTATTACTGACGATTACAAGAAGGACGAAACAGCTGTATGATGTAGCATCACTGTCGAGTTCTAGAAGGGTGAAACAGCGGTATGATGTAGCATTACGGACAATTCTAGAGGGACGAAACAGCTGTATGATGAAGCATCACAAACGAGTCCTAGAAGGAAGAATCAGCTGTATGATGTAGCATCACTGACGATTCCTAGAAGGACGAAACAGCTGTATAATGTAGCATCACTGATGAGTCCTCGAAGGACGAAACAGCTGTATGATGTAGCATCACTGACGATTCCTAGAAGGACGAAACAGCTGTATAATGTAGCATCACTGATGAGTCCTCGAAGGACGAAACAGCTGTATGATGTAGCATCACTGATGAGTCCTCGAAGGACGAAACAGCTGTATGATGTAGCATCACTGATGAGTACTAGAAGGGCGAAACTGCTATATGATGAAGCATTACTGACGAGTCCTAGAAGGACGAAATAGCAGTATGATATAGTATTACTGTCGAGTTCTACAAGGACGAAACAGCTGTATGATACAGACTGATTTCTTGCTTGGCTTTAGCGTACCCTGCCTGTCCTGCAAAACTTTTCTCTACAAACTCACTTAAATCGAATACTCAGATACGTTTTCCAACGGTCCCACAGACTTCGAAATAAAAAATTTAGAGCAGAAAAGAAGCCACTTAATATCCAAATGTAGTTTTGTACCCAGCAATATATGGAAATTAATTTATTAGAATACTACAACACTTTATATTCAGGGGCGCAAGATCAAGGTCGAGGGCTGCTTTTGTTATATAATATTATCAGAGATTTAATTGAGTGCCTTTGTTATTAAGGATATTGATAACATATTACGAGAATGCCTCGCAGCTGGTATTACGAGTATCAATGTCAACGTGTGCATATCGATCTTTCTATAACAATGTTTAAAATATGATATGAATCTAACTAGAAGCTGGATCATTCATGTTTTATAAATGTAAGAAATAAAAAAAATGACCAGGTTTCTAAAATAGTAGATCATAACTATTCATCAATCTATTTACTAAATAGTCAAGGTCATGTGTGAATTTCCGCCAAATGCTTAAAAGATTTCCTGATTAATTAGGACCACTACATCTTAAGAATCTGATATCTCAGTGGAATCAAAGCCGATATGAAATACATACATCCGATCTGAGTAAAACTTGGAACAGCCAGCCCTGCTTTACTTACGTCTGTCTGATACATAGACAAGTTTGCTGCCAGATAGTATAAATTAAGACAACCACTTACCATATATAATATGTTCTCTCTGACTACAGATTATAAAATTAGATACAGGATTAAAGCAATCAAGGGAAAATCCTGATATTTATGATCAATTGATAAGAACTGTAAATGAAGACAACTTTTCATTACAGTAAAACACATGATCCTTAATACATGTGGCGCTGTATCAAGAGAAAACAGGTCCAATGTTTATATAACGCATTAGTGTATATCAAATTGGTACGAGGGTCCATTTAGGACATGCACAATATTATTTTTACATTAATCATATTGAGTGCTCGACATATTATTCCGAGCGGTCGACTTGTTCTCTCGAGCGGTCGACTTTTTATCTGGAGACGTCGACTTGTTATCTCGAGTGGTCGACTTGTTATCTCGAGCGGTCAACTTGTTATCTCGAAATATTACTTGCCTACCAATAACGCATTGGTAAGTACATTACTGAACTCCGTTACAAAATTGGAGTAAGAGTTATGATAAAGTAAATAGGGACAGTATGTCGAGTGCGATATATTAAGTTTAGCGCTCGAAATAACATGCCGAGCGTTTGAAATCATATACAGAGCGCTCGAGATAAGTAATATGAAAACAACATTGTGCACGTCCTGAATGTATCATCGTAAATAGATGTTGTTCATGTTCTACATTATGATTTTCTGTGCGTTTGTCTTTTGAGAAAATAACAAAAGGTCCAGTCCCTAATCTTTGGTATACCAGCCATTAATATGTTTGCTCACGTTTCACGTGCTTACTGTCAACAAAGAATTAGATACAATTAGTGGGATACAAAAACATATTATAAAAATGGGACATGGCATTTCAGTGAATCATCATCAAATCAATATTTCCGTTATCAGATGCTAGTAGAATTCATGCTTAACTGAAACAGGCAACGTGTCCGATAATATTTGTAATAGTCTTAGTTAGGTAAGATAGAGTACAAACGAGATACAAACTGATAAATCTGTAGTTATTTAATGTCATCCACACCAACTGCATATGTTTTTAAATGTGTATAAATCACACAGATTTGATTCTCAATTATTCCATACGAGATGACTTTATCTATAAACAATTATCATCCGTAATCAATATTACTTTATTTAGAATTTCACCTTCACATATGTACAACTCTTGTAAAAAGTTACGGAAACAGCTTTATGGGAGAATTTGAAAGACAGGTGAACTCATGACGTTAAGTTATATCTAAATTCCTTTTTTTCCTATTATTTTAAATACATATATTTTTAACTGGTAAACCTTTAGGATATGAGGATGACGCCACCTTGGAAAGACTCCAAATATTTCCCATACAGCAAATAACCTTAACTGTTGTTGATATATGAAATTAGCATATTTATTTCTTTCCAGACACAGGTACACTTTTTAACCGTAATCAAATATTTAGGACCCTCTTCACAGGTTTTCGTAATGGTATGCTATGATTAAACATAAAACATCTCACAAGAAAAAGCAGCATGACTCTGCTTTTACGCTTTAACGATTTTGCCTTCTGATCCAGTTGTATCGTTGTAAGAAGTGTCTTAGCTTGTGTGTTTTCCTATATTTAGGTACACTTCACAATGAAGTTAGGTTGTATATTGGCAATATGGTGTCCGGCCGCCCGTCTTTCCGTATTTCTGTGTCAGGATCACATCCGGATAACTTCCCCATGATTTTTGTCAAAACTATGTTAAATACTGTGGATTTCAATATCACAATAGAAGTTACATCCTCGTGCTTATTCTCTAGTTGACTTTTTCATTGAAGATATGTCCATTGTACTAGTATTTTTGAAGACCGAATCTTGTAGACTCCTCCTCCTCCTACAGTGGTTGTCCAAATTTTGTGAAACATCCCTGATGTAGTCTTTACACACTTATATTGTGCGCCTGCCCATATTTAAGGTTTTATCTATTTTTATAACAGTTTTACTGAATCTTGTCTGAACAACTCCGCCTACATTGTTTATCTGACTGGCCTGTTACGTAAAGGAGGATACAGTCACATTTCAATCTGTTTCAAAATTTACAATTCATGGATCCATCTGACAAAACTAAATTATTCTCTATATCTATCTTTCGGACCTGTGATTTTTATCATGAAATACGTACCATTCTGTATGGTGTTGAACTGAGGGTATCATTTCCCCACTCTGGCGACAGTTCCAGTTCCTTCTGGGTAATAACGTCATAATAATTCTTACGATTGGTTATATGTAGACATTGGTTTGACTCATAAGCGTGTGTTAAGAGGACATGTATACTGCATAGGGACGTGGAATTCAAAAGAATGTATCAACCTGTATGTATTTGTCTTGGCGAGCGCCCGTGTGCAGATTTGTTGGATTAAGCACATGTGAATGTGTGCCAAATTTGTAAAATTAGAAAGCATTGATGATCCCAAAGAGCCATGCGTGATTTTTTTTTATCAAGTCTTGAATCAAATCTATTGCATCAGCTTCAATGAGATATTCAGCATAATTTAAGATTTCATATTATTTTGTTTTAAACAATTCGCGAAAGAATCTGTTTACTTCCTTTATAAAGTATACGCATCAATTCACCATAATTACAAACATACGGAATTTAATTGATAGATGTAGCTATCTCATGATTTGGCCTCAACAGCTTTGCTTTCAATGACGTAACACTGTGATTTTAAAGTGTCATTTTTGAATCTACAAGAAATAAATCAAACAAAGCAATGCAATCCGACATATTTTTTTCAGTAAACAACATAAAATTGACCCAATCTCTCTCTCTCTATCCTCACTCTCTCTCCCTCCCTCCCTCTCTCTCTCCCTTCTCCTCATTCTCTCCCTTCCCCCCTCTCTCTCCCTTTCTCTCTCTCCCTCTTTCCGTTTCCCTCTCTCTCCCTTTCTCTAACTCTCTCCCTTTCCCTCTCGCATAATACATAACAAGAAGATCCCACTGAATGACACTGGTGTAAAAACATACATTATTGACAGAAAACTGAAAACATAACACATTAGACAAAATTATTTATAATTAGTCGTTATTTTAACAAAAGAACCAAGAGCCCTATTATGTTCTTCTATTCCAAATAACATCATGGCAAGAGTTCGGCCTGATATTTCCATGGCATTCTCGTAAATTCACTGATGCGTGGATGGTTCCGCTTGCGTTGTTTTCTTCATAAATTTGTATTGTTCTCATATCACACTTGTACTTTCTGTAACGTACGCCTGGTGGTTTCGTTATTATTTACATCATTTAGGAAAGTGAACTTTCTTATTTGGTTTGACCGGAAGTTCATCGCGAATATCTTATATGAAGTACAATACGTTTACTCTTCCGGATCAAGTGGTCTTGTTACCCTTGTACGTTTTCGGGATTCTCCATGTAAATCTTCCTTTCATAACTTCCCCTAGTTTAATCGTTTAATTACGATTCTGTTGAAATTTCTATATATTTCTTGGTTTTCGTTTTACCTTAGCAGTGAGTATCCTCACAAACGATGGCGATTATGGCTTCTGACCCTAACCGATTGAAAACAAAGTAAAAAAAATGTATACATGCCGCTTCCCGCTTCACGTACAACCTGAAGTGAATCAACATTAAGAAAGCATATTGTCAGTATAACGTACCTTGAAATTCCCGTGGCTGTAGCCGACGACACCATTTTCAGTGTAGCTAGTTGAATGGATGCCAAATAACTTTACTTTTTTTTTTTTTACTTTTTTTGTAACATATAATTTTTTTTGTCTACAGACACTATTATGCTGACATGGATACCATGTTATCATGCCTAGGTAATATTATTCCAGAAGAATGGAATAGTTTGTTTTCAAATCCTCACACCCCTCCTCCTCAAGTCCGCCCCATCCATCCTATTGAAATTCAGGTAATCCCATATAGAAGATAGTGTTGTTTGTCCTGTAAAGATTGAGGAAATTTCCCTTTGTTTCTGAGGTTACGAGCATTAGACAAACGTAACATGGTAATTAACATTGAAACACATGTCCGATCGGCAATATAAGAAAATCAACAACGAGATAGTGTCTTTCTTTTTCTTTATTCCTCTTGAATATATATATATATATATATATAATGCTTGAACAGATCATTTGGCACACAAATTACATCGAATGATTGAAAGATAAAAGGGTTTACGTACTAGTTTGCGAAATACGGAATAAGGTATTATTCACGGTCTTATATATTCGTTTTGGATATGAAAACTCTGACTTACATAAAATATTTCGCAGGATAATAAATGACCAAACCTGTTATCATTGTTAACTGAATTAAAATATTCTATTGTTTAAATATCATGATATATCCGGTACATCATTTTTAAAGATTTCCGTAATTTTTCAGCAGGTAAAATACTACCATAAACATTTATAAAAAGAAAAACAACATTATATATGTATACAATTAAAGATAAACTTGGACGGAATAGTCATTAAACACTTAATCTATAGAAATATATAATTAAGCACGGACGGTTACTGTGTTAACTAAAACATGTTACGGTGACATTGTTAACTAAAACATGTTACGGTTACAGTGTTGCCTAAAACGTGTTACGGTTACCGTGTTAACTAAAATCTGCCAAGGTGACATTGTTAACTAAAACACGTTAAGGTGACATTATTAACATAAACATGTAAAGGTGACATTGTTAACTAATATCAGCCATGGTGACATTGTTAACTGAAATATATAATTATTAACTAAAACATGTTACGGTCACATTGTTAACTAAAACAGGTTACGGTCACATTGTTAACTAAAACATGTTAAGGTGACATTGTTAACAAAGACATGTTAAGGTGACATTGTTAACAAAGGTGACATTGTTAACTAATATCAGCCATGGTGACATTGTTAACTGAAATCTGCCATGGTGACATTATTAACTAAAACATGTTACGGTCACATTGTTAACTAAAACATGTTACGGTCACATTGTTAACTAAAACATGTTACGGTTACCGTGTTAACTAAAATCTGCCATGGTGACATTGTTAACTAAAACATGTTACGGTGACATTGTTAACTAAAACATGTTACGGTGACATTGTTAACTAAAACATGTTAAGGTGACATTGTTAACAAAGACGTGTTACGGTGACATTGTTAACTAAAACATGTTATGGTGACATTGTTAACTAAAACATGTTATGGTGACATTGTTAACTAAAATATGTTACGGTTACATTGTTAACTAAAACATGTGGATGGATCAATTGATATATTGATTTTGATATAAAACAAAACATTATCATAACTAAGATGAAAAAAAACCCACAAAATTAACTGCTTATCTCATAATTTCAACAAAAGAACAAAAATTAAGTTCACTGACTACAAAAGCTAACTACATCACACTTGAATAGGCGAGAGCAACAAGCATACTTATTGAACTACTGCAGTCCAACCGAGCTATCTATAGCCGTGGGCATTTGTGGTAGGGCTTTTGTGGATTTAGCCATGGCAATTATTTATCAACGCTTCATGTTGAACGTGAATGTTCATTTCTTTTCATATTATAAATCTAGATAAAATGACAAACCAAAAGTACGTAAATACAAATCTGACAGCTACAATAATCTAAGTTTTGGAGTTAATTTCTTCTTTTCCTTACTAATTCTAATCACTACAGTCCAAACAGCTGTTAATAAATCCAGTAAAATAACTCGTTCATCTTTTTTTTAACTTGATGTTTGTCATTATAAGAAATATCTGACTTTTTCACTATTCCTGGTGATTGGTTAATCTTCTTAACCATTTCATTTGTTAATAATCATTGTCATCTTATTGGTCCATTTTCTTCGTAATCTGGTTGGTTGTCAATCAATCCATTATCCGATTGGTCCGGTCTGACTCTCTTTCCTGATAGCGCGAGCCAACCACAGCGAGAAAAATATCATCAGAGCCTGAAAGACAAATAAAATAAAACAAATGTTTCACCAATGTTATCGGTAAGTGTTAAAAATTGGTAAGTGTAAAACTTTTCTGATTAATACCAGATAATTTAAAGTGTATATGGTTTATATTAGGAAACACATATAGACTGTGTCTTAGATTTGAATAAAATGACATAATGAATAGCACCATATTAATTTATAATTAGATACAATAGCTCAATATTAGATTTCATCATCCAGCTATTTTGTCATTAAAGCTTCGCTAGAAGAACATCAAATGTATTCGTATATATAGATATATAAAGAAAACAAGCCAGTTACTATTGCTAGCAAATATGAATGCTACATTTCACAATATCGTCAAATAAAGCAGTAGATAATAATTGTTGTTATACTACAGAGTACATTCTCGTTTCCTTTCGCTTCAGGTTGATTGTACCAAGGCCCACAAGTAAACAGCACTTTTCAACACCAATTTCGAATTTTGAATTAAAGTCGGTTATATAATGAATCAAACTTTACCACACAGCTGAATCTTCCTTCTAGAACTTGTCAGAGACTAAGGGACTTTTGAACATGGAAGATTTTGTGTAAATTCACTACTTTAATTGATTAGCCTGTACGTTACGATCAGCTGTTTAAGTCTAATGTGATCGGTTAGGCTGATGTGTGTTAGTGTCCGGGTTATACATTTTCGAACAGGTTGCCCATAATGCAGTCTTTGATTATTAATCATAAACTGACATAATCTGTATATGGCAAAACGACTTTCAAAATTAAAAGTGTTTGTGGTAAAACGTTATCATGGACATGCCGTGCACCAGGGAACAAATCCAACATTGTTTTGAATGCACAAGGACCGCAAGGAATACAGGTAATAATAAGGCAGTGTTGTACCATTAAAGAGTCAGAAATATACCTATCGGTAACATAACATTACATATAAAAACACGTTGTTGTATCGAATTCGTTTTTGAAAATATATTAATCGTTTGATATAAAGTTAAAAAAAAGTTTGATTTGTGGTTTCTGTCCTAACATTAGACAGAGTCGTATTTAGACATTGATCGTGGATGATGATCCCATATACAAATGTTTTTTAGTGTCATCACACTGAAATATGGTAAACTAGATTACTTGTTCTGATAAGTGACTTTCAGTTTCTTAGAAATAATGTGATTGGTCTGATAGTGCATGCATTTAGTGAGTGTTAGTGATTTGCCTTAAGGTTTGTTATTCAGCTGATTTGTTATGTGTTACATTTATCTTATGAATGATATTTTGTACTTTCTGGCATGTATTATATTAGCGTTCAGCGTGAAGGATTAAATGTTACCTGAAATGCGATAATTGCCGACATTATGCCGATCACTGTGGGTTTCGATTTGTCTATTTCGTCCCAAACGGCGTCATAGCAACCCTGTTATGGATAAAAATCATACATACATGTAACTCTGTGGAAAAGTAATCGCACGGCTTCATTATAATTACATTTAAAATGTCCAAGATGGTTTTTGTCTATTCTAATTAGCTTTTCCATAATGATTTATTGAAATTAAATTGAACTACATCCTATATTTAAATGACTAAAAACAACGGAAAAGTCATTAGGGAACTATGGCACATCATCATATATTATAATGCAGCGATGGATTTGACTTTCAACAAAACCTTAATTCAAATTGAAACTCCTAATCATTGAAATGGGGATAAAATATAAACGAAATTAAGATTTACATGGCGATCATTGACGCAAATACTTGGATAATTAAACTAACTGCTCCACAACGGCATGCATGTTAATCTCCATTGGAAATCAACCGAAGTATATCTTAGAGGATCCATTTAAGCAATGTCCTTAAATAAAATCAATATATATAACTGCTAAATGAGGGACTCGCATTTACTGCCTATAAATTGAACGAATATTGTAAGAAGGTTGTTGAGGTACAAATCGCATTGAAGTATAAAGATAAGCTTTTTCATTAAAAAAAGTATAATTTCAACCAATGTATGTTATATAGCCAAACAAAGTTACTATTGTGATATACTTACGTTCTGATAATTATTATCTGATGATAAGGGACTCTTAGCACAATCTAGTATGGCCGTGACACTACCAGAGTTCCCTAGGTTTTGTCGTGCCGTCTCGGTACAGCACACGAGAGGTGTGGCGAGACCATTGATGGTTGTTGCACCGTCTGTATAGCTTTTCCCCCACTTAGAAGCCACATCAAAGTCTTTGTAAGTGTCAACACCACAACAGCTCATCTGGTCATCAAGTACAATAAAACTGTATGATTATACGAATAAATATTAAATAAATAACACAAAAAAACAAGATGCAGTCTTTCGTATTCTATATGCAATTACATTATCTGTACATAAACTTCCGGAGAATGTGGGCGTTCGGTCTTTTGGTTGGACAATGGATAGATGAGAAACAAAGGTATGTTACAATCATATTAAATACATTATAAGAGAATGATTATAATTATTAGTCTTAAAACATACAATAGATGTTCACGATAAATGAACGTGTTACTTGTCGTCGATACATGTAGATATACAAAATACAATTATTAGCAGTGCATAATGCAGTTATGACGCTCTCAGCAGATGGACGGTGTCAGTATACATTTATAAGACCATTATTCCTATAATTTACCTTCTTTAAATACAAATATAAAAAATCTTTCGTGACACATTGTTTATGCGAAAACAATAACTTAGTCGTAAGAATGAGATAAAAGGTTGCACGGACAGGGTTTTCTGAAAGACTTTGTTTACTCAATCGTAGGTCTGCTTTGCTCGTTCCCACTTCTTTGTAATCCAGTTTGCACGACTTCCTAACTCGTTCCCACTTCTTTGTAATCCAGTTTGCACGACTTCCTAACTCGTTCCCACTTCTTTGTAATCCAGTTTGCTCGACTTCCTAACTCATTCCCACTTCTTTGTAATCCAGTTTGCACGACTTCCTAACTCGTTTCCACTTCTTTGTAATCCAGTTTGCACGACTTCCTAACTCGTTCCCACTTCTTTGTAATCCAGTTTGCACGACATCCTAACTCGTACCCACTTCTTTGTAATCCAGTTTGCACGACTTCCTAACTCGTTCCCACTTCTTTGTAATCCAGTTTGCACGACTTCCTAACTCGTTCCCACTTCTTTGTAATCCAGTTTGCTCGACTTCCTAACTCATTCCCACTTCTTTGTAATCCAGTTTGCACGACTTCCTAACTCGTTTCCACTTCTTTGTAATCCAGTTTGCACGACTTCCTAACTCGTTCCCACTTCTTTGTAATCCAGTTTGCACGACTTCCTAACTCGTTCCCACTTCTTTGTAATCCAGTTTGCACGACTTCCTAACTCGTTCCCACTTCTTTGTAATCCAGTTTGCTCGACATCCTAACTCGTTTCCACTTCTTTGTAATCCAGTTTGCACGACTTCCTAACTCGTTCCCACTTCTTTGTAATACAGTTTGCACGACATCCTAACTCGTACCCACTTCTTTGTAACCCAGTTTACACGACTTCCTAACTCGTTCCCACTTCTTTGTAATCCAGTTTGCACGGCTTCCTAACTCGTACCCACTTCTTTGTAATCCAGTTTGCACGACTTCCTAACTCGTTTCCACTTTTTTGTAATCCAGTTTGCACGACTTCCTAACTCGTTCTGACTTTTTTGTAATCCAGTTTGTACGACTCCCTAACTCGTTCCCACTTCTTTGTAATCCAGTTTGCACGACTCCCTAACTCGTTCCCACTTCTTTGTAATCATGTTTGCACGACTTCCTAACTCGTTCCCACTTCTTTGTAATCCTGTTTGCACGACTTCCTAACTCGTTCCCACTTCTTTGTAATCCAGTTTGCACGACTTCCTAACTCGTTCCCACTTCTTTGTAATCCAGTTTGCACGACTTCCTAACTCGTTCCCACTTCTTTGTAATCCAGTTTGCACGACTTCCTAACTCGTTCCCACTTCTTTGTAATCCAGTTTGCACGACTTCCTAACTCGTTTCCACTTCTTTGTAATCCAGTTTGCACGACTTCCTAACTCGTTTCCACTTCTTTGTAATCCAGTTTGCACGACTTCCTAACTCGTTCCCACTTCTTTGTAATCCAGTTTGCACGGCTTCCTAACTCGTACCCACTTCTTTGTAATCCAGTTTGCACGACTTCCTAACTCGTTTCCACTTCGTTGTAATCCAGTTTGCACGACTTCCTAACTCGTTCCCACTTCTTTGTAATCCAGTTTGCACGACTTCCTAACTCGTTCCCACTTCTTTGTAATCCAGTTTGCACGACTTCCTAACTCGTTCCCACTTCTTTGTAATCCAGTTTGCACGACTTCCTAACTCGTTTCCACTTCTTTGTAATCCAGTTTGCACGACTTCCTAACTCGTTCCCACTTCTTTGTAATCCAGTTTGCACGACTTCCTAACTCGTTCCCACTTCTTTGTAATCCAGTTTGCACGACTTCCTAACTCGTTCCCACTTCTTTGTAATCCAGTTTGCACGACTTCCTAACTCGTTTCCACTTCGTTGTAATCCAGTTTGCACGACTTCCTAACTCGTACCCACTTCTTTGTAATACAGTTTGCACGACTTCCTAACTCGTTCCCACTTCTTTGTAATCCAGTTTGCACGACTTCCTAACTCGTTCCCACTTCTTTGTAATCCAGTTTGCACGACTTCCTAACTCGTTCCCACTTCTTTGTAATCCAGTTTGCACGACTTCCTAACTCGTTCTGACTTTTTTGTAATCCAGTTTGTAATCCACTTCTTTGTAATCCAGTCTGCACGACTTCCTAACTCGTTCCTACTTCTTTGTAATCCAGTTTGCACGACTTCCCAACTCGTTCCCACTTCGTTGTAATCCAGTTTGCACGACTTCCTAACTCGTTCCCACTTCTTTGTAATCCAGTTTGCACGACTTCCTAACTCGTTCCCACTTCTTTACTAGTTCATGTAATACATTACTGGCAATCGCTAACCAGCCAGTAGTGCACTACCATTCAGTTTATTTTTTCTTAATTCGTATTATCGATCAACCAATCGTAACCAAACCGCCCGACTGGTCGGTACAATAGTGCATCCTGCTGATGTACGGACGATGTACAAATGGTATTTTCCCGCAAATAGTGCGATCCAATACGTGTACATGTAACCTAAGTATTTTACCGGTTTTACTTGTATCTTACTGCATCAGTATAAGTGGCGAACAGAATTAAATGCTTCCCTCTTTATATTCTTCTAAGGAGCCGTTGACAAATCAAAAAACAGTCTTGTAGTGCCCATTGTAACACATTGGATCTGCATTTTTCTTTTTTCCTGTCTATTGTATCTTTTTAATTCTCTTTGTACAGTTGTGGGATCACACAACGATAGGAAAATTTAACGAAATAAGCTATCGCACATTTTGTGCGCATGTTGTGCAGTTCTATCGCAAAAATGTGCGATTCTGTCGAGGTACGTATAAATTTAGAATGACTTATAAATAAATGTAGGTAGGGTTTATTTCTTTTCTAAATATATTAGAAAACAACTAATTATAAAGAATATTTCCTACCTAAACCATAGATATATAGTGTTTTACTTACAAAGAGCCACACGTGACCAGCCTCAGTGTACGGACACACATTATATATACGATATATATGTAGATATTAAATGGACGTATTTTTATGTCTCATCAATGCATCATTTTAAATACTATACCATCAGAAAGAAAATTTCATTTTCATTACTTCTATACTGCTCATTTTTCATTCTTTTTGTAAACAAAAAATATATGCTCGGGTAAATCAGATAAGTATTGCGTTTGTTACATTGGCGACCCAGGCGGTACGCATCCGGACCTGTCACCTTCATACACGTTTACCGGTACGTTTGTTGCCCAAGACACCACTTCCTAAGGTGTGAAACAATATACGATAAACTT
This sequence comes from Ylistrum balloti, assembly GCF_031769215.1. Lineage (NCBI taxonomy): Eukaryota > Metazoa > Mollusca > Bivalvia > Pectinida > Pectinidae > Ylistrum > Ylistrum balloti. The sequence goes on along the minus strand of NW_026782068.1, from coordinate 574,801 downwards.
ACTGATGTAGTTCCAGTGTTATTTCGAAAACTGTCGAAATGAAATTAATTGTTATAATCACCGATCAATTTTAATGTTCATGTGATTGCTAATTAGTAATAACTTTACGAATGTTCCGTTTGATTTTCAATCCGTAATATTAGCTAACCAGTTTTAAAAACAACTGTATCTCCCTTAAAGTTCTCATATCATCATGGAGATCTGCATAAAACCGTTAACAACTATAATCGATTTTGACATTTGAAATTTACCTGTAACATGACAGCGTTCCAGGCCACAGAGACAAAGTCTAGAGCCTGATCACCTTTATAGTCCGTAAGGGAATCCTTCAGTGGAGATTTGATTTGATCACTCAACTATAACGACAGGATATGTACAAAACATTAATATAGATAATTCATCATTTCGTTTCAGTTCTTACACTGGCAAGCTAACTATCGATTTAAGCAAGCATGTGTCACCAGACATTTAGATACGACAAGTTCATTAATAGTCGTTGTGCAACTTTATATGTGTTTTCTGTGCAATGATGAACCCTAGATAAAGTAGAACACAGTATGGTGTTGTTTATAAGCTATGTATCATAACTGTATGCCAGGAAGGTAGTAACTGTGCCACGGATCATTATACATCTTCATGCGCAGCCAGTATACCGTATAGATGGTAATTTGCACTGGTCAAAATTTTCACAATTTTACAATAAAATGATCTTATCATATATTAATACATTAAAATATAGTTATCTGAAAAGGACATTAAAACACAAGTGTCTCATTATTTCGCGGATTAAATTTTCCCGATCACATTAATATAACGCGAAAATAATACCCACAAGAATAACCGACTCTAAATTTAAAGCATCATCTCATTAAATCGTGACAACGAACCGATAAAGGTCTTATTCTATTTTCTGTTTGTATTTCTTATTCATTAAAAAGAAACTTGGAACGAATTATTAAAAGTATGTACTTACAGTGTCCCGACTTGCGAACAGCAGAATAAGTCCGATTATCTGTCCCAGTACCAGGATTATCAGGATAACACCGTACTGCAATCAAACATGTAATCATTTCCAATCACCAGATATTAACCATCTTAAATATCGTGCTGGTATTTTATTCAAAGGTTTTGTTGTTACTTTTAATTTAACGAACATGTTTGTGCTGAATATTCTTACTACAAACCACTCCAACGAACAGGGGTACCTCCAATGAGCAAATTCAACGATTTTTTTAAATTTTAAGTTTAAGAGAAAAGAAACTTTTAAAATTAGTATAGTTTCAAATAGCTAGCGCTGAATATTTAAGCAATATACAGCTATTGAAATAGTTATATTTTGTCTGATTATAGGAAGAGATAAACAGACAAGAAGCGTCAATTTTACTAAGCAAGTAAAATTTACTACTAAACTAACCACCGTTGTCATGGACACTGGAACCCTGTGAAATCATGAGATGTTGATTAAATATATTACTACCCGTTGTACGTCAGGGAAATCAGAGACGATCCAATAGTGAAGTAATGAATGGAACAAAAATGTAGTTAATCTTTCTTAAGAAGATAAAAAGCTACAGAACAGATGTTACAGAGAGAAGGAATAAACAGGAAACGTATCTGAATATTTGGCCATGGAAAATGGATACAAATTTTTAACCTATATATTGGATCGTCAAAATATTATATCTTGTCCTAATTTTCTGATATTGGTGTCTTAACTACCATAGCAATACAAAATATAAATGACTTTATAAAAGATGTATCAGTGTATGTTTGGCAATTAGAAATGTTCAAATCAATTCCTTTGCAGCAGGGCAAGGCTTCACCATAGCCGCCATTTTACATTTGTATCACATTAGGTTGCAAGATGACCAACTTTAAACCGAAAATTAATCAGCAACTGATAAAGAGTATTGTATATCGGCATTTTATATCTAGCCATAATACATTTGCTGATTTAAAATAGTCCTTCGGCACTATTCCGTCATTTCAAATTATATTATATTTTTGCAGAGGTTCTAGCGTCAAACCACATCAACTCATTTGTTTTACACATAAATGTTTAACATTTGCACGTTTGAATGTCCGGCAATATAAGTTGTTTGTTTTGTTGAGTGTTTGCAGAGAAATGGAAATTTATGGGTAAGGCACTTCTTAGTCTATGTAAGGGGAGTGTTTACTCAGGGTTATCTGTGGTTTCCGTGTGTAGTTATTGCCATGTTTTTACAACCATAACTATAACTAGTGTAAACAATCTCATGACCATACATGTGTTTTTTTCCGAGATTATGCTTGCGTGGCCTTTTCCTGTTATATAATCAAATGACGCAATAAGTTGGTAATTGAATATTAACTCCAGAGTAAGATGGAAGCCGGAGATTATTTCATATTTCACTTTTGTTTTGAGTTTCTGAAGATGTGATAACTATTGTCGCTAATTGAGATGAAAATTTCTGGCCAACATATAACAAAAATGACAACGCCTTATATCCAGCCAAGACAGAATATGTTTTATATACAGATCGAAGATAACGTCATTTGTCTTACAATTAAATATTCTGTCTTATATACAGACAAAAATTTTGTGGGTACTCTCAATCCATGAAATCGTAAGACTACGACCTGTTACAAAAGTATAAGAGGATTTATCGAGCTAATATTTATCCACGAAATAGAAAAAAACTAACTCACGAAAACAGAACCCCGTTTAAAAATATAGAGTATACATACCATTTCAATGACACAGTATACTTACTATGATCAGAAGACACCGACTCATACAGCACGTGCCACAGTACCCAACAATGACCAAGGACAGCAGGACGACGCCGAACACAATCAGAAAGATAGCTACATCTCCTAGTAACACTGTCAGGTCAAACGAATCCTTGAAGGAATCGATGGAACTTCCAGTCGCTGAAACAAAATGTAAACGACAGCGTAATTTTAACATGTTTGCTCGTCTAAACATCATTCAAATGTGATGGAAACTACAAACAAAACAATCCAACATGTCAACAAAACTAGGGCAACATATTATGAAAAAAAAAATTACAATGAGATGCTTGAAAAAGTACAAGAGAATACCAGGTGATCCGCAAGAGTAGGCGTCTTCTTTGTCGACGATACCCGCCATGAAAAGTCTGGTCATTCCAATTAAGAAGTGTCACGTTCTCAAATGAGAACAATCTATACAACACGTACACTAGCGAGTATTAATCAAATACCTACTATATTCATGATAAACAGTACATGGATTGACCAAGATATTTATGTGGTAGGCGATCTTATTTCAAGAGTTTTTTTTTTTTTTTTTGGGGGGGGGGGGGTTGGGTTGGGGTTGTGTTAATAATTTCTTTTATACCTTTTCCTTGGTTTCATCGCTCTGGAGTTTCGATGAAAATTAATGCTGGCTTGTCAGTTATTTCTGTCTTGATTTCAAAACGGAACTATCGTATAGGATATTGTACAAAAGAAACACCAATACAATTTTGAGTTAGAAACTGCTTTCTACAACCGCTTTGTCTTTCCAGGAATCGTCAGAAATGCTGAGGACCTAAATGGTACAGGGCATATGGAATGGTACATTATTATTATTATTATAACATTCTTAACGGCCAGGCAACACATTAAAGGGACATCAAACGGTAAAACACACAGCGGTCCAAACGGAAATAACATTAAACAAACCAAAAGGTAAAAGACAAATGCTAAAAATCTTAAATGGGTATGTTAATACATGCTGGATATTTTCGAAAATGTCAGTTCTGATATGATGCTATTTGTTTTATGTGCCTGTGTCATGAACGAATATAGTTAAATAGGGCGGTGTAGTTGTAAGTTATGCGACGTAAAAAGTTACGAAGTCATCTCTCCGACAACGTGCGTTTTCTACGGATAATCTCGGATCTTGTAACATCTTCAATGCTAGCCGACAAGAGCGATGGATATAACATGAAAAAACGGTTTCGGTAATGGAATTATGAATAGGATCATATTTTGTTTTATAGGTGTTTTTAAACAAGTCCATTTTGGTATTATATCCATTTTGATTTCATTCAGAAAACACTTTGCATTCCCCCCTTAGTCGCCTGTTTTAAGATGTAGGTCCTTAGTATCATTTGAATAGTTGCACGGCTCAGAATATACACATGTATTTGACATTGTTCAAAAATTGTGATATATCATAGGGCTAGTACATCTCCATCTAGATTCTGACTATCTTTCGATGACTTTGGATTTTACTCAGAGGCCTTCTAGATATCACAATTTATTCCCTTAGCATCACCGTCGAGAACTAGAAGGTTGAACAGCTCTATGACGTGGTTTGATTCGTTATTTTGCACTACTTTTGTTATTCTATATTGATATAAATGGTGCTATCCAGTTGTGTGTCTTTTGAACATATTGTTAAACCATTAAGCTTATGGGACTCTACTAGTTCTAATATCGAGTGTTGCCAAAGCGGTGTGCAATATATCATAAAATACAAAAAGATAACAGCTCGATGCAAGTAGGTCGAAAGTATAACGATGGTTTTGCCTATATATATATATATATATGAGTGTCTTCGACAATATATTTCAGTATTGTAGTACTATAAAGTAAACAGCAGTTCCGAAATATCAACGGAGAATCTCACTTACATACCCCGCAAACCCACAACTTCAGTACATGCATTCACCTTGCATGCACGGACAAGCTATCAATAAATAACTATAACTGCTGACAGGATGTTAAACACTGTAAAGCCAAACCAGTGTTTGAAATCCAAAGGGCACTGATTTGGCAGATTTCCAATTCGGAAGCACTAAGCACTGACATGTCTCGATAAAATGCGCATTTTACTTTCTCCAATTAGAAGTACACTCTACATATACCCGATTATAAATGTCATGACCTGTAACTTGAAATTCATGTATTTGGTGACATTTTTTTTTTACTTATATCTTAATTGTAAGTGCCTTATCACTTACATACACGAATCGCTTTACCTTTGTTGCTTAAATAAGTAGAATCTGTAATATATTTATTTCTTTGTGATAGGGTAGATTATGGTTGCAATGAAAATATATAGACTTTAAAAATGCGGCAAATATTAATCTTTGTGGGTTAAACGATATCTTTTATTTTCCTGTCATGAAAGATTTTTTTTTCAAACTTTGTTATAGATAGGGTATCCAGGAGAGCTTAACAAAGAGCGGCCTACCGGACGGGACGATTTCTGTTGAAAGCTTTGATAGTTTAAAAGGACGTTCTTTCGTCCGAAAGGAAGAAACACCCAACTCTTTATTTTTTTTAAAAGTGATGCCTGAAAGTGGATCACCATGGTTATTAGTGATGATGTTACCATGAAAATATACTTAAAACTACACATATCATGTATAAACACTATAAGCGTCAATTATATTTATCTTTATCAAATAGAGAATTTCACGTCTTTCATAAATTAATAGCAATGGTTATTTACGAACTTTTCCGTAATAATGTAAAATTAATTAATTACTATAGACAAAGTTTCCTCTAAGTTTCTTGTTTATTAACTAGAACAGTTTTAATGTCTTTCATCATAGACAGTCATGCCATTAAGTTATAATTACACTTAATTAGGTTCCCAAACGTCAATTTTTGTTTCATGTTTTGTCTCATTTTATTCTCCTCTTTTATGGTTTGTATACTTCAGTTAAATATATTCCGATATAACACGGTAAACTAACAAGTCTTTTGTCGTTGGTCACATTCTGATCAATATCTCTTAATACAGGTATGACACAACTCATCTACAATCCCAGGATAAAAGACATTTAAAGTTGTTAGAGAAGACACTGAAAGAGTGGCATTTTAAATATTCTGTTTTTTCCTCACATATTCCAGCTTATCTGGAATAAATTACCTTCATTTATATATTCGCACAAGCACCCGGAAGTTCTTAATGTCAATAAAACTTGCTTGTCTCAAGGGATACACCATAACAAATAGCCAATGAAAGATTAAAATGTCTGTAAATGAATTGGTTGTGTGTATAGCGCATCATATATATTCTTTAACGACTGACAGACCGGGACACACACGGATTTACACTGTTTACATTACCAGACCCATGCCGCCGCTCATTTTACAGGGAATTAGAAAAATATCGGGTAACACACATGTAATGATACAACGCATTAAGCGGTATACATAAGTATTATTAAATGTTTAGAATAAAATCCAATGTAAGCCTAACTATGCTTGGCAAGAAGACGGTACAGGTAATTCTGAGAAGCCAGGCCAGGGATCGAGGGGAAAAGGTGGATTTAAAAGGGAATATGGTTGCTTTTTCTCTAAAGTTCTGTGTCTAACTCTTTCAATTATATTCATATCTGTTGATTAACTAAACTTTAAAATTATAAGTTATCATATATGATACCTACTTATTAATCTAAAATAATCTTGAGCTTGGATGATAAATTTCGACAAAAATAAAGCAACCATATTCAGGCGTTATTGACGTTTATACACTTTTCCAGTGACACACTCCAGCAGGTATATGTAAACAAGGCGGCGGATTACTGATAACGCGAGCACAAAACATCAGTCCAAGTGCATGATAAGAGTGCCATAAGGGGTATACTTGTTCCCTTTGACAATAAATGTATATGAGGTCAAAATAGCAAATCTATTGTTTATATCCTGATTTATTGCCCATTCAACACTGACGGTTAATTGGAGGCTGTGTATCGTTGTAGGAACTGATAGCTACCCCGGTGAACAACATACGGGATGCCCATACCATACTATTGAGAACAGAAGAGAAAAACATTCGATGATGTTACACAATCACTACAGAATATGACGGTAAGATCGGCCAAATTAAAATACGAAGATAATATTTGTTTATAGTTCAGAAAGTTAAATATTGAATTAAAACCCTATAAAGGTCTCGGTGACGTGTTAAGTAATAATGATTTGCCGTTAATTTGTGTAGAACATGTGAAAGGTCTAGGTCACTTCAGTCACTTCTAGGAAAAGAATATAGTTTTTTTATATTCAGCGGTTGACATACATAGCATAAACGAACGTTGAGGTTTTCGTTTGTGTTTAGTTCTTGCAATACCTACAGTTTTTTACGCGGAATATTGAGTAACTTATATTAAACTATGACCTATATTTCACAACAAATGTGAAACAAGGTGGCAGTTCATTGCATTTTTGCTGGCCCAGTGTCTTACTGTGGGAGGGAACCGGGGTAATCGACGAACTGTATCGAAGAAAACCCCTGATTGGAGAATCGAACCTCGTATTAAGGCTGCATAGACAAACGTGACAAATCACTGTCCATATTAGTAATATCCAAATTTCTTTTAAAACGCATGTTTACACAAGACATAATATTTCCATTCGTGTGTGGACACGACTTTCGTGGTCAAAGAATTTAAAACAAAAATCGCAGAGGAATGAAGAACGATAAAACACTGAAGTCACAGATAAAGGGTACCTCTGTGGAAAAGATCATATCATTATTCAATTTTAACGAAAATGATCTGACATTACTTTCAGCTCATTGTATTATAAGGACAATGTACAGATGCTGCTGATGAAATCGGAAATTTTACAGAGACGCTTCATTATGAAGACCATTATTATTATTACAATCGTAACGGCCCGTCAACACATAATATTATTACATTCACATAACACATAAAAGGTCTTTAAGGTCATCAACCGGTGAAAGAAATAAAATAACATCAAACGAACTACTTATGATACGGAAGTGGTCTTATTATAAAAATATTCATTACAAAGAGATAGCGGGAGTATTGAGAAAAAGTGATATTAATAGTGAGGTGTTCTTAATAGAAAAAGTATTCAATACAGAAATATTCTCAAAAGCATGAGAAGGACTACGGTTTTTGTCGTGTTCGTCCATTCCTCCATCTGTCCTTCCAATAGCTTGCTCGTTATCACTGACACTTAAAAAGCATACTATATGTATGTTTACCATGATGATGCATTGCGTTGTATATCAAAAGTACGTCGCTGTCTTTCATTTTCACTTCGTTTTATTTTGTCTGGGTTCTATCTTTATCACTTAAATATATTTGCAGTATGGGCCAACCAAGAGGTGGCGGGTGTCGTGTATTAAAAGTAGGTCACTATGACCTATAATTCAAATTTTGACCTATATAAAAGAAAAACAAAGTTTAATTCGCACATTATCTCACATGAGATGGCGATTGTGATTTACATAATTATCTTTATTATATTGTATCATGAATGGTTACATACCTGTCAGCATAGGTTTAATTTGATCGCCGATTTGATCCATCACAGTATTCAGGACGTCATTAAGAACGTCCTTTCCGAACTTTATAATCAGTCCAATGACCAAGCAGGCTAGGCCAATCAACTGAAAAATTATTAATACCATTATTACAATCTTAACGGCCCTTCAACGCATAACAAATATCATACTGACATGTAGTGGACATAAATAACATATCGTTCGAGGGATTGTGACTTTTAATCTTAGGGAATAGTTGTTTACAGTTGTCATAATGATTTTATTGGGAAATATTCTTGTGCGATAGGAGATTAGGCCTGTTCCCCGTTAGTATCCTTGATGGCTTCGTTGTTGTTTACAATGTTTTTATTAGAGAACGTCATGTAACATACTTGGATAAACCAAGATTTTCAAGAAACCCATGTGTTATTCCATTCTATTCTTTCATTTATTCCTATTTTTCTTTGTTTAATCAAATTTGAGTTTCAAGTGATTTTATTGCCAATACGGTATTTTCTGTGGTTGTAATTGTAGAACAATTTCACGATCATCTTTTTATATACTCGGAAATGTATCTATTCTTCATATTGTTATCACTATTCTAAATAGTTTTTGCATCATAACTAAGTGTCAGTAATCAAAGTGAAAGTAGATCAAGGAGTTTAAAAAGCGCCTTAACTTTAGATCTTTATGTTTTCTCTTGTTTTTGTTTTTGGAAGGGGGTTGGTAATCATTAGTTTATTTCATTTTTCTTCCTCCTGACACTTCATAGTCGTAACTTTGTGTGCCCACGTAATTTAAGAAAATTCGTGGTTGCTTTCCAAAACCAAAATACAATGCAAATACTAATTCGACACTTTCATGACATTGAATTCCGTCTCCATACAATGACATATCATAGCCTTTAAAAAGTTATTCAGAGTGGTTCAACCTGCCACTCGACAACTAATAGGAAACACAAGGACTGATTATGGGACCGGTTGCATTTTCCTGCTTCCATTTCAAAATTATAATTTCAAAGGAATTTCACTATAAAAGTGTTATTTAAGGAATTATCAATAAAATCCTTCAAATGAGTCCTGCTGGTGCAGGAGCGTCACCCCAAATAACAAACGCCTTCGTGTATAATAAGTCGGCAGATTATAACTCCGTTGTCAGTATAATGTGACAGGATAAGATTTTCTGCTTTCATATTATGGTAATGAAATATCATAATAGCATCAGGCATTTGTCCATTCATCTGCAAACACCGTCTTCATTGAGGAAGCATTGAACTGCTTTCAATTGACATTTCAAAGGCAAAAGCAATGTCAGTTGGATAGCGCTCTGTGAGGTTGTCTGTATCCCATAACCATTCATACATGTAATACCAAGTAATGATAACTGAAAACAATTAAATGCTAACTTTGATCAGATCTGATTTTATCCTGTTATCAGGAAAGTGGTAATTGCAATTGATTATTTATACTTCTTGCAATATTCATATACCACTAGCAGTTCATGCTTTTGGTAACAGCCATTAGAAAGGCAGTACCATAGCAGTGTCACAGGATATGTGATGTACACAATATGTATCAAGATATTACTTGACATCACATTTCAAACAAATTGTTGTAAATTTGCTGCGATAATGTATCCTTAATTTGTTAGATGACTTCCTTGTCATGCTTTTCTTTTTTACCTTTCATAGGCATCGACATCAAGCTTTGTATCCACGGTAGTTTAATCAAAATGTTATTTCGAACCTTTTTTGAGGTATATATCATTTCAATATATATTAAGTTGTCATCTGAAGAATCTCGCGTCGGTCGTAAAATTCATTATTTGTTTTTCAATTATTCCACAAATAGTTAAAAAAAGAGACTTTATCTCCCGACTCGTGACGTTAAAAGTAATTGCCAAGCAGTACAACTTTAATGTTGTTTTGTTTCTACCCAGGAAGTAATCTTGCTAAATTTTAAACGATTTTGAACGTTTCAATTATATCTGAACATATTACGGAATGTATAAACAAAAGATGTTATATCTTAGAGCGTGGGTGATGAGTGAAACCTTCCTGCATGGGGACAGCAAATTATATACTCAGTAATAATCGTAGGAATGGAATGTTGACAAAATTGTTTTTGTGTGAAAAAAAATGAATAAATGAGAGATAACAATGTACAATAAAGTATTTGAATAAGGAATATAATGCTTAAATACGTGTATTATACTGCAATAATATATTGAAATAATGAATTATGATCAATAAGAAGGACCGGAATATATATAGGTTATTGAAACCCCTCCTTCGCGGGGACAGACATGTGAGGAATTGGACCCCTGGGCCTTAACCCTGGCAAAACCCGAACCAGATATTATGGGACATAAAATAATATGGAAGACTGTTTCAATCATAAATGTGGTATGAATAAGAAAATATACATTCATCCTTTCTTTTGACTATATACATCACTATTATAACGTCTTCTCTGTTCATGTTTCCTTAACTGACTACAGCTTGCATACTGCATACATATATTTGAGTCTGATACATCGAAAGTGGTTAAAACATCATCTCTATTAACAATTTCTAGCAGTAATTGCCTAAAATAAGGTACTTCGTGTATCATATCTCGCGGGAGACTGCGATATTTCCGCTCAAGTTTTCAACGAAAGAAAATAATTGATTGTGAAACTTTCTAGAACGAAAAAAAAAGATCAGTTTCGTGCAATTTTGATTATCTAATATAAAAAATCCTCGTCATTGGTTGGAATCTCTCCTGTGTGAGATTAAATCAGCGAATTAAAATAAAACATGATAATAAAATAATAAAGCACCTAATTTAATTTCAAAATCATTAATATGATGACTCATATTATGATAATATGGTGGATACAAAATATACTGTGGTACGAGTTTATTGCAATATTTTAACTACAGTGACTTTGTTTGCTTTTCTAGTGTGAATTTGTGAATTATAAAACACGAATAAATTAACTCAATAGGCTATCTTACCCCAAATAAAGTGTTGATGAGCGTTAAAAAACACTTTCCACAAGACGCCAAACAATCCATGATGACTTATAAGGATCGCTTGAATGTAGAAATAGAAGTTTGTCTTTGTTCCTTCACACCAGTAGCTACGTGTCCGTGCGATAAAATGCACAATATTTACCACCCCGTAATCGCCGGGTGTGATGAACGTTATGGCAATGTGCCGTTAACAAATCTCTTTTGGTGTCCCAAAGGCCTCTTCTGAGAACTTGATAATGAAACCATACAGAGGGTTCGTGACCTTGTAACGTCACTTCCGTTGCATATATTGATGGTTGTCATTACAAGGCAATTCGTTGGCTAGTGTATTCTTCTAGGTATGAGAGCGAACTTGAACCAGTTTCATATATTTATGTTTTCAATTTTTACTATTTTCAGAGGAACTAAAGTGAAGTAAATTTTATAAAATGTGATAAAGTTTAATTGATTTGTATCTGCCTTGTCAACGATATCTCTTTTCTTTTACTTTTTGGAGGGGGTAATCATTCAGTACCTAATAAAAGGAAACAATTAAAGGCCTATCAATAATGATATGTTACGACAGAATCAATTTCCAATGGCTTGTTTGTAACACGACCCCAATAAAGCGGTAGTAATTTGTTTCCCTTCCCTCCAACTCCTGTATATACCAACGACCTCGAAATCAATATATCTTACTAGAACCTGGGCTACGTATTAGCAGCCGGGGAACCTAGGCTCACACACCTGTAAATCGCACAAACCATAGTCTGTCTACGTTTTAATCGCAGGTGTAACACAACCAAGATAACAGGTGTTTGTAGCCAAACTTATGTACACAATGTTGAAATCTGTGTCCAAAGGAAAACAGTGATAACGTATACAGTGCAGAAGAAAGAACCGCACTTGACAGAAAATCAATAGCTGTGGGTTTTATCAGGTTCGGTAGTCTTGCCGACAAAATGTTTATTATGCAACTTACCTGTTAGGTATAGAAGTGAAAAGTGCACGAATCATGACGTCATTTGGCTAACAATAGTTGATTATTTATATGGAGATTAATATATAATTGAAACGTTGTACAAACAAAAAAGATTGAAATTAATACTATTGATAAATCGAATATTACATATTTAAAATTACATTTGCATTCTCCAAATAAATTGACAGTATTGTATTGATGATTTTGATACGCTGCATCTCTCGACTGAAGACATGGGTTAATATTTGTGTCCGCTATAACTACATATTAACACTGAAACTGCAGGTACTTGTTGTTTATGTAAGGCTACATAGGTTCATTTGACGTGAGAGTCATATTGTGTCTGATGACGGTTTAGGTCTATTGCACTTGATATTAAGGCAGTCAGCGATAAAAGCTGCATGGGTTTTAACAATATTATCTAATTCTAGATTAAATTTATTCAATTTTAGAATGAATTGAGACCATTCAAGATTAAACAATTATTTGTTTATCTCTTGACGTGTTTGTTTCTGGTTTCATGTCATTATATTTGTCTTGGTTTTATGAAAACGGTTACCATGGATGGTGGGGAAACAAAACTTAAACTAATTGAACCAAATGGTAAATATCTATTCTGATTTGTATGCAAAATACATGTACACGACAGGACGTTTTTATGATATTACTTGAGAATATGCGCGATGATTTCGTGTGAATTTGTTGTACTGCTGAAACCAAAAGAAATTTGATTTCCTATTCACGGTTTTTAGTCCAAAGTTTGTGTACACGTATAAGATATTTTCTTAATAAAACATGTTTTCCTATCGTCTTTCTATCCAGATTATATAATAATCCAGTCATTGCCGCACCCGGTCATTTAAATACACTTATTTCTTTTCATAATTTTACATAATTATAGGGGATATACCTTATCTTCCATATGTTCAGATAACCGTCTATTTCTGCCATATCATATTCAAAAGATTACATAATAAAACTTGCAGACTGAACGCCAATCGGATGTTGTATTGAAACACGAGACGTTCTGAACAGGAGTATTGAGTGCAAAGAGAAATATACAATTAAGACGCTTTCGCATATAAAGTATTCATGAATACGCCATGGCTAATCTACGTGCTTTTTGTAAACATCCGATCCCAGGTGTGAACGTTATTCTCTCCACGGGGCGTTTTAGTAACCGACATGTACCGATATATGTTTACGGTTACAATACGAATCTTTGCAATAAACCTTAAACAATCAACCTACTGACGACAGTGCCTTCATTCACTATGCATGCCCTGTGAACAACGAGTCCCTCGGGTACTTCCGTCATAAATCGAGATCATATTTCTTCAAGGTCGGAGATTCTGTGTATAAATCCCGGCCATGATGTTGACAGCTGACTGATCAATTCTAATCAAAGGATTGAGATGCTGGTTGCTAAAGATAACGGAGAAGGGAAGTTTTACAATCGACATAATGATCATATTGGGAAATATTGTATTTCCTTTCCGTTGGATGTGTTTGATGCATATACTTTTTTATTACTACCCCATTAATTCATATATATAGATATAATAGGGCAAGATTTACATTGTAGGTGTCTTCCATAAAGCAGAAGCCGTTTATTCTTCCAGTCATTTTTTACTTAATAATCAAAGGTCTTACATGTAAATATTCCTTTTGTTAATGATATTTACTCGTGTTTCATCAAGTTAAAAGTCTTAGTTGGCATATCTATATTTATATTGTTGTTTTGATTTGAATCAGCAGGGATGAAAAAAGATTAAATATATATATATGAATTGTTACTTATTTTTCTGTACATGCAATAAAGTGTACAAACTTCGGGGTAACTATTTTACATGCGACATTAACAATTCTTATCTTCACAGATTTTCCTAAAACACGTCACATTAAACATACAGCTAGAACAGCAGCCAGTTCAGTAGAATAGTCATTGACGATCAAATGACAAGAAAATACTGGTAGGTTCTGAACATGTCTGTATGTATGCAAAATTTAGAGATGTAAATAAACATCTCGCAATAATTACTGGTATATTTAGGGCTGATTTCAACACATACCAAGCACATTAGAGTATATAGCGCACAACATCGCGATGGGATTTCGCTAGCACACATCGGTTGATAAGATTTATCATAGACTATGCGGCCTGAATTTTAATATACGTAGATATATAACATTGTACCACTCGGTCAAACGACGACAATTATGTTACTTTACATACATTCTAGAGTGGATGGGAGATAAAGTGGATGTTGACTGTATCCCCAAAAAACAAGGCTATTATTATGTCAGAAAATTTCATCAAACATAGGAATAAAAACATTTGTTAGCAATTCTTCGTCCGAAATCTTGTATTCATATCCACACTGCCATTGATTTCTGCTCAACGACTTTTTCGTTTGATCTCATAAGACATTGGTTGGTATCTCAAGTATTTTCTTCATGTCCCAGTCTTATGTAAACGTCTATATAAATTATTATAATTATTACATTCTTAACGGCCCGTGAACACCTAACAGGTCATTAGGGCCATCAAACACACAGCGACCCAAAAGGAAGTAACATTAAACAAACCAAAAATTAAAAGACAAATGTTAAAAATCTTAAATGGGTATGTTAACAAAAGATTAAAATGGTACACCATAGTCTATTATATAGACAAACATCTTTCAGGTAATTTAGAATTTTACAAATCTCAACACTTCCAAAAAGAATTTTAAACGTGAAATGTTACGATAGAAACTTTTTCGTGTAGACAGAAAGTCACTGCAGTCCAATAAAAAAATTAACGGCGAATGGCTCATCAAATCCTATGCAGAAAGGATTATCTTCGCCTTTCATCATATATGAATGTGTAAGGTATGTATGACCAATTCGAAGACGGGCAAGGACAACTTCGTCTCGGTGGTTGTCTCTATAGCATGGAGACCATTCACCGATAACAGGTTTAACGGAGTGCAATTTGTTATTGGTATAGGTATTCCAATCCTGCCACTGAACTTTTAAAATTTGTTTAATAAATGGTTTTAAATCGGTAAAACGAAGTTTGAAAACAACAGGTGGAAGCGATAAAGCTTCCTTAGTGGCACGATCTGCTTTTTCATTGCCTGGTATTCCCATGTGCCCAGGAACCAAACAAAAAAGTAATACGAAAGTTAAAAGCAAGTTCATGATATAGTATTAAGGTATTACGAAAGAAAATAATTTTGATATTTCTTTTGCCAAGACTGAGAGTCTGAATGGATAACAGCTATTTTTACTTTGTTTCTTTGAATATATTCAAGGGCGAGGTAGATTGCTCGCGGTTCATCCGAGAATATTGAGGCGTTGTTCGGTAGCGGCGTCCATAGGTTTGGTCTTGTGTAACCATGGCCGCAGCAACCTTATCATTATCTTTCGAACCATCAATATAGAAATGTAGAAATGTTTCATATCTTAACTGCAATTTCGAGAAGGATGAACGAAAGGTGTAACTGTCTATGTCTGATGTAACCATTTCATGAAGTGAAAAGTCAACTTCAGGTGAATTCATGAGCCAGGATGGAATTTCTATTGTTCCAAATGACTGAATTTGGTTAACATCATTATTTGTGTTTTGTAAAAGAGCGGAAATTCGAATACCAAATGATGGACTAGTTTTGCTTTGCCTTGAAACAAGGTTTTATATTTTGGATCAAATACAGGGAGAAAAGTAGGATTTGACCTTAGCTGAATGGTGTAATGCAAAGCGAATTTATTTCGACGGTTATATAGTGATGGTTCATTAGCCTCTATTTAGAGGCTTGCTTTAGGTGAGGTCTTGAAGGGACACACAAGATCTCCAAGACATTTTTTGTGTAAGCTTACAGCACGACGGGCTTCCGCCCGAATAATTTTGTAGTTGTTTAAAGCTTGCGCTTGTGGGGTTGATTTTGAATTGCATCAAAGCGTTTTTCCTATTTCGAATAGCTTTATTACAATCTTCATTAATCCATGATTTTTAATTGCGTCTTCTTTTGGATTTTGGTATACATTCTTCAGCTATCTCAATAAGTTCGGTAGTAAAGGATTCTATCGGGTCTTTTAAATTCAGGAAATCAATGGTGTTGAGAATTTTGGTACTGGGATGTTCAAATATACTCCAATCTGCTTGGGGTACATGATCGCTTTCCGTGGATCCTCAATTCCTTAGAAATATTGGAAAGTGGTCGTTTCCAAAGAGATCGTCATGCACCGTCCATTCGAAATCGAGTAACAAAGATGGGTGACAAAATATGTTCTGGAAGAGGGATGCCAATAAGTTGTAGATTTATTATTGTAAAGACAAAGGTTATTTTCCAATATAATTTTTTTCAATTTTTGTTCCTCTGTCATTAGTATCGGGAGAACCCCAAAGGTTGTTATGACCGTTAAAGTCACCGAAAAGTATGAATGGGGAGGCAGTTGCGATAGGACTTCGGCTAGTTGGTTGTTTGTAAAATCAGAGTTTGGAGGGATATAGATGGAGCATACTGTTAGCATTCTATGGAGCGTAACGCTAACAGCAGTCGCCTGGAGGTCTGTATGTAATGGTATGTTTCCGTTGTTTTTATTTGAAATAACAGAGGATGTTCTCGTTCTCTCCCTGAAGAGATGGACAGCGTATAACGCCCTTTGATGGGTTCAGGGAGGATAACTTCTACAAGGATTTCGCCAGACCGCAGTTTTTTAACACTCTTTAGAGTACCGCATGTTGACAGGAGAGTCTTTCCTATTACGAATGATGAAACGGATGACATAGGTTTATCCATTTCCAACGATCGTATGAAGATGAACTGGTTGAAATCCTGGTCATCTTCTGAGTCTGATGATGAAGGACAAGGTCGTTTATTTATATAATCCATAGTTAGATGTATAGATTTCCATGACCCGTGCTCCTCACCAACCTCGGAGCCCAACAAGTGGACAGTTCTAACGATACGGATCTCCGGTACACGAGTGCCAAGGATACACAGGTAGTATACTCGAAAGAATAGAACTCTCTCGATTGATCCTTTAGCCACCGCCTTCTGGGATACAACTGTAAAATAAAAGCTACAAAAATAGATGGATATACGGTTGAGTGAAATAAACAGTAAAAACGAAACACTGAGGACATAAAGTTGACCCATGGCTTGGCATGACCAGCCGATTAATCATTAAGGACCACAATGATCACCCGTCGTACTGAGATAGAGGCCAAAGTGATGTATTGGGGGAAGGCCATGTGATATTGCTTGAGAATAAAGTGCAAACCACATAACCGCCCCTCAACCATCAGGATCCTTTCTCCCAGTACTAACGGGACGTATCCCACGGCAGACAGGTTGTCCCTTTTAGTGGACTTTTACCACATGCAGTAGGACACAGCGGATATATTCTAACCCCTATCCGCAAGAGAAGTCTAAATAAAAGACTTAAAATATTTCATTTATGTCTAAACTATCAAATGAAAAATCGCCGCCTGTCAGTAATTTGCTTTTCCAGACAGTCCCTAAATGACACGTACATAGCAGAAATAGGCAAAGCTACATATGAAATGACAGACCGATCCATCCAGTACTTCTAAGAGAACTACTGAATGTTAAAATCAAAGATGGCCGCATGGCGGTCAGTTGGTTATCCCGATCAGACTTAAAAGCAAACATGCACAACAAGGTACAGACAGGTAGATGCCTAGAAAGTTGTGACAGATTTTAAAAGAGCTTTTCAGGAAATAGCGATTCTAAACCTTGCCCAATTACTGTCGGCTGTTCGTTTCTCCAATCAGATTTAGGATTGAAAGGGCACAGCTAGGAACCTAGTTAAACAGACATGGAATTTGAGAGAGATCAGTTCAATACATTCCGAGACACAAATGTTCATGGTCATAACGCAAGATGGTCTCATGTCGGATCACTCCGGAAACATAACACTGTACAACTACAAACCAAGGGATACCTACATAGGAATTTTTAAAAGAATGCAACCAGTATTTCTCACGGCATAGCGATACCAAGAATTGATTAAGGACAGACGGAGGTGGTTTTGACCAGCCCACCAATCAGACGGTGGCTTAAAATTATTTCCATTCTATCAAAGGAAATGTCACGTTGCAATCTTTTCATTTACTCTACAGTGAGAACCGTTATTCCTTATCGTGTCGTTGAACAGAAACACTTTGTGCCAGGTTTTTCTGATATTCCAACTTTATATACCATGGAAATGTATTTTATTCATATAATGACACTTGAAGATATCATGCAATCCATGTCAGGTCGACAATTAAAAAAAATCCGACATTTACTAACTTCATTTACAGTACTTATGTATGATATGCTAAATAATATCCGGGACTTGTCTAGTGTTGTGTGTCGATCAATACATGTATGTCTCTGATTATAGACATCTCTAAAATACAAATTGATTTTCGAGATTCTTTTTTTTTTCTCCATCAAATGTATTATACTCACAATATAATAGTGTTTCCTGGTTTATTAATGAAATCATATTGATCAACTCCCTTGGTGGTAAATTCCAGGTAAATAACACTAAAGATACATGTGTTACGTGCTGTCATAGCCAGGCTCAATAAATGTCTTTATACCTGTGCCAAGGTATGCCATCAAAAGGCTTTATGCAGGTGAGCGAGGAGTAACCTGTACGTGGCGTAAGTATGTGGACTGGTGTCGATTATGATAGTCTTCCGGTTTTCCATTTTACATCAGTTCGATCAGGCATAAGGGGTCAAGGGGTTAAATTAGAAGAAAATATTAATGAATTTGATAATTAAAAAGTGATCTGGTGGTTTATGATAAATTATCTATTTATATACAAGACCTGAAATGAAAATTATTCTTCTACAACATTCTTATCTTGGTCTACCAATTGATAATATCCTGAAATCTCTGTATAGCATAAAGTATACAAATTAAATATCTCCTCCACATACCGCTGGCTTACGCAAATTGTGTCACCAATACTACATCTATTGTTAATTCCAATTGTATATCTCAATTTGTTAAAAAAAAGTTGGGTGCACTTTCGTTTTTATGATTGAATTTTTGATAGGTTGACTTTTATATTGTATTAACTGTAGATTCATCTATGTTTTCGAGGAACCAACTGGATAATAAAAATCGCATGATATTGTCACTAGATTAACGAATTATGAAAAACAATGGAATGTACCTAAATGTGTGAAAAGACACGGATTCATTTGCATAGAATCAGCAAGTCCGTTCAGACACTTGCATACATCACATATTTGTGTGTCTACCCAATAGGAACTCATTTCGTAATTAGAATTGTGACAAAAAGTCATTTTACATGCGTGTAGAACTTAAAATGTAACCAAAACAAGTGACTACGGAATATATCACATCAGTAGCTAAAACGTTTGTATATCGATCATACGGTATATTTGGCAGCGTTGAACTTGTGACGTCACAGATCGCTGCTGAGTCAATGTATATATTTCTGATAAATGATAATATCTGAGAAACGAAAAAAAACAGATGCACACATAATTTATAATCAAAAACTAAATTTAAGTAGCGTTACTGCACACGTGGATATTTGACGATGCCCTATAGACGCATCCTTCATTAAGCAATCTTCTTAAAAGACAGATCATTACACATCCCTGCAATACGTCAGGAAGATCTGACGGTTCCCGTGAAGGGGTCACGTTCAGATAACGTTCAACCAACCAAACAAAACATGATTACAAAATCGTGAATTTATAACCGATTCTCCCGAATTTCAACTATACAATAATTTCTGCGACATCGCAAGTCGCCTCGCATAAAAAATGGAGTCTGTATTTGAGCATATATGCCTTATCTGTGGATTCTCATTTTCCGTTATTGTAACTATCTCCGAAGAAAATTATTAAGACTTTATATTTTAAACATTACCTTATTGCCTGTTTTTTCGCTTCATTTTCTTCCTCCAATTTAGTCACACTGGCAAGCAGGCAAGTGAGAGCCGAGTTTATATTGGTTAGAAAATTCCAGTTGTATCGAAAGCATTGAGGTCATCTGAATGTGACTCCTTACCGGCCATCGTCAGATCTTAATAAAGTAGTATATGGTAATTACAACATACATTGTACCTTTCTGCAAATTTATTGATAATTCCATAATATTTATCTTCATCGTCCTTTTGCAATGAGTTGACACCTGTCGAAACGCCATATATAGTGTTGTTTTCACAATAGTGGCACTAACCTAAGTGTAGGTATTAGCAACATATGTCGTTATAACGAAAAAATCAACACACGCACTGTATATCAAGGGTAAGCAAATGATACCAACATATCCATGAAACGAAACATCATTTATCAGTAAAGGCATTGGAGTTATCAAAAGTGATATTTAATATTTAGGTAATGTACTGTTTTTCGTTTGCATTCGTTGGCTTATGAATACCAACTGCACATAGTATAATCAAACGAATGCAGTTCAAAGCTTATATTTACTTAAATTGTATGTGTTTCGTATTGATCTTTCCTGTAATTCAAATTTCTCTCGCTCCGGTTTTTGTGCGTATAATTCCTGGAATAGCCACACTTTGAGAGGACTAACAATGTAGTCCCTGGGAGAATATAAAGAAGTGACGATGTATTGCGTTCAACTAAAGAATGTTACATAATAATACAAGTTCAATTTATAACATTAATTTACGTGTAATTTTCACAAAACAAAATCAAATAACTACCATTAGAGGTCAGGGAGCACGGCATAGTGTCAAACTGACGTGCCTCGGAAATTTGTTGCTCAGAGTCGAAAGCCATTGGTAACTTACTGTCAGATTTACATGACGAGACAGGAGCTTTATTTACGATGAACGACTGTGATGAACTCAGGGCTTTCTTCTGGTTTGTTGACACAGACCGGTTGTATGAACGTAGCGGTGATTCTCAACGATGGTAGAAAAAACGTTTGTGCCTACCTTCGTATCTGGAGTTATTCAAATGATTCACAGTCGCTTGCAAACACTGAGTTGTGTAATGAAATTCAACTACAGACGAATGACAGATTTCTGAAAGAATCTGGGCAAATGTAGTCGGTGGTTTTGTATTATACCTGACAATATTGTATTATATGCGACTCGGATGTTTAACCAGTATAAGAAAGAACCATATAACTCTACTTGGACTACAACTGGCAGTTGTTTCGAGAGAAAAAAAACATTTCAACTGGACATGATGACGAATGAGGACAATTGTACATTCGTTTATCATGATTAGATACCTTGGATTTAAGTCCCTCCCTCTTGAGGATTGGGGGACCGGTTACAGAGATTCAGGTGGGGACAGATCATCTAAAGCAAGACTTTTGATGTCTGTATTGCTATCCATTCCACTCCCACTGTGATTTAAATAGTTGATCAGAAGATAAACTTCAGGAAGTATTCAAATCACCAGGCAAAGTTAAGGCCAACATTCCAATAACATCGTTGACGTCCATGTTGTGCTAGCAGACGATCTAGTTGTAAAGTAAGGCGATCTAAGATAAGGATCGATAGTTTTATATCTATAGTAAATAATTTGCTTTTAAATTCATTTTTTTTGGGGGGGGGGGGGATTTGTTTAACAATCTTGAAGAAAATGAACCTGAACAAAAATTGTAGATTTTCAATTAATAAGGGGAGGCAACACCTACAGTGTGTTGATGCAAGCTAAATGCTTGATATTCCTATGCCGTTGACAGGTGTGGTATAACCAACAATTTCGTTATATTAACTGTAGTGTAAGTGCCAGTAGCTGGTAAATATATTTAAATTGGTTTCAGTAGATTGCGTGTACTTATCGATAAATATTTCCAGACAACCTATGCTTTTTTACAATCATGATATAGACCGCTTAATGTTATCAGTACAACATGAACTTGCCTGGGGATAAACCACACGACAGGGAAACTTAACTGTTTCATGTTTCTCGCACATCAGAGAAGATTTAATGTTACCCGTATGACATGGAAGACCTCTTCGTGAAGTATATAGACACCCTGAGACACGTGTCTAATAAGTTTAATTACGAAACGACATGTGTAATTAACCAATAACAAATATTGAAAATAAAAAAAGACATGCTGTAAATTCATAATTACATCAATAAGCGTTGGCAAAATATGAAGACTTAATCAGAACTGTTGCCAATAGTGAAATTATTACTTGCCTTTATTAGCACAATTCGATGACAAAGCATTATATGTGCCAATCGCAGTTTATTTCTTTAAGCAATGTCACTTTTGATCGTTTTCTCATCCATGTTTACGAACAGTGTTTTAGCTTACCGACATAACTTAACATAAAGCTAACTCTTCACTAGTCAGTTTTGTTTCGACTTTAAGTTTGAATAACGATACGATTAATCTATTGTTATCATATGTATATTTTGCTATAAAAATGAGAAGTATCTCAAACGTAAATATAATGAATCAGAAACTCGACCTCGGAAGTGTTGGTAGGAAAATGAAACTAATTTACGGTTTAGGAGTATGTCGGAAATCAGTTTCTCTTTCAAGTACGTATGATCATCTATGCAACACTATCTTTCATAGGATAATTGAAAATATTACAAAATCTTTTTAGTTATGCCTTGGAATTAAGACCTTTTCACAATGTAACCAGGCCCCATTTGTATAAAACATCTCAACTTGAGATTTCCTCAAGTCAAGATTTTCCTCAGCTGATATCTCCTCAAAAACGGCTTGTATAAAATTTTCTCAAGGAACGGGAAGACGACATCGGCTAGGATGTCCTGAAATTCCTTGAGGAATTTTCATACAAGATATTTTCAAGGAGATATTAGCTGAGGAAATCTCAAGTTGAGATGTTTTATACAAGTGGGGCCAGGTACATGTAATTGTTTTACAATGCCGCCAACGCGCGAAATAAGCTCGTGCTGCGAGAACCTGGAGTGAATGTGTGTAAGCTATGAATAGGTGGTTATTCACTTTCCCTGTCATCGACCCGGCATTCGTACCTGGTCGGAACAGCGTCCACTTCATTCGTCCCCTGTTAAGTACCATACAAAGACTGATTTTATATTCGGTGTTATTTTACTTCTCGTTTATCATTGTACCTTATGACAGCTATGATACATTCTGTCTGCTTTATTGCAGGCTGCGATTCACTGCATTCATCCCTGAATTGAAATGCAGAGATCAGACCTGGAATTTTTTATTTCGTATTGACAATGAGGGCTAAAACAAAATAACTAGCGTATAAGAAACTTCGAAAGTATGGATGAAGGGAGATAAATCGAACAGATAAGATTTTTCTTCCAAGCAGAACAGAAGCATACCGTTATCTGCATGAAAAAGTTCGAAGTTGTCCTTTAAAACACATCATGTTTACGTTTTCTTTTTTTATCTATTTTTTCTTATATGCGCGTATTTAGAAAATAAATTATGGTGGACGACGCGAAGTCGTGTTGAGTAAAAACGGCAGACAGAATGAAAAGATTTCGATATGTTTGACCGATTCTAAATGGTTGTGAGTAGCATAGAACTATCATATAATTATTATTACATTCTTAACGGCCCGTCAACACATAAAAGGTCATTAGGGCCATCAACCGGTAAGACACACAACGATCCAAAAGGAAATTACATTAAACAAAACTTTTTAAAAAAAATTAAAAAAACAACATTATGTTCCAGTATATGGTCTTCAAGATATAATTATTATTATTACATTCTTAACGGCCTGTCAACACAAAAAAGATCATTAGGGCCATCAAACGGTACAACACACAACGATCCAAAAGGAAATTACATTAAACAAACGAAAAGGTAAAAGACAAATGTAAAAAATCATAAATGGGTATTTCAACACAAAATATTAAAAAGCTACGTCATAATCTATTATATAGACCAACATCTTTCAGGTAATGTAGAATTTTACAAATCTCAACATCTTCAAAAAGGATTTTAGACATGCTATATTACGATAAAAACATTCCCGAGTAGACAGGTAAATGCGGTCCAATAAAAAATGTTTAACGGTGAATGGCGCATCACATCCTATGCACAAAGGATTATCTTCGCCTTTCAACATATATGAATGTGTATGGTATGTATGACCCATCCAAAGACGGGCAAGGACAACTTCGTCTCGGTGGTTGTCTCTATAGCCTGGAGACCATTCACCAATAACAGATTTAACGGAGTGTTAATGGTATAGGTATTCCATTCATCCTGCCGCGGAGCTTTCAAAATTTGTTTAATAAATGGTTTGAAATCGGTAAAATAAAGTTTAAAAACATGTGGTAGCGATAAAGCTTCCTTTGCGGCACGATCTGCTTTTCATTGCCTGGTATTCCCTTGTGCCCAGGAACCAAGCAAAAAGCAGTACGAAAGTTAAAAAAAATTTATGATATAATATAAAGGTATTACGAATGAAAATATTGTTGATATTACTATTGCTAAGAGTTTGTAGACCAGAAAGTGTCTGAATGGATAACAGCTCTCATTACTTCGTTTTTTAATATATTCAAGGGCGAGGTAGATAGTTCGCGCTTCTGCCGAGAATATTGAGGCATTGTTTGGTAGCCGGCATCCATAGGTTTTATCTTGTGTAACCATGGCCGTAGCAACCTTACCATTATCTTTTGAACCATCAATATATAAATGTAGGAATGTTTCATATTTTAACTGCAATTTCGAGAAGGATGAACGAAAAGTTTAACTGTCTATGTCTGATGTAACCATTTCATGAAGTGAAAAGTCAACTTCAGGTGAATTCATGAGCCAGGATGGAATTTCTATCCTTCCAAATGACTGAATTTGGTCAACATCAATTTTTGTGTTTTGTAAAAGAGCGGAAATTCGAATACCAAATGATGAAATAGTTTTTGTTTTGCCTTGAAACAAGGTTTTGTATTTTGGATCAAATACAGGGGAAAATCAGGATTTGACTATAGCCGAATGGTCTATTGCAACGCCAGTTTTTTTCGACGGCTATATCATGATGGTTAGTTCGCCTCTATATAGAGGCTTGCTGTAGGTGTGGTCTTAAAAGCTCCGAGAGCGAGCCTGAGACTTTGGTGATGAACAGTGTCTAATAATTTTAAATATGAAGGTCTAACAGATCCATACACAATGGAACCGTTGTCTAGTTTTGATCTAATCAGGGCTCTATAGAGTCTTAGCAATACTTTTCTCCCAAATCAATGTGGCATACTAACTTAGAATATTCAGTGCCTTAAGGTATTTTATATGTGGAAGGAACGGCAATTTCCTGTCGAATATTACACCTGAGACTTTCGTTTGCTCAACAACCAGAATAGGTTCACCACAGAGAAACAGATTTGGATCGTCGTGTTGTTTCCGAATTTGACAAAAATGCATACAAACTGTTTTTGATTGTGAAAATTTAAAACCATTTTCATGCCCAAATTTGTAGTCGATTCAAACATTGTTGAAGTTGTCTTTCGATGGTATTCATATGCCTGAATCGATAGCATATGATGAAGTCAACGACATAAAGAGCGCCCTCCATTGATAATGTTTTGAGTGTAACCGAAAGAATGCTGCCTTGTGGTACACCCATTTCCTGCTGATGAACATCGGAAAGGGTAGTTCAATTCCGGACTTGAAAAACTCTATCTGATAGAAATTTTGAAATAAAAATTGTTAGATTACCTTAAATACCTATAGCGTGCAGATCTTTCATTATGACGTAGTTCCACGTTATGTCGTAAGCCCTTTCCAAATCGAAGAAAACAGCAACCAAGTGTTCCTTCTTTAGAAAAGCCTCACGCACAAAAGTTTCAAGTCTAGCCAAAGGATCGTTGGTACCTCACTTAGATCTAAAATCGCTTTGTAGGGGTGATATGCGATTGGATTCCAGATACAAAATTAATCTTGAATTTATCATCCGCTCGAGAGTTTTACAAACGCGACTCGTAAGTGATATTGGGCGGTAACTGGAGAGATCTGTTGTATCTTTACCCTGTTTGGGGATAGGAATCACAGTTGCCATTTTCCATGACTTTGGGACATTTCCCGTTCTACAAATATAGTTACAAATATCTAGAACTTTTACTAATGATGACTCTGATAGAGAATATCATCGGGTCCTGTTGCAGAGTCATGTGATTTTACCAACGATTCTCGAAGTTCTAACATTGAGAAAAGTTGATTGTAAGTTCCATTGTTTTCGGAAGAGAATTTCAATTTAGTTTTTTTCACGCGCATCCCCTGCGGATAGGGGTTAGAATATGTCCGCCGTATCCTACTGCATGTGGTAAAAGTCCACTAAAAGGGGCAATCTGTCTGCCGTGGGTTGTATCCCGTTAGTACTGGGAGAAAGGATCCTGATGGTTGAGGGGCGGTTATGTGGTTTGCTCCAAAAAAGAAAAGATCTTCCACCAAGAGATTGCTGTCCTGACCCCCGAGCTGTCGAAACCTCTTGTAGGATTAGCGTATCATAGTTACCTGTCATCAGCGACTAAGTGTTAGGTTATATATTTTATTACCAGTGTTACTTTCCCTAGGATTGATATCTCTTCCCCTGTGATCTCTTGAACTTTAGTGTGCGATATTCTGTGTTTTTCGATCAATTTACAGTATTTACGATAAATCAGCAGGCCGAGGACAGATAAGACAGCAGAGGTCCCAAGAAGTCCAGCAGAAGGATAAGTACACCTCAAATTTTCGTAAATTTTCTGATAGTCATTGTATGTCGTCAGGTTAATCTAGTATATTCGCGTCGGGACCCAATAACAAGTAGTATATTGGCCTGTATAGTTTTTTTTATTTAGATAGGTGTGGCACCTTGATTAAATGATTTAACATTTGAAAAGATAATAGTTTCTTTGGTTTAATACTGTCCATGGCAGTTGTAACTATTGTTAATTAGCATTATCGCGTCGTGTCGCTAGATCACGTGACCATCACTTTCGGTTTATATGTATTTTGCATTGCGGCCCGTGCTAGGCATATTGCGTATGGTTATGCAATGTGTGTATTTGTGTGTGGTGTTATGTGATGTGTTGTATTCTTTTTCGGACTGACCACTCCGGACACATGCGCGCTGTCCCGTCTTCCTGTCCTTTCCCGCTTTTCTGTCTTTCTTTTCACTTGGGCAGCAGATTTCAAAGAGGTTGGACGTTATTTGAAATACAAGTATACATCTCCAGCACCACATGCAGGGTAAGTTGCCGTGAACTATTTGTAAATGATCATTACTATTGCTTTACAAGTTCAGTTTTTCGTATTTTACACATTCACGTATATTAACTCTTACTTCAGATGTCCAGTGGTTCGCATTATGTATTGTGTGAGAGTTGTGTTTTGTTTATGAACGGATTCTGGCCAGGGTTGTGTTGTCTGTGCGGTCGTATGGTGATATTGAATGGGTAATGCGATGGTTGAGTGCACGTGTGTGAGGGTGGATTGATCGCTGTGTATGTATATATACCTTTTGTCTGTTAACAATGTATTTGCCGCTGCTGGGGCTCATATGCTGTCACTTGTTTTGTCCATGCTGCTCGTGCCGTCTGCTTATAACTATTTCCGTTGCTGTCCTGAAGTGTCACCGAAGCCGATTGGCTGTCTCTCATTTTGTCTGTGATTGGCTGCCGTGTTTACTATAAATGTAAAAGTAGTGAGTTCATTGTACTTACGCCCTGTTAAATCATGGTGTCTGTCATGTGTTGTCAGAGTTCTGTTACGTCGCCGCCATGTTTGTTTACTAGGGATATTCCAGTTTGGGGATTCCCTTGCACTTTTATTATTTAGACGGCTCTGATTGGTTAATATTTTAGGCACTTGTCACCACACCTGTACATTACTATACCTACTCAGGTGACAGGTCTCACGTGTAATTCGTGGCATATTATTAAATTTAGCTATATAGCAGAGTGTTCGGGTGGTATTAGTCAGTCTGGCAGTAGCTTTCATGTAGCTGGTCAGCTCTCTCTCTCCCTAGAAAGGTATGTAGGACTCTTTCGGCCTTAGACCTCTAAATTACTCTGGGTTGGGTGGTATTTTCCCCTAGCAGGCAGTTTTTAGTGGTTTATAACACTATGTATGATTTATGACAGTATTTTATACCTCGGGTTGGATGGTATTTTACCTTAGAAGGCAGTTGCTTAAAGTTATTATTATGTTCTGTTAGGGTTTACGGTAGTGTTACATATCCCAGGGTTGGGCAACTGGGTGGCAGTTTTTTATGATAGTAAGAATTTACTGGTAGTGTAACCAAGTAAAGTCATAGCCGTCGTCGGAGCCGGTGTATCTTGTTCATCATTGTAAATATCTCCATGTTTATTTGTCTGTTGTAACTAATAAAGTCTAACTTTTATTCCTGTCTTCGAGTTATTGGTCTGTAGCCATGGAATAATAAGACAGAACCACAGAGAAGACGAACTAGAAAATATTCCACTATACGATCACTCTGTCAGAAGTACCTGTGTACTGTGACGAATTTAATACTTATACACTGGTGCCGTGAACCAACTCTGTGTAATCTGTTCTTTGATTTTGTGTGATATTTATCACTGTTATAATGGCTACAGGTCAGTCCAGACACTCAACTATCACTGTTGAAACTGAACAGGCTAACACTAGTCGTAGGTCCTCACGTCGGTCATTACGTAGTCCCAAACCCACTTATAATGTCAGTTTTTCACAAGATGCGGATGAACATGATGATAGGATACCTCCTATTCAAAACAGTACAGATTTAGAATTACACAGACACACTCCAGTAACAACAGGTGCCCGTGTTGACCATTCCAATCCACACCCGCGTACACGCGACATTCCGCACGCGTCTACAAGGTCAGGGTCAAACGATGTGTATTCAGCTGTTGAGGGGTCGTCTCAAAACCAATTTTATTCACATCCTGTAGATATTGAGACTGACGTGGTTGATATGGAGAGTGAATTTAACACTAGTACTCCACCTAGCATTCTTAGCAGTACTCCACACCCTAGTCAGACCCATGAGCATAAACAATGCTGCCGGTCTCATATTCCTAGTTTTAATTTTTCTGATGTAGCTAGTACAGATACCAGTAAAATAAAACAGGAAACAAAAAGAACCCCAGACTTTTGATGGTACCACAGATTTCAAGGAATACACCATTCACTTTGAGCAAGTAGCTGAATGGAATAATTGGTCTTCTGAGGAAAAAGCTCAACAATTAATAATGTCCTTAAGGGGGTCAGCTCAAAGGGTATTATCCGATTTAACACTTGGACACTCTAAAGACTATGAAAAAGTGAAATCTTTTCTCATTGGGAGATTTGATCCCCCGGGTAGAGACATTGCCTATGGGTGTCAATTAAAGTGCAGGAGTCGGAGAGATACTGAATCGCTGGTAGACTATGGACAGGAACTTCGCAGGCTAGCAGCTTTAGCTTTTCCTGATTTGGTTGGTAGTGCCAGAGAAATTACTGTTATTGACCAATTCATTATGGGAATAGGCAGTTTTGAGCTAAGGAAACATGTACAATTTAAACACCCTACAACTTTAGAAGCGGCAATCACAGCAGCTATTGAATTTGAAGCCTTTGAAAATGAACAAGTTACCATACGCAAACCTAAGACATATATAGAAACAGATCAGGCCCATGTACATGCATTTAGGGATAGTGAGCCCCAGGGTTCCCATGAGCATGAAAGAGATTTAGCCTCTCTGTTGCTGGAGGGATTTGAAAAGCTAGGCAAACAATTAGCTCAAACAAGGGGAGATAACCCAAGATACAAAAGGTGTTACAAATGTGGAGAGATAGGACACATAAAGAGAAATTGTCAAAAAGAGGTAGAGCCCAACTCAACTGTTCCAAAAAACATGGAGAGGTCAAGCGTGGGCTCGACCGTTTGACAGATTGTACGGGAATCAATGACGAGTCAAAACATAATTTCTCCAAAGGGCTTAAAACTAAGATTAGCATAAATTCTTTTGTCTCCGATTGCCTTTTTCTAGATGGTTCTGTAATGGGTAGAACTTCCAGATATTTAATAGATTCTGGGTCTTCAGTTACAATCTTTACTACTGAAATGTATTTTTTACTTCCTGAAGACAGACGGCCAAAATTAAATCCTGTTAATATCATGTTGTTCTCTGCTTCTGGTAATGAGCTACAAGTACAGGGTAAAGCAGTGTTTAAAATGAAAATCGGTCGTTTAGTTTATGAGCCATTGTAGCTAAGTTGGATAAATTAAATGGCATCCTTGGTATAGATTTCCTCTCTAAGCATGGTGGTGAGATTAATTTCTTAGACAAAACCATTAAATTGGCGGGACAGAAAGTAGATTTAGCCACTGACGGTTATACTGGTTGTGCTCGCATAAGAGTTAAAGATACAGTAAAAATACCCCCAAATTCTGAGTTCCTACTCAAGGCCTATGTAGATGGAGTTCTACAGGATTCAGGTGTAAGAGAAACTCAGGGTTTGGTAGAGCCCACAGCTTACGTAATCATCCAGGGATTGTTAATGGCTAAGACCCTTGTGGACCCTTGTAACCAAGAGATAACTCTCTCTGTACTCAACTTGGGACAAAAAGGGGTTGGTCTCAGTGAAAACACAATTGTAGGAAAATTAAACTCCGTAGGTGCAGTTCATACCATTGGCAGTAGGGCAGACACTAATCAGCAGCTCCCAGAACACTTGGTCAACTTGGTAGAAAATGTTTCACCTAAACTCTCTCTATACCAAAAACAAAATGTCAGAAATTTAGTTTCAGAATACCAGGACATTTTTATGAGCCCCGATGGGAAGTTAGGTCAGACAAGTGTAGTTGAACATGAAATAGACACAGGTGGTCAAATACCTATCAAACTACCAGCTAGGCGCTTGTCTCCCGCACAAAAAGAAACTGTTGAGATAGAGTTAGACAATTAAGGGGTCTGTTAACACTATTCCGTTACGTCACAGCACTACAGCATAAGCTGAGTTATTATTGACAGGTCTCAACAGGTATATCACGGCTTTTATTAAACTTATTTCGATAATGAAGTAAACAAATTTATTAAAATTTGAAACTTTATAAAATATTTATTTCTTCAAAATGAGACTATAATTTAGAAATATACCTTAAAATTACTTAGCATTAACGAAGAGTAGAAAATATCCTAATCTTATAATTGGTTAGAATTTGCTGCAAACTTGTACTACAAGTTTTGGAACAAGACATGGCAGGTAAAAGTCAATTGAGATGTCCCGTCAAAATATCAAAATTACAAGAGTGTTTTTATACCTATTTAGTTCAACGCTGTGAGCGGTATTAATTTGTATAAATCAAAGAAAGTGGTAGTCATCTATATGTAGTTAGGTGTTGACACCTCTGGATGTCTCAATAGGCTATAATTACGTTAGGCATTATTTTAGGCTTTACGTTTACCTAGGATTTAACGTAGAGCGACTTATGACATGTAAGGGGCGCTTGTCATGCGCAGTATATTAGTTCTTGATACCTGACCAGATACGTAACTTTTTATTGGCTAAAGTATCGTACATCTTAATTTGATTGGTCAATCAAACAGCTCACCATTTTGGGGTATATTAGAGTTTCCAGGGTAGAGCTGCGTCACTCTGAATGCAGCACTCCAGAATAAAGACTATTGGAAACTTTAAAGAAATCTCTTTTATACTTCAGGTGAGTCAAGTTTACTTGTGATATTTTTCTAGCAAAATCATATATTTCTTATTATGAAGTCTCAAGTCGAAATAGATTGTAGTCTACTTATGCAGTATGTTTATGTAAATAATTATTGATTTTTTAAAAAATTATAATAATGTAAATAATTATTGATTTTTGAGTTATTGTAAATGTTTTATTATCAAGAAAGTCAAATTTAAAATTGTATTTTTAATTTGATTATTCCGTTTCTATTCCCATATATAATTTCTAACATTTTTATCTCACTCTATTCGGAAATCTCGATCATGTCCGGAATTGGTTTTAATTTTATATGTACTTCTTTTACTTCCGGATCAATTGCCGCGACTATAAGAAAACATACAAATGTGTTATTTTTTTTACAACTCAAGAAATACTCGTTTTGAATTATAAGGGAGTATATGATTCGAAATAATGTTTTAGTTACTATCAATCATTACTACACAGTTGTTCGCCCGAGAACGAGCCACTGGCTGGTGATCGTGTAAACTTTGTATTAGCCTAAGGGTCGCATGCAAAACGATCCTAGATCTATGTTCGATATCATCTAAGCGTTATGCATTTATGTATGTACATTTATTAGCATTTTAGGTATATTCGAAATTGTAATTTAAAGTGTATATTTTATTGCGTCACTCTGAACGCAGCACTCCAGAATAAAGACTATTGGAAACTTTAAAGAAATCTCTTTTATACTTCAGTCTTCAAAATTCCCGTACAAAACCCGGTCACAGGTACGCTGACACAGGTCATCTGGTCAGTTAAATTAGTTATGTAAAGTTAAATCTTATTGGTCAGTTACGAAGATGTTAGCTTAATTGATCTGTAAAATTTAGTTTGATTGGTTAAGGACAAATCAGAGAATTCTTTACTTATAGTGTCCACGGCGTTCCTTGTTACTTTCGAACAAGACGCCATCGAATAAAGACCGATTTGGACACTTAAGAATTCTCTTCGTCGTTTTAAGGTAAAAACAGCTTTGTATCTTTTCTAATCATTTTGATATATAAAGTTTTACTTTTTTTTTCTTTCTTACGGGAAGTTGTAAGGATATTCACTTTTGTTTATTTTTGCAAAAGCTTGTGTAAGCCTGTAAATATGTTTTGTAGTATAAAGTTCAATTGATAACTTTTGGACTTTTATCATTCGTTTTACAATTTGTTTTAATTTTAATATTTTTGTATTTAATCATTTGTTCTATGATTTTTCATCAAAGATGTTTATTAGCTGAAAGTGTAAATTTATCTGACAAAAATACAAATATACTTTTTTCTAACTAATAAGTAGCGATTCACGTTAATTCACATTTTTATTTTAGTTTCAATTATATGAATTGTCCTAGATCATTTTCATTCCGGATAGTTTCGGCCAGTTTTGTATTTCACATTAATAATTGTACTTTCCGGAAAACGTATCTATCCGCCTCTCTAAGTGTAATTACACACTTCATCTCCATATCCGGGAGAAAGTTTTGGCTGCTAGATTTAGGAGAAAAGGACTGAAATCATGTTATCAGGGAGTATTTCTTTTCATGAATCACAGATTATATATATATTTTGTGTTGCGATTTATACAGATATTTTGTTGATCATGACTGGAGAACATGTATATTGAAACTCTGTTTATTAAGTTATTTTTCGTGTATGTGGTTCACCATTACCGTAGTTATCATAAAAATGTTTTGGCATGGAAATATTATAGTCGTTATGTATTTTTATATAGTTAATTCAAAGAATGTTCTTGTAAAGTAAATCGTATGTAATTTCATAATTCTCATGTTAATTTTGGCTAAAGACAAATTGTATAATATCTTAGTTAATGTCTAAATTTTAATTGTATTTTAATATTGCACGATGTATTATCATATGTTGTGACTTTCGAACAAGACGCCATCGAATAAAGACCGATTTGGACACTTAAGAATTCTCTTCGTCGTTTTAAGTTTGTTGCAGAATCTAGTACTACGTGACCACGTTAGCCCAACATCATCACTAGCTAATTCCCTGGGTAATAACAGCGTCACATTGTGTCCAGGGCGAAGCCAAGTAGCTGACCCTTTGTATGTTAAATGTCCCAGCGGCGGCCGTAGGTAAGGGCCTCGTCCTGTCTGCACTTGTTAAATGTTTTCCCTCACGTAATAACCTACTTAATATTTTCTTTGGGAGTTGTTTATTTATTTACATGGGACCACAAATGGAACCCCTGATTAGAACCTGGGTTTAATCTATATGAGGAACGGGGAAATAACTCTATATGAGGAACGGGGAAATTACTCCTACAATGGTAAAGTAATAGTGTAGTGTTTTCGATAACGTTTTGTAAAAGTAGTTTTATGTGCTCGTATTGTATACCCGTGTTTTTAGGGATTTCTTTGTGCTGATAATAAATTTGATCCATATACCAGTTAACCAACGAGTCAGTCGTTATTCAAAATGAATCATAATTCCACAATGGCGCCCATGTAGGGACCCGGGAATAGTACTTAGCCATGCCCCATCAGCATCGCTGTAACCCCTGGAAACTTGAGGACGAGTTATTTCCTGGAGGGGGAGTATGTAACCCTGATAAAACACTAGCTGCAATATACCACTCAGCTAGAGAGAACTTCTCTTTAGCTCGATTGGTTAAGCGTCAGACTAGTAAACCAGGGGTTTAGGGTTCGATTCCTAGTGGAGGCATTGAGATGGAAAATGACTTCTGTCACATAGGTGTTAGGTTAAAGGTGTTTTAAAGTAGTATTATAGACACAAAAATACTTCCGGTTTGATGGACGAATGGTGGACACGTATTCGAGTTACTCCCAGGTAAATCGGTCTGCATTCTTTGGATACCGGATATTTTGTTAGTGAATTTTTGTATTTGACTTTTTGAAAAGTCAACCTTTACTATGTAATACATATTTTTGAACATTTTCCACCTGTTTGGTGCTTTTTGCTCATGGAAATGGCGCCATCGGGTGGTGAGGTGGCAGTTAAAAATGTCAATGGTGGCAGGAAAAAGTTTGAAGAAAGAAGGTCCTTTTTGAAAGACAATACAGTAATTGTTGATGTGAAGGGTAACTCTGCAGTCAGGGCTAGTAGCCTTATAACCGAAATTAGTGAGCTCTGTGGTGAGGAGGCCCTTTTGGCCTGTGAACCTAAATCCGGAAATCTATATGAAGTAACGTTGGATGGTAGGGCTCCAACCAACATACTTATTGGAGGGATCACAATTGACGGTAATGTATATGATTGTCGTGAAGCTGAGCATACATATCGGATGATGAAATCATTTCTTCCAAGATGAGTGAATTACGTGTGGAACTGGTGTCCCCTATCGGAACTTGTTATGTCAAGGTCAGGCTTCTCCGCATTTAACATCTTTGCCATATAGTATGAAATTTGGATCTGACTATTACCGTGTAATTCACGACAATCAAACAAAAGTTTGTTCGTTGTGCTATTCAGACGAACATATGTTCAATGACTGCCAACAGTTTGTCTGCTACAAGTGTGGTAGAGAAGGTCACTATGCACGCACGTGCCGTGCACCACCGTGTAATAGATGTGGGTTTCGCGGTGGGTGCGAGTGCACCGATGAACCCCGGTCACAGGTAATGTCACTGTGTGAGGAATGCGGTCAATTTGGCTGCGCGTGCAAAGGTGAACAGGTGAACAGATGTATAGACTGCGATAAGATCAACTGTGTTTGCGTGACGGAGCGTGAAGAGGACGGTAGTAAACAAGAGGTCCAAGGTACCTGTGACGATATTAATGAGGAAACGACTGAGCCCAGATTTGTTAAAAATGGTGTCGTGTCGAAGGACGAAATGGATGAGAAGGATGATGACGATGATGATGACATATCTACTGAGAGTGATAATTCTATATTGAGGGAAGGATGCTTGGAAGGAAGACTGTGGGGAAATGGTGATGACTGGTAGGAGGGGGAAAGCGAGGACGATGAGAAACTTCATAAGGCTCGTGATTTCTATAAACACAAAGTTAATCCTGGAAATATTCATAAAAGAAGTAAGAGGAATAAAGGTAGTGAATTCAAAAAATTGAAAAAAGCTGTTGAGGAATTAAAATCAACATGTTGATTATATGTACAGTTCTAATGATTAATATTGTTTCTTTTAATGCCAATGGCTTGAGGGATGTTGATAAATTGAAACATGTTTTTGAAAATTTTCAAGAATGTCGGTCTGATATTATTTTTCTCCAGGAGACTTTTTGGAGTAACGAGTATATCAATCAAATTAAGCATTTATGGAATGGGATGATTATTAGTAATAATTCTAATAAGAATAGAAAAGGTGTTGCCTTTTTGATCTCCAATCGTTTTAAAGATATGATTATTGATTCTGATGGTTATGATGGCCGGGTTCTACGTTTAAAAATTAAAATTGACGATATTGAGTGGAATTTTGTCAATGTGTATGCGCCTAATATAGTGAATGAAAAGAAAGTATTTTTTGATAAGCTGAAGGGATTGCTTGCTAGTTACTGTGAAAATTTAATTATATGGGCCGATTTTAATACAACCTTTTCAGGTATTGATCGTACAGGTACAACTAGACACCAAACAAATGTGAGTGTGGCTTTCTTAAAGGCTTTAATGTTCCATTATAATCTGTATGATATATGGAGGCATAGAAACAGAGAAAAGGCTACTTTTTCTCGTAAACAGGTACGTGAAGGAGTTTTGTCTCAGAGTAGAATAAATTATTTTTTAGCATGTAAATGTGTAGGTAGCTACATTCAAAACATATATTACAATGATACACATTTTAGTGATCATTCCTATGTTACCTTGAAAATTGACTGCACAGATATTTGGGACCAGGTATTTGGGTTCTAAATGACAGTTTTTTATTGGAAGAAGACTACAATAGTAAAATCAGATCTATTGTTATTGAGGCAAAATCATGTCCATTGTATGAAAATGAGACAAGTGTTTGGTGGGATAATTTAAAGTATAACATCAAAAGATTTTCTAAAGTATATGGTAAAGAGCGTTATAAAAAACGTATGTCTGAATTTTATAAAATACAAAACAAATTGCAAACATTTTCAGCTAAAATCTCAACAGGACAGACGTTGGATTGTAATCGGTATAATGAATTGCGGCAAGAGCTCGAGAACATTGAAAAAGAGAAATGTAAAGGAGCAGTATTAAGGTCTAAGGCTAAATGGGCCGAAGAAAGTGACAAAAATACCGGTTATTTTTTACGTCTTGAGAAATTTAGACAAGATAGTAATTCTATTAAAAAACTGCAAAATTGTCAAGGGGAGGAATTAAATACATATAGTAAAATATCTAATGAATATTTTTATTTCTACAATTCACTCTATAATTGTGTTGATGTAGAAAATACAGATGTTGATAATTTACTAGATAATATTCAAGCTGAAGTAGGACAAGAAGATAAACTTACATATGATGCCTCTATTAGATCAAATATGCTCTTTTTGGTATGTCAAAGAATAAAAGTCCTGGACTTGACGGCTTAACGGTTGAATTTTATTGTCATTTCTTTGATGTTCTACATATTGAATTTCGTCGAGTTATTGAAAGTATACGGAAAGAAAAGGAATTGTCCAGGACTATGCGTCAAGGGGTTATTAATTTAGTATAAAAAAGAAGACTGTTATTTTAACTCATTCAAGTCCAATGCTAGGGGGTGGCAATCTTATTAAATAACAATTTTGAAATAAAGGTTAAAAAGGAGAAAAAAGACTTATCAGGGAATTTTTTAGCTCTGGATATAGAATTAGAGGGTACAAAAGTTACGCTAATTAATTTGTATGGCCCCAACAATGATACACCTAGTTTTTATGACACTTTATCTGATACGATAGACAATTTTGGTAATGATAAATTTATAGTATGTGGGGATTTCAATCTTGTACTAAATCCCGAATTGGATTATGATAAGAGTTACAGAAATATTAATAACCAGAAAGCCAGAGAGAAAGTTTTAGAATTTATTGAGAATTATTCTGTAGTTGATATCTTTAGAGAATTAAATCAAGAAAGTAAAAGATATACATGGCGAAAGAAAAACCCTTTAAAACAGGCAAGGTTAGATTTCTTTCTTGCCTCACAAAATTTATTGTC
This sequence comes from Ylistrum balloti, assembly GCF_031769215.1. Classification (NCBI taxonomy): domain Eukaryota; kingdom Metazoa; phylum Mollusca; class Bivalvia; order Pectinida; family Pectinidae; genus Ylistrum; species Ylistrum balloti. The sequence continues at coordinate 536,824 of NW_026782068.1, read as the reverse complement.
TAGTATCCAAAAATCAGCCATCGAATCTGGATATAGATCTGACCACTCATTTCCTATAATTGTTTTAAAATTTAATGAATTTAGAAGGGGGAAAGGGCTTTGGAAATTTAATTCATCTCTCTTATATGATCAAGAATATCTTAATATGGTAAAACAACTTATTCTGGATGTAAAAGTACAATATTGCCTGCCAGTTTACAACATTAACAACATAAGTAATATTCCAGATGCAGATTTAACTTTTATGATCGATGATCAACTTTTTCTGGAAACACTTCTAATGGAAATTAGGGGCAAAAGCATTTCTTACTCTTCTTATAAAAAGAAACAACAAAATAAGCACGAATTTAATTTGAAAAAAGTGATACAAGAATTAGAAGAACAAGAAGGTGTAGATTTAGAAGAATTAGATAGCAAGAAAAAGGAACTAGAAAGCTTGAGACTTAAAAAAGTAAATGGAAGTATTATAAGGTCTAGGGCCAGATGGCAAGAAGAAGGGGAAAAGCCAACTAGTTATTTTTTGAGTTTAGAAAACAGAAATTTTACCTCCAAGATCATCCCTAAGATACAGAAATCAAACATTACTATTACCGATCAGGATGAAATATTAGAAGAAGTACGCTCTTTTTATGAAAAATTATATTATGACAGTCATGATACCGAAGACATAGACTTGCATGATTTTACAAACTCATTTGTGGTTCCAAAATTAGATGATATTCAATCTGAAAGTTTAGAAGGGTTACTTACTTTGGGAGAAGCAGCAATAACATTAAAAAATATGAAAAATAATAAAAGTCCTGGTTCCGATGGTTTTACTGTAGAATTTTTTAAGTGTTTTTGGAAACAATTGGGTGTTTTTATTGTTCGGTCCATAAATTGTGGGTATGATAAAGGTTCACTATCTGTAACTCAGAGACAAGGAATTATTACATGCATTCCCAAGGGAGATAAGCCTAGACAATACTTAAAAAATTGGCGACCCATATCATTGTTAAATATTGTATATAAAATTGCTTCAGGATCTATAGCAGGTAGAATAAAAAATATTTTAAATACATTAATCAGTGATGATCAAACAGGATTTATTGCGGGTAGATATATTGGGGAAAATACTAGATTAGTTTATGATATCATGCAATTTACTGAGGAAAACAATATTCCAGGTATGTTATTAATGATTGACTTTGAGAAGGCTTTTGATTCAGTGTCATGGGAATTTATATCTAAAGTCTTAACATTTTTCAATTTTGGTTCTAGTCTGAGAAACTGGGTGAAAGTTTTACACACAGATGTTTATTCAACTATCAATCAAGGAGGTAATTTGTCCTCTTTTCTAAGTATTAAAAGAGGTTGTCGCCAAGGCGACCCAATCGCTCCATATATTTTTATTTTGTGTGTGGAAATACTTTCCATAAGGATAAGAAACAATAAGATGATTCAGGGTATAGAGATAAATAATAGTCCAATCCTAATTTCTCAATATGCAGATGATACGTCTCTCATATTAGATGGTACTGAAAGATCTTTGAAAGAATCCATTGAAGAATTAAATACATTTGCGAGAATTTCTGGTTTAAAATTGAATATAGATAAAACACAGGTGATCTGGTTAGGAAGTAAAATTTATAGTGAAGATATGTTTTTACCTGAATTAAATTTACAGTGGGGAAAGAATAAGTTTACTCTCCTTGGAATAGAATTTAGTGTTAACCTGCATGAGATCCCCAAATTGAACTTTGATAAGAAAATAATCAAATTAAAATCACTAATTAAAACATGGAGTAGAAGAGTACTTACTCCAATAGGGAGAATTCAGCTAATTAAATCTCTGTTGTTACCTCAATTTACTCATTTATTTATCTCTTTACCAAATCCAGACAATCAATTTTTGATTAGGTTAAATAAAATGCTTTTTCAATTCTTGTGGAATGGGAGTTCTGATAAAGTTAAGAGGGATATCATAACCCAAGAATATTACAGAGGGGGTCTCAAAATGGTAAATATAAGATCCTTTATAGATTCGCTTAAGCTAAGTTGGTTAAGGAGGCTGTATCAAAAGTCTGGAAAGTGGCAAATCATTTTAAATACATATATTGACCTACATAAGCTTTCAAATTGTGGTAATGAGTATATTAAACTATGTCAAAATAATTGTAAAAATGATTTCTGGAAGGATGTCTTTCTGGCATGGACAAGATTCAATAGTTTAAGTGGTGTAAAGCAAACATGGGAAAAGTTCATCTTTAAAGCTCCATTATGGTACAATGAGAGTCTAACTATTGGGGGGAAAACTATATTTTATAAGGAATGGTATAAAAAGGGGGTTATTGTTGTGAATGATTTAATAAAAGACAGTGATACTCTCACTTTCTATACTTTTGAGGAATTTTTCCACTTATATCAAATAAACACAGATTTTCTTACATACCGTGGTATCTTATCTTCTATAAAATCATATTTAGGTCAAGTTGATCTTGAAAATACTAGGGCAGTTTCAATTGAATATCCTTTTATACCCATCAATGTTTATTTTTTCATAAAAAAGATGAAAGGGTCTAAAGATTTGTATAATCTTATGATTAAAAACGATATTATTCCCTCTGGCAGAAAAAAATGGGAGGATAAGATCCAATTAAATAATTTGCAATGGGAAGAAATCTACAAAATTCCTTTTAAAGTAACTAAAAATACAAAACTAAAATGGTTTCAATATAGATTAGTCCATCACATTCTGACAACGAACTCCTTTATCTACAGATTAGGTTTAGTTGCCAGTCCACTCTGTCCCTTATGCAATGTAGAACAGGAAACCATAATCCACATCATGTGGGAATGTCAGGAAGTACAAAATTTTTTACAAAGTCTTGAAGTACTTCTAGAAGCACTTGTTATTCCTTTTGCTTATAATAAAGAAAAATTTCTCTTTGGATTTTCATTACAACATCAAATGCTTACATCAGCAAAAATTGACAATGTAATACTAATAATTATTAAGAATTATATCTATAAGACTAGATGCTATCATAGAAGATTAAACATTAATGCATTTGTAAATTTTATCAAAGAATACTACTCTGTTCAGAAATATATAGCAAATAGTCAAGGGGACTCCAAAAAGGTCAGATTTGAAAATGAATGGAGAAAATGGAAGTCTTTGATAGAAATTGCATAATAATTTGTGCAGGTAAATATACTTCACTGTAAAATGAAAACCCTTAATAATCTATGATTTATGATGTGTCTATTGTTGTATGAGTTTTTTCAGACATAATGTATGTAAACATTTTACAATCTGCACTAGGATAACTTGATTATGCTGAAATAACTGCATGCATTATATAGACCGATGTAGTTTCATTTTACTGTGTAGTATCAATACTGTAGTCTTCCCTCAGTTGGTTTTACTCTCTGATGCTGTATAATAACATTATAATTACTAGGCCAATATAGTATATATATATATATATATATATTTTTTTTTTTCACCCTTTCTCTTTCAATCATACTCATAGTTTTCATATACCTACATCATAAAGCTTTACTCATACATGTATATATAAATGTTACTTGATGAACCATTCAATAGTATGTGTACTTAATACTACTTAATGATACTATCTTAATATTCATGATAAAATCTTCACCAGCTCAAAATTTCTCCAGGACTAGCAGACTTTACAAAGAATAAAATGACCTTTCATTGTGTATTTAAGATTTTCAATATACTCATATAATTTTTCTCTCTTCCACTAGCCCTCTGTCTTGTTCCTTGCTGCTTGTCTCTTTTTATCTCTGCTATTCTCCTCTAAAGTGTGTGAGGGTTTCAAAATGTAAGTGAAAAAGATTAGAAATTGTTGGTGAGTGAGATACATAGATGTGATATGAATGTTTAGCCCACTATCACCCTCTCTTTTCTTCTCTTTCTTTTTCTCTGTCTCTCTATGTGGAAGGAAAGTGTGTGTGTGTGTGTGTGTGTGTGTGTGTGTGTAATAAAGATGACAAAGGCATGTGTTTTGTTGTGTATATAGAAATGGTAATTGGTTTTTGTAGACCATATTTTCTTAATTATATATCTATGGATGAATCCTGATTGCAATATTCTAATGCTGATGGCAACTATGAAGATAAGAATGTTGTGTAAACTAGGATATTATCTACAATATACTTAAGTTATTGATTCACAAATAGTTACAATCCTATACGGGTATGCAAGTTTCTGTGTGTGGAGTGTGTGTATGCTTATGTGATGTTAACTATACTTGTAAAAAATGCTTAAAAATAAAAAAATACAAAAAAAAAAAAAAATAAAAAAGAAGGGGGACAAAGCTTTGTTAAAAAATTGGAGACCAATAAGTCTACTTAATGTAGACTACAAAATTCTTGCTCGTATTATGTCAAACCGTTTAAAAGTTGTGTTGCCCTCTATTATCTCACCTGCTCAAACGTGCTGTGTCGTAGGTAGAGATATGTCTGATATCATATTTAGTGTTCGAGATATTGTTGATCTCATTGAGACGGAGGGTTCTATTTTAAAAATTGACCAACAGAAAGCTTTTGATCGTGTCAATCATACATATTTATTTAAAGCACTAGAAAAATTTGGCTTTGATGATGAATTTATTAACTGGATAAAGATTTTTTATAGAAATATATCTAGTTGTGTAAAATTTAATGGAAATCGAAGTTTTGTACAGTTACTAATTCTATAAGGCAGGGATGTCCAATAAGTGCTATTTTGTATGTGTTGGCAGCTGAACCTTTAGGCCAAATGATTCTTCAATCTCAAGCTATTTCGGGCATTAGAATCCCAAAAACTACTATAGAAACTAAATTATTCCAGCATGCTGACGGTACTACTCTCACACTTTCAGATAAAAATTCAGTTGGTAAGGTTTTTGAATTGTTGGAAGTATATAGTAAGGGATCTGGGGCTAAAATTGATAAAGATAAGTCAGAATTGTTTTGCTGCGGTAACGGCCATTTTTCAGAAAATGAGACAGAAGAGTTGGGGGTTAAAATGTGTAAAGAGTTCTTGTGTGTTCTCGGGGTGTATGTAGGGAAAAATGTCAAATTATGCAATGAATTAAATTGGAATACTAAAGTAAAATCTATTCAGTCTATTTTGAAATTGTGGGTGCAAAGAAATTTAACTTTACAAGGCAGAGCAACTGTTGTTGGTAGTTTGCTACTGTCGAAGTGTTGGTACACATTAATGTCACAAACTATTCCGGATAATGTTGTAAATGTAATTAAAAATATGTGTATGGGATTTATATGGAATGGTGCACATAAGTATGACACGGTTATTGGGAAAAAATATTATGGTGGTTTAAATAATCCTGATATTAGTTTAAAGCTTAAGTCATTTAGGTTGAAGTTTTTTATGAGATGGCTTGACACGAATGTAAAGCCAAGTGGAAGAATACGTGTTCTTATTTTTCTAATACTATAGAAGAAATGAATTTAGGTTGTGGAACCATTTACTGAAATTTTGATAATAAACAATTAAAACAATTACCATGTGTATATAAGGAAATGCTATAGGCATGGTCAGATTTTCAAAAATATTATGATGTTCACTTTAATAATGATGATCCATCATTTGTTTATGAGCAGCCGTTGTTTTTTAACTCGAGTAATACAAGTTGTGGAAGGGCTGTTTTTTTCATCCATATTTGTTAAAGCTGGAGTAACGAGAATAAGATATCTAACATATGAAGTTTTACCTAAGTTTCTTCCCTTTAATGCAATTGTAGATATTATTCATGAAGCAGATCCTGATATTCCCAAACGTAAAATTCTCTCAGATTATAATCTTGTGATGAAATCAATCCCGGGAGATTACAAAGTTATTGTATTATCTAATGTATATACACATGTAAAGACACAAATAAATATAAGGCCTTCTGTTGTAAAAAAAACGGAGATTGGTGGCTCATGTAAAATAACACCTGTGCATACACGAGACTTCTATGATCTATTCATAAAGCACAAATTTAAGTGTCCAAGTGCAACAGAATTTTGGTCAGTGTCATTTCCCAATATGTCTTTAAAAAGTGTTTTTTCAGTAATGTATGCACCATGTTTTCCACCAGATTGTGTAGATTTACATTTCAAAGTTGTTCATAATGCTATATTTACAATGGATGAATCACTGAAAATTGGAAAAGTTGTAAGTGATGTGTGTCCAGTTTGTAATTTAGAAACTATGACGCTTCAACATTTATTCTTGTTAAATATTGTTATATAAATTGTTCTAAGCTGGCTGAAATTTTTTGCTTTCTTGATTTTTTTTTTTTATAAAACTATTATCCAATTCAGACTCAGCTGATACTAGAGATTTATTCATACAGGATGTTATTGGGATTTACCCGAAAAATTAAAAAAATGTAATAGCTATTTCATTAATTTTTTGTTGGGTGTAGCGCGATTCTGTATATATAAAAGGCGGAATTTATGTACTAATGGGATACGCAATGTTGAAATTGTAAAGTTTTTTAGATACACTATTAAGAAGTACTTCTCCTATGTCATATTTTACTACCAAAGTACAGATAACAGAAAACTATTTTTGAAATATTTCCTTGCTGATAATGCTTTGATAGAACAGAAAAGTAATGAAATGTCTTTAACGGAATTTTCCTGCTATGTACTGTCCATTTAATTATAAATTATAAAAATTCTAGCTTTCATGTATTAATTGCTACAATTTTGGATATAACTGATGTGTGAATGAAATGTGTTTTCTTGATTTTGATAAAAGATAAAAAAAAAAAAGCGTCAGACTAGTAAACCAGGGGTCCAGTGTTCGATTCCTAGCGGAGGCATTGAGATGAAAAATGACTTCTGTTATATAGGTGTTAGGTTAAAGGTGTTTTAAAGTAGTATTATAGACACAATAAGGTAGAGTTATACATAAGATATAATAGGTAGTAGTATAAGGTAGAATTGTAGTTTTGTAGGAACTATTTATTATATCTTTTATCCATAGAATTTTTATATTATCTATCTCCGTTTTGTCTGTCTTTCTGACCATCTTTATGACGGCCTAATAAAGTGCCATCTTAATCCCAAACTAAAGAATGTCTAACTAAGATTCTTGTCCTTCGTCTTTCCGTGGCCAGGTTTCACACCTCAACGCCTGACTGCACCTCCTCCGCTATCGAGGTTTCTCACTTTCACGCTTGACCACGTCCGTTTGTCTGTCAAGGTCTCTGTCGCATCTTCCTCGCTCTCCAAGATGGGATATAAGATGGCGACTAACCCAGAGGAATGTCGATAAGTACTCCTGAGAACTTTGGTGTTTCATCAAGTTCAGAGATTTTATCTATTTCTGAGAATTCGCAAGCTGAATATTCAACCGTTCCGTCAGGTATTCGTGCTGTTTATATTGCACAGACTGCTTCTAATTATCATTCAGTGCCAATCTTCGATGGATCTATATTGATTCTATTGTTTACATTTTGAACTTTGAACTTTTTCTATTCACACATTCACTATTTACCTGAGCAGAACATGGAGATATGCACGGAATTTCGTCACGCTTCATTGATGTGGTAGCGGTTGAGGTTACGCACGGGGGTGAAAACATGCTGGTTTAAATTTGTTTCTCGAGTGTGGTACGAGCGTTAAATTATAAAAGAATCAAATCACCCTTTGTGACACGGTGCTAGATTTACAATGTAGATCAATGAAAAATAAATTGGTGTTCACAGGCCTTGCTGGAGAATCTAGGAGTGAAGATTCTGAGGCACTTAGAGATTTCATTTTTCACGAGCTCGGTATTGACCAGAGGATCGATTTCGGTGATGTCCATAGGTTTGGCCATCATGTACGCGGTAAACATCGGCCTATAGTTGCAAGATTCTTGTACCAACAAGGTCTTCGGTTGGTGAAGAATATTTCCTACCGTCTGAGGGGATCTGGCTTTGTTCATTCATTCATTTTATTGACTTTTGGCCTTCCGGCCTATCAGTACAATGCATATACATACAAATCATGAATATTGGCACGACACACAGTGCTACAGTGGATAGAGTATAATTATTATTAGTAGTAGTAGTATGAAAGAAGAAGACATTAATTTCTCAACTTGTTAGCTTCAACAATGTATTTACCAAGCTGACACAGTTCTTTTGTATTCCTCGTACTTAATAATTGTAAAAACTTAAACATTGATGGTTTTTTCCAATACTATTTCGTTATATATAGTGTTCTTGAATTTTGATATGACTGACATATTAAAACAAAATGATACTCATCTTCAACTTCATTATTTGAATTATATGATATACAATATCTCTGGGATCGAGCAATATTTTGGTATCTGCCTGTCTCGATCGCTAAGGAATGTGCAGGCAAACGTAATTTTGTTAAATTTATTCTTAATATTCTTAGGAATATATCTTGTTAAGTAAAACTGTTTGGATAAATTGTCTACAAGGTGTTTATAAAGGAAACATTTGGATGAAGCTTCTAGCAGGCCTCTTAAGCGTTGTTGGCCTCGATCAATAATTCTTTGACGAATAAGCGGTAAAATGAAATCAATATTGAATGGAGATTGGGCTAACCAAACATCACCAAAACCTAAGGGAAACAATTCATCTTTTACATAATGTAACCAATTAAAACAGGTACCTGTGGATCTATCTCGTAAAAATTCATATGCACAATTCAAAATACAATTTTTGGTATCAAGCAACTTAAACCAATACTTGATAATTCTATATTTTCTCATGTTCTCTAATGGCAGACGCCCCAGTTCACAATAAACCATAACATTGCATGTTTTTTTTTTTTTTTTCACTCGGAGAACAAGATACTGATTTCAGCAATGTTTACAATGTGTTTTCTCTCCAGACTTGTACACTCACACTTTTTCATACCAATTTCCATTCAACGATTTTTTAGAAGTACGCATAGACTCGCTCATACATCCATTCCTGATCAGTATATTTATAGCAGTCTTATTTTGTTTTTAAATCAATTACGCGTCTGAGAAAAGTTTTTACCTGTCATAATCTATGTATTGTGTTTACATTTATTAACATTCAAGGTATCTATTTTTAATTAAGCAAATGAACACTCTTGCTCATTCACAGACTCGCGCATGCTTACTTTCCTTATCAGAACATTCACTGCAGCCTTGTTTTGTTTTTCAATCGACTCAACAAAAAACTTAAACTATATATATTTCTATATTTGTTTCACTTTGACAAGATAGCATGATATAAGATCCGAATCGATATGTTCGCAGATGTTCGATTAAAGACAGATTTTAAAAGGAAAGATGAAAAAAAGGAAAAAAGAAAAGGGGTGATCATATTTGCAAAATATAATCATATATAGATTTTTCCATTACGTAAATAAAGGTGTATATTCATATATGCATACCTTACATGATATAAACAAACGTCTACTCACACATACATTTCAATTTTCACTCACAAACAAGTATTTAAGTATATGTCTTTTTCATTTCATAATCAGATGTTTTATATGTCCTTCACATTTATTATTTTTTGCTTTTGTTCGCTCAAATGGTAAACTTTATATATTGTAAAACCTATTAAACATAATATTGTATTGATTTCATTACAGTTCTTTTGGTATATCTTGTATCCATATATAATATATTTCAATTTCTCATATCAGTTCTATAACCAAATTTTTCAAATATTTTTATAGCAAAATCCCATAGATATTTAAAGTATTAAAATATTCGCATTCAATAAAATAGTGATTATAATTATAATCTTCAGTAACATTACAAAACTTACATTATATTTTTTTCTATTTTCCATCTTTTCAACAAAACATTGCAAGGTATAATGTAATGAAAAAGTTTCCATTTAAATATTTTTTAACGGTTATCTTTCATTGTATTAAAATTAAAATCAAGCATATATGTGTGTATTTCAGTTTTCTCTGGCCTAAACATTTCTTTCCACATATTCAAGCAGTAGCTTTTTAAAAATTTCCTTTTTACGGCCTTATTGTATAAATCCTTGTTTTTCAAACAAAACAAATTGATTTTTGTTCCCCTCATGTTTATCGTTATTCGTTTATCCAATTTAATTTTTGTTTTACGCGATTGTTCAGATAGCAATATTTCTTTCCATTCTTTTGGTATTGCTTTCTTCACCTTTGTTGTTTCCACAATCCAATTTCGTTTATCTTTTAGTTTCATGTAAATGATATTTTCGTCAATTTGTCCATGTCTGTTTATTATATCTTCTACAAAAACTATGCCACTATCCGACCAAGTTTTGTTTATTAGTGATTTCCGTATGCGTATATCTCCGTTACCCCATACAATAGAGTTTCTTATATCTCTATAACTGTTTTTTACTTTAATTGAACCTTTAATCTTAACCCACGATTTTAAAATGTCATAATAAAAATCAAACAGGTCCCTGTTCATGTTTTCTATATCTGTTAAATGTGCAATATTCATTTTGAAAATAAGTTAAGTCCTTTCCATATTTTTCATACTGTAGGTTTGGAATAATTTTCCAATTAGCCAACATTCCATCATTTAATCTTTTAACCCAGCTAATTCTTAATATATCTATATGAGATTCAATGTCTCTTACTTTTCGCCCCCCTTGATTATAATTTTCAATCATAGTTCTTCATTTTACTTTTTTTTTTTTTTTTTTTTTACTTTAAGAACATTCTTACAAAAATTTAAGTGAATTTGCTCTGTATCTAGTGCCTTTATGGATCCCCATACTTCACATGCATAGAACAATATGCTACTTATATATGTGTCAAACAAACTTAATATAGTTGTACAGTTAAGATTTAGAGTAGAACATTTCGACAACAAAGCAAACATTGCTTTAAGACCTTGCTCAGATAAATGTTTCTGAATAATATTAAACTTATTGTATTTGAATAACACACCCAGGTACGAGAACTGATCGACACAACTGGATTACCTTTATATGACCAAACTTCATTGTTGCGAATTTTCCAACTTTTTCGAAAAACAATTTTTGTCCTATCTATATTAACAAATAGCTTCCATTGCTCAGTATAGCTAGCAAGATTGTCTAGTAGTTCCTGTAAACACTCAAAAGTCTCAGAGAACAGAACTAAATCATCTGCATATAACATAATAAAAATACTTAATTCACCAAAGTTATATTGGTTACTACAATTTGAGATAAAATAAGATTCAAAATCATTTACATACATAGAAAATAGAACTGGGGACAAAATTTCCCCTTGCATCAAGCCGATGTCATTAGCGAAATAATCTGATATGCGGCCATTAAATTTCAAACAAGACCTCACATTTTTATATATTGACTTAATGACAAACAGAAGTTTACCCTTTATTCCCAACTTAAGATAGTTTATACCTCCCTAAAATCTACAAAACTGCAGTAAAGGCGTTTTTTTTTCACTGAAAGACTTTGTTATTATAGAATGTAAGGCAAATAAAGCATCAACTATATACTAAGCCCTGGACGAAAACCAAACTGCGCATCAGCAATAATTTCACAAGATTCTGACCATTTAACCAACCTAATACTCAATATAGATGTAAGTAACTTTCCAAGGCAACTTAATAAACTAATCCCTATGAAATTATTAGGGTCAGTCTTGACACCTTTCTTATGTACAGGAGTAATCACTGCCTGCGACCATTCTGATGGAAAAAATACCGAATTCAGAATTGTATTAAGTAATACACGAAAAGCTGGTAGCAGTATATCTTTACCCACGAGGAGCCATTCTTTAAAATCCCATCTAGGCCATGAAACTTTCCACGCTTCAGTTTACATATAGCTGCAGAAATTTCATTCAATGTAATTGGACAATCTAACTCATCATCAATTGGAATAGAGTCATCATTAACATCTACACCACTTACTGCTGCCTCTGAAGTGTTAACAGCCTCTGATGACAAATTTTAAGATGCAAATATAAATTCTCCATACCCATCTGAAGTCCTTAGGTGAAGCAAATTTCTTATAAAATTGCTTGGGATTATATTTTCTAAGATACTCCAACATTTTTCCTTCATATTTGAAATACATTCTTTTCCTATTTTTCTCTAGTAATTCATAAAAAAAATTCCTAGCAATCAAGTTAGTATGATTCTCATTTGATTTACAACTATTGAATATATTCAAAGCATTTTATACATATGCAAAACATATTTTTAATTCAGGGTCAAACCATGATTTGCCTTCCTGCAATAGTGTGCCTACAACACGCCTTCCTTGTTTATTTACATTGTCACGCCTTAATGCATCTACACGATTACACGCCACACGTGTGTTACCTGTAACAAGAAAAGGGTGCATGGCTTGTGTTAGGATTTCTGTAAAGTTATTCACATTATCGTCTATGCTATTCTGAGTAATCTTATTAGGGGAACAATAAGATTTATCAATATCCCTACGATGTGCTACAAGTTCCGATAAAAATTGTTCCATACCATCCTCTTTCCATCGGTAGGTAGACTGCTCACTACCTGAATCGGTATTCATGTGTGCCCTGCTATCATCAAAATCACTCAATACAGGCAGAGACATATATAACACTGTGTTATATACATCTCTGATACAGGTAACCAAGTAAACAGTTGCACGTGTAAGGGGGCGTGGTCAGATAATACCTTGAAATTACTAACAATAAACTGGCAAACTAATGAATATAAAGATAGACTCAAAATCAAATAGTCAATGACACTCATTCCATTATGACCGCAGTATGTGAAGTCATTGGAGAAATTATTTTTATCTCTTCCATTGAAAATACGTAAACGACAAGCTTAACATCAATCAATAAGACGGTTACCATAGTGTTTAACCCAAGAATCAGGATTGACTCTTTCTGAAACCAATTCGTCACTTTTATATGAAAATATATCTGAAGGCCGACTTTGAACGGAATAGGTCCGGTATATAACATATCATTGATATAAAGTTTGTCCTTCACCAAAACAGACCATTTATTATCCTTGCGTGCCTTCTGACAAACTGGCCACAATTTCCTTCTGATTTCCTGAATTTCCTTTGGGACCTGTTCCGAAATATATATATCTGACCCTTCAAGTTTCTTGGAATTCCTCCTCATTAACTCTTTATATTTAAAGGAACTAAACTTAACTACAATTGGTCTGATGTGTCCGTCCTACTTCTGCCCTATCCTGTGAGCCCTATCAATTCTAATATCTCCTTGAAAATATCTTGTATGAAAATTCCTCAAGGAATTTCAGGACATCCTAGCCGATGCTTTCCTCCTGTTCCTTGAGAAAATTTTATACAAGCCGTTTTCGAGGAGATATCAGCCGAGCAAGATCTCGACTTGAGGAAATCTCAAGTTGAGATGTTTTATATAAGTGGGGCCTGGTCTAGAGAAAGATATGGTAACTGACCAGTCTGCTCATACCACGGCTAAAGCTCTGTACGAGAAATTCATTGTTCATTATGGATTTCTCTAGAAGCTTCATAGTGACCAAGGCCGTAACTTTGAAAGCAAATTAGTGAAGGAACTATGTAAGCTCGCTGCTGTCAAGAAAACCAGGACTACCCAATATTATCCTATGGGAAATGGGGCAGCCGAAAGGTTTAACCAAACTCTCCTTGACATGCTCGCTACACTAGAGGAGGGAAAAAAAGGCACACTGGAAGTCGTATGTCCCATCCATGGTTCATGCTTAATATGCCACAAAAAATGACTCTACCGGTTACTCTTCCCAATTCCTGATGTTTGGGTGGCACCCTAGGCTAGCTGTAGATGCTTTCTTTGGTATCAGTGCAGATAGCAGTGTGGCAACCAACCATGACACCTATGTCGACAAATTAGGGAAGAGTCTTGAGTATGCGTACCATGCTGTAGCTAAGGAAGTCAGCAACAAGGATGACAAAAAAGAAGGCCAGGTACGATACTAGGGTTCGGGAGAGTATCGTTGAGGTAGGGGACAAGGTACTGGTCATGCAAGTGGGTTTCCAAGGGAAACAAGTTGGCTGACCGGTGGAAGCATGATCCACACCGGGTGGTGAGTATAGTGGACAACGAGATACCTGTCTACAAGGTGCGCATTAAGAAGTTAGTAATGTAGTGGTTAAGTTGTTTTCATTTTATTTCAGATACGTAATTAATTTCAGTATTTAATTAATTAAATGAATGGAATGTTGCTATTTTCAGCTTTATTATTGAAAATCCCTGGATTTCAGAAATATTTGTCGTGGACGACTTCCACAAAGCAGGGGAGGATGTAGCAGGGATGAAATTTGCTGTTTTTATTTATTTGTTTAATTAATAATTTATAATATCTGGGTTTCTTTTAACGCGCCGACTGTTCTTGTCTGTACCCTGTTTTTGTGTATTGTTAAAACCGCGTCCGTGTATCGTATACCATGTTGTGATTGGTTATAGTGTTGCGTTACTCGTCAGGTACGTCGTTCTGTTCGTATCCTATGGTGTGGTTTGCAATTGGTCATTGAGTTAGTTTTTTTATATGTTTATTATTGGTTCGTTCCGTCTGGTAAGTTTGGGGCCCTTTTTCTTTTGTGTCCGTGCTTTGTTCTTAGTTGGGCCAGTACCTTAGGTTGGACGTGACAATAGTATCGGCGTTCATGGTGTTTATCTGCAAGGCTCAGTGCCATACATAGGTATGTGCAAATGGTATAAGTTTGTATATTTATGTAATGTCATAAAATCGAAGATATGTTTATTATCAATGAATTACTTTACAAATAACAAGTGACATCTTGTAACTATATATTGTAATTTATTGTAACCGTCTTTGTAGTCTCTGTGAGATGAAAATGTATAAGAATTATTTCCCTTATATAAAGTTAATGTGATTTGTGATACGTGTATATTAGGTTTTAAATGTTATTTGTGCTTGTTGCAGGGTTTGTTGTGTACGTATTAAAACCGTCAATAAAGGACAGAGAAACCTAAACAAGTGGAGTGTTTTATTTCAAACGCCAAGTCACTTCTGTTACATGAATATTGTTTATAAACACGGCAGTGAACGGAACTGCAATAGTATGTATGCTCACTGACGCAACAAGCTGTTGACTGACTTACAATGCTGTTCACTAGCGACAGTCTGGCCGACTCGCCCATTGTATGACGGTGAAACAAGACAATTCGGCCTGAATCATTACAGCACACTGCAGGGCATACTACAAGGAGATCCACTTCCACAACTATATAACCATTTAAGAGGTTGAGTATTTGTCATCTATCTTTTAGTTTGTTTGATGTTATTTCCTTTTGGGATATGATAAGTTTCTTCTAGTGCAGGACTTTATCAAAGTCTCTATACCAGACTCGTACACAACAAATAATGAATATTTTTTCAATACATCGATCCGGTCTTGAACTTTGATATCAATATTCGATTGTTGCTTTGTAACTAAAGAAAAGTTATTGGTTCTTCCATTGATTATCAAGCCTATTTTTAAAATTAATTTACATTTACAGCTGAAACAACGGTTTCTGGCAGACTATTCCAAATTGACACAGTTTGGATTGAAAAATAGTGTTTCCTCAGCATATTTATGAGTCTATGTAATATTTAAATTAGAGTAAAAAACAAAATTAAGTCAAATAACTACTTCTGCAACATTCATAAATTACATTAATAATTTACATTAACATGTTTGTTTTCTTATATCATGCTGTTGAGATATAATACCAGGCAAGGAAAAAGCAGATCGTGCCGCAAAGGAAGCTTTATCGCTACCACTTGTTTTTAAACTTCATTTTACAGATTTTAAACCATTTAATAAACAAATTTTAAAAGCTCAGTGGCAGGAGGATTGGAATACATATACCAATAACAAATAACACTCCGTTAAACCTTTAATCGGTGAATGGTCTCCAGGCTATAGAGACAACCACCGAGACGAAGTTGTCCTTGCCCATCTTCGGATGGGTCATACATACCTTACACATTCATATATGTTTCCGGGAGACGTGACAATCTGTCGGCATCAGCATTACTGGCTAACGGTCGATAGATGATGTTGAAGTTAAAGTTGGCTAGGGCGGCTATCCATCGATATGCTGACGTATCGAGCTTTGCTGTGGTCAAGACATAGGTGAGGGGGTTATTGTCAGTCATTACAGTGAAGGTTTGTCCATACAGATAATCGTGAAACGGCCCATTTGAGAGCGAGGAACTCAAGTTTATGTGCCGGGTAGTTCCTCTTGGACTTGCTGAGCCCTCTGCTCGCATAGGCGATGACCCGTTTCCTCTGTGCTGGCTTTATATAGGATTTGCATAGTGTTGTGACACCTATAAGCCCTACTGGGTAGTTAATAGTTTTTAGAGTTATCGCCCTTGGCAGGTTCTCAGAAGAACTGTAAACCGAAAGCACGGTACTATACATTTCACCAAGTTTCACCCTCATGGAGATCCACACAGTGTAAGTGATACTAATAATAACATTCTGGGATATTATACGAGTGTATAGATACTTGATGTCGACCATATATTTGTCTGGATTCACCTGGAGTTTATCCTATATCGAAAAATTTGTATTGGACATTCCGTCCAATTTCAATCGAAATCAGATTTGTGCTTAACTCAAAACATCTGTATGGCCTATCGTAGGTTAGTTTACTGCAAATTACTGCATCATGTAATGTATTAAATACCTTGTTGTTTTTATGAAATTACAGGAGTGTAATTGTGGAATGTGAGATTCCAACGTTAATTGTCTCCACAACGAGAACACGTCGTTGTTCTAATTTTCGCTCTTATTATTGTGAGAAATACCATGGCATTCATTATCATTTGGTGTCTTGCAGTCCGTCAGTCATGACAGTACAAGTATAGTTAGTCTTTATGTATAACATTGAATTTGAAACATTTTGGTTAAATTTTCACGTCTAATCAAAGTACTGAGAGTACTGAAATCCCCATTTTGTACTCAGTCATTTGAATATCTGTTATTTTGTATTTCCAGCTTTTACTATATGTAAGTTTACATATGAAAAGGATTTCTTGGAATATCTAGTAAAGTCTTATCTGTTACGGAGAGACTTGGTATTGTGTGTAACAGATCATCCTCTCCTCTTGCTCTTAGAAAAGGACGGCCCCTAATCCCTTCAGTGAAGCATCCGTGTGAACTTCAAAGGGTTTGCTGGTGTCAGGGTAGCCAAGGATGGGTGGGGACACCGGTGCTTCCTTCAGTGCTGTAAAGACAGTCTCCTGTTCCACCTCCCACTTTCATTTTTTGGCTGTCGTTGCCTGTTTTCACTTCCCTTTCGTCGCTTTCTTCGGTGTTGGCATAAGATCTGTAAGGGGCCTGGCTACTTTAGAAAAATCCTTAATAAACTTCCTATAATAGCATATAAAGCCAAGGAAAGATCTCGCATCCTCAGGTGTGGTGGAGCGTGGCCATGTTTGACGTTTTCAACCTTGTCTGGATCCGGCTCTAATCCATCTGCTGATACGATATGGCCTACATACTTTACCTTAGGCATGAAAAAAGGCACACTTCTTGGGAGACAGTTTCAGGTTGAACTTCCATAACCTCTGAAGTACCTTCTCAACTTTATGGAGGTGCTCTTCGTAGGTGTCAGAGAAGATTATGAGGCTATCCAGATAGATGAAGAAGTACTTAAGGTGCAGTTCCCCTAGACACTCCTCAATCAACCTCTGGTATGTGGCTGGGGCGTTGGCTAATCTGGAATATCCAGGATGTCTTCTATTCTTGGAAGGGCATAGGCGTCCTTAATGGTGCGTTGATTTAGCTGACGATAGCATACACACATCAGGAGCCTTCCATCCTTCTTCCTGCATAAGACAACATTGGAGGTCCAAGGAGAATGGGACTTGTGGATGATACCTGCTGCTAGAAGTTTCTGGAGATGGCTCCTCACTTCATCAATCATGGAGGGCGGTATACTCCTATGGCGTTGCCTAAATGGAATTCCATCGGTTACCTCAATGTGGTGCTTCACCAGACGGGAGTGTCCAATGTCCAGGTCATCCTTGGAAAAGATATCATCAAACTGGCAGATGAGTTCTCTCCCTTTTCCCAGCTGTTCTGCCGTTAGGTGCTCTGTACTGATGCTTACCGGTATGTCGTGTCCTCTCATGATGTCATGTTCCTCAGAGGTAGCATTGATCTTCTCCACCGTAACTGGTTCACACAGTTGCGCCTTGGGAAATATAGTGACAGTCTGGATACTGACATTAGTTATCTGTACCGCAATGAGTCCCGTCGCCTCCTGGTTATAGGGTACCAATGTGGGAGTCATGTCCAGATCTGCTGTCACTACTGCTCCTGGTATAGGCTGTAGTATAAGCACAGACAGGTAAGTATGGTAGCTTCTTAACCATGTATGGTCCTCGTGGTGTTGGGCATGCCGGTAATCCGTTTGGTTTCTGCCGACCGCACTAGTGTTAGCCGGTTGTCGTGCCGCTCCAGCTGTCTATCCCTTAGTAGTATACTGCGGTGTCCTCAGGCTAGCTGTCTGTAAAAATCTCCTCCCATGATTCTCCTGTAGTTCCTCCATAAAAACATTCAATATGTTAGTCCCAAGGAGTATGGGTACCGTAGAGTTATACCTACTATTCGGCACCACTAAAAACAAGCACGGGAAACTGTTGTCCCTCCTGAAAATTATGGTGAAATTGTAGCTTTTATGTAGCCATAGTAGGGCAACGCTTCTCCATCTGCGCATTCCACATGTAAAACGTCCTTCAGAGGTTGAATAGGCCGGTCCTTAAAATGTTTTTCATAAAATCTGTGACTCAATGTCGATACAGTTGATCCTGCTCTAACAGAGCTCTCGTCTCCACCCCGTCCACAAACAATATAACTTCATTAGGGTGTCCAATTAGTCCCTCTGTACTTCTGTGGTCTCCATTACTTGGACTACTTTTACAATCACTTATGGCTCGTCCATATCCATAGGTGCTTCGGCGTTTAAAGGCTTGCGTTGGTGGTCCAGCCTCACACGACAGTTTAACTTCAGGTGTCCTACTTGTCCGCATCTCCAACAAGTTCTTTCTTCTCGTCTAGGAGCGGGCTGCTGTCCTGTCTTTTTACTATTTCCTTTCTCTTTTCCATCCTTTTTATAGTTGTTCTGCCAGGTCCTTACCTTGGAGACTTCAGTGCTCAACTGGTTGATCATAGCCTTCAGCTCCTGAATCTCTGAAGCCTTATCAGGGGTATTAGCCATCTTGACAACTGCTTTCTTGGAAGACTTGGCCTCTAGTTCCATCTCCTCCTTCTCTACTTTCCGTACTGCCGCTCTAAGGTCATCAAAATCGGCGATGGTATCATACTTGTGGGCAGTTAGCTGTCGTAGTGGTTTCCGCAGGCCTTTCCAGTAAATCTTCCGTGGCAACATGTTAGCCTTCGATGGAATAAGGTATTCTCCCTGCCTCATAGCCCTGGTAAAATGTTGTTCGAGCCTGCATCCCCATCTTGTTGCATCTTCATCCTCTTTCTGCTGGGCTGCGTAGACGTCCTGCATCAAATCATCCCCTTGCTCATCTGTCTTGTAAATACCATCCAACTTATCTAATACTTCACTTAAGGTGGCGTCATATCCTATCGTCATTGCTACCTGGCCCGCTTCCCCCTTCAGTGATCGTCTAACTGCCTGCAGGATAGTGGGCCGTGAGTGCTGCTTGTCCCGTAGGTAGCCATCCACCTCATATCTCCACTGCTCATAAGTAGTGTCTGTCATCCCTTTCTCTCCCGAAAATGTAGATATCCGGGGCTACTGTTGATGGACCATTAGCTATGACGAAATCTGTCATCCATCGCTCCAAGTCAGCTGGAGACTCAAACTTAGGCTTGGCTCCTAACTTGGCAAAGGCCTCCAATAGCGCTAATCCCTCTCTACTATCTGCGCTAGGTTGTGGCTAATCCGACTCATCAGTCTCCTCACCAGGGTCAGACATGCTGAACAGGTAATCCGGATACGGGAAGACAAGTAGCAGTAGCAGCAAAAAGCAATAAAAACCCAAAAATACCAATCTGTGTCATATATATGACACAACAACACTAAGAACAATGTGTGGCTGGATAAGTAAACAAACAATATAGAAGATAGTAAATGACAATATCACCTATAGAAGCAAGGTGCAGCAAATGCCTGAAGAAAAGCAAGAAAACATGTACACATTATGACAGTTTTACACTAAATATATACACTGAGGATAAACAAGGGGAGATAATAAAATGCAGTATATTCTCCGTAGAGATGAGCTTACCAGTCTGTATTAATTACCTAACCTGAAACAAAGAACACCGATAACATATTGTACAACTCATGTTACATGAACATGTACCACATATAACACAGTATTAGTATTGTTGTCTGTCAGACAAGTATTTGTCAACCTAAGTCCTATAATAACCTAATTTTCCTAAAAAAGTAAACAGAAAATCTACCTCTCCCCTAACAATATTCTAAAGAGAACCGAAAATAGGAATAAAGAAAAAAAGATAAGCAGTGAGAACAAAATATACCAGCTAAAATAGAGCTACACAGTATAATATTATCAAACACAAAAAAGGCAAAGTCAAAATTCCTAATACAGTCTGAAAATTCGCAATAAATAATTGAAAGATAGATAAAAAGTCCATAACTAAAAAAAGCAAATTATTGAAGCTTATAAATGGTATTCAGAAAAAAATATAATCACTATATTACAATATACACATTAACTTTCCTTATCAATATATAAACACAGCTGAATACTTAAAATGTCACAAAATGTCAATTTCACTGGTTTTGGAATTTCACAAGTACATGTGTACCGGAAGTAGGCTGACAGGTCAAGGTCACATCATCATTACACTGAAAAAAAGTCTATCATGGAACTGCATGAGTAAAGTCTATTAGTTCAATAGCAAAGAGTTGCAGGACATAGTTCTTCTCATCAAAAGTCAATAATCGACCTACCATGTGCTGGTCTCACTGATATTGTCTCTGACCTTACGAATCAAGGTACTCCCAAGGTTCCTACACAAGTTCACAGGACTATCTATAGACTATGTCCTGTAACTGCACCATATAATCTAACCTACACATCTTTTGATGAAGTATTCCTGTAGAATTACCCACTGACATTCGCATCGCGAATGGTGTGCTGGTCCTTCATCAGTCTCTAGTCACTTGTGTGCTGGTAATGGCTGGAGGTCACCAGCTCTCCTAGGTATCGAGTTCCCTCAATCCGTGATGGTCCCTACATGGGCGCAAATTTGTAACCGAGTTGCACATGGGTCTAAGAAAATGATGACTAGGACAACCGGGTCAGGTTCGTTCGTTTATTGATATTCACCAACCGTAATCAATATAATGCAAGTAGTAGCGGTATAAGTCGTTTAAAGATTGAACCTCAACTATGGGTCGAGAATCATACGCCTTAACCCAATCTACTAGGATCAGTACAAAAAGTGTTTAGTTGCTGTATACATCACACTATTACATGTATGAAGCTGGCTCTTTCAAAATTCGGGATAAATCATCTGCGCCGAGAGGTGAGAAACACACCTATCTCTAGCCAAAGCTCTTTTCCTTCTGCCCAAAACAATTTGGACAACGAACTTTCCTTCCAAAAGTATAGCCAATAAAATGAAAGGTCAGTTTAAAAGTTCATGTCAAAGGTTGGGTTAGTTATGAAAATTACTCATAAATATCATGCAGAAAAGACATGGACAGTACATGTAACACTGGAAAATACATATAGACAAGTAGGTCACATGACCATACCTATATATATAACATATATACACAGGTACTCTCTACAGGTAAGTGGGTAGCACTTTCCACCTGTATACTAACACCAGTACATGTACAAATATACCACCTGACCTACATGTACACGTATATAAAATACGTCAAATAATTTCATGTTTTACAAATACAGTAAATTAACTGAAAATAAAATACATTATTAAATTAGGTGAAATAGTTCACCTGGCCACATTTTCATCGTTACACTACAGGTCTAAAATCCCTTTTTGAAACTGTTGACATTTGGTTTTGGTTTGTTTCATGTTATATTCTTTTGGGTCGCTGTGTTTACCGTTTGATGACCCTAATGACCTTTTATTTGTGACGGGTCGTTTAGAATGTAATAATAATGATAATTGTTATTATGAGAATAATTTCTGAGATAGTGATTAAGTTTATTTATTAAGATATCAAACAAAGTAGGGGAGATAACAATACCCTGAGGGACGTCATTATCTAAAGGTTTCTCATCTGAGCTGGAGTTGTGTACTCTTACCTGTATTTCTCTATCTTTCAAAAATGGTGTATTGAATATTAAGATGTTACCAGGGATACCAATTTCTTTAACGGATAAAAAAGTCCTTCATGCCAGACTAGATCGTGAGCTTTTTCAAGGTCTAAAAATACTGTTATACCATGATGACCTCTGCTAAGGGAGTTTTTGACCTCTGACGTGAGTGTGGTTCTGTTGTTTCTAAAACCGCTTTGATTTTGGGTAATTATGTTATTTTTTCTAGATGGTGTTTGAGTCTTGGAAGTTAAAGATTTTGCTCTATAGGAGACTGGGTCTTCTTTATCCTTACCAATTTTGTGTATTGGAATAACGATAGCCTGACTTCCCAAATTTCGTTAAAAAGTGTCAAAATGGTATGGTTGATTTTCTCCGGACAATGTTTCAAAATGATACAAGATAAATTATCTATACCTGGTGATGTATTTTTTTATTTAAGTGCTGTTAAATATTCTTGAATAGAGATCGGACAATTTAGGTTTGTGTCTTCTTTTCCAGCATGCTCTAGTGCCTCTCTAATATTATCTATGTTTTTAGATTTGTTGTCGATATATGTTTTAGTACAATCATTAAAGGTGCTTGTTTTTTTTAATGTGTTCCGTCAAAATATTTGCTTTTTCCAAGCTGGCTTTGCCCTAGTCATTTGTTCTAATATGGGTATTTCACTAGGGGGATGTCTTAAATTGCTTTAATTTTGTTCCAGACAGTTTTTGTTTCCGTTTTGTCATTCAAAGAGTTACAAAATTCAACCCAATGATATTCCTTAGTTTACTTTATTGTTCAGTTGAACTTTTTTTTAATTTTCAATTTTTAAAATTTTTTTTGTTTTTTTTTTTTTGTTTTTTTTTGTTTTTGTATTTTTTTTTTTTTTTTTGTAATTCTGTAACATTTTAAACTAATTTCTGAAGGGTATTTTCTACATTTAGCTTCTCATCTACGTTTGGTGCGGTTTGTTGTTGTTGACGGCTTGTTCAACTAGGGATAGTGTTTTCTCTCTTTAGGTTTTCCTGATGACCGAGGAATGCATGGTGTATATGTTTATCGATGTTTGTGTGTTGCATGTTGTCGATGGAGACAGTGTCACTGAGTTGTTGGAATTTATCCAAGTTGGCTTTTGAAAATATCCATTTTGTCGGGAATTCAGTTCTGTTTTGAATAAGATGAAGTCTAAATTTTGTGATTATTGGGTATTGATCGGACCCTAGTGTGCTGTCATTAGTTACCCAGAATTCAGTAGAGGTAGGAAAATGGGGGAAGTTAGCGTTAGATTGATGTTTGACGTGAATCCAGTGTTGATGTCGGTACGGGTGGCCTGATCGGGGTCGTTGATTACAACCAAATCGTTTTCCGTTATCCAATTTTCTATTATGTCACCCTTTGTATATGTATTTTTACTGCCTCTTAGCGTATTGGCTGCGTTGCAATTCTCGGATATAACGTTGCTGTCATATCTGGTGATTATATTAGAAATATTTTCCAGGTCATGAATGTTAATTTTCTTTCTTTGGGACTTGTATGTTAAAGACTGCTGTGACTCTGTCTTCACTGTGTATTTCAGCGACTATCGTTTCGATTGTTGGTGTGGTGTTAAAATTTGGGTACCCTTGTAGGCGATATTGTTTTTGATATATATAAGTAACCATGTTTTTTCATTGCCAAATTTAATAGGTTCATATTAACCTGTAATTTTTCATTCCCGAATTTTGAAAATGCCTCTATCGGGATTTCCTATTAAAAATTGTTTGAACTCTCGAATATTACTTCTGAGGCGTTCGCGGTCTTTGTACCTGTCTGGTTTCTAATCATAATTGGATTTCAATTGAAATAATTGTCCCTTTCGAGTTATTGAAATTCTACTCTCTTGGCCTCAAGTTCTACCCGGGTGGTGTTTTTGGTGTGGTAGGGAGGCAGGTGATGGTGGTCTTGTTTTTGGCGACTTTAACAAATATTTAAAATTTTGTGTTGCTTTAGATGGTGCATTGTCGAGCGTTGTCTTATGAGTGTTTCGTGAGGAAGTTGGTGTGTCTAATGTACTCCGCACTTCCGGTTCTATGTTAGATTCGTTTAAACCTATTCCTAACTCTTCTTTAAGTACATGTTTCGAATAATTGGACAGGATTATTGTCGAGTTTTGCCATAGCTGTCAATAGTGAGTTAATTGTGTTTCTGTATTGTTGTTTTGTCACTGGCTCATGTCCGATGGGCGTGTCAGCTTGCGTGATTTGTAGTGTGGGGTGCCGTTCGTGAATGTCGTGTAAATGGGGTATTTTTATGACAGGTTTGCTTGTTAGCACGTCAGTACTACGCTGTTATCAGATGCGACGTCTCGCGCTCCTTTCTGAAGGGAATTGGTTGTCGCTATACACTTTACTGGATCCTGAACACTATCACAATTAATCTCCCAGGAATCACACTATTGTACACTTTAAATCCTTGAAAAATGTCCGAGAAACACTGATAATCTAGGAAAATAGACACCATATAACTCTATTTCATGAAGTAGTGAGCCGCTATATACTTATAGAGATTTAACCCTATTTAGACCAAAAGGAATAAACCTTTATAATCCTGCTTAAAAAGCAAATTATAACTTTATACTAATTTTAACACAATGCCGCAATTCAAACCCTGTTGTAGGATGTCACTTGGGCGAAGACAGCGAGATCTCAAAGAGGTGTTGACAGCTCGGGGGTCAGGTTTGTAAAGAATCATAGCCGAAGGATACATGTAACACAGTGGGTCGCAATATGTTATTAGGAATGGAGGCCTACAATGTACATAAATGACGCGGTCATCACACTACTTATACAAATTAAACTGAATTGATATATCTTGCCGATATGACATAATGCTAAATGGCATGAAAGGATAGATATAATTTCTTACTCGTCAATCTATGTAACTCTATGATTACATTAAAGGGACTAAATGGTTAGATTTTGTTATTTTTAGCCCACCATCATCAGATGGTGCGCTATTCAAATCGCTCTGCGTCCGTAGTCCGTCCGTCCATAAACATTTTTTTTTTGTTTCTTGAGAAGAACTTGATGATTCTTTCTTAATTCAATATGTCGGTTCCGCCTGGTCCCTAGTTGTGCCATTTTTTTATTGATCAGGAAAACAAATTGGCCAACAGACGGACATCTTAGATTTTGAATTTGAAAGTTTGCCATCGCCATTTCTTGAGATCCACACCATAGGACTTTCTCAAATTTCATTTGAATGCTATCCTCGATTATTTGATGTGTCTGTTTGATTTTAGTACTTATCAGACAAAGTCTAGTAAATATTGCTATTGCTAATTCCTAAGAAGTACTCAATGGATATCTCTCAAGTTTCATAGGTATGTTCCCTTCGATTTCTCCATGTGCTAGTTTGCTTCTGGGAGTGATCAAAAGACTTCCAGGTGGCCATTTTGGATTTGGCTGGTAAATATAATTGATTTCAGCAAAGGAATGTCCAAATAAGTTGTCATTAAGAGCAAAAACGAGAGAAGAGAAAGGAAGGGCAAAATCCAACCTTCAAAGGGAACATATCGATCAAACAATGTCATTTTGTGAAGAAAAAATTTGTACTTGGATAAATGTTAAGTGTTATGTTTATTGCACGAGAGACCTAGTAGGTATGGATACGGACCTATCTCGTTCATACCCGTATAAAGGAAATTGTTGTCTGAGGCACACCACTGGCCACTATGATGTGTGTAATTATATGATAAAAAAAACTAATTAATAAGGGTCTGGTGATATTTCGAAATAAAAAATACTTTGTTAATCATGGATCGATTTTATTAGGTGATTGCTTTTTGGTCATAAATAGTCAGATTTTTCCTTTTAATTTTCAATCGTAATATTAGCCAACCATTTTTACCAAACAGCACACAATGTACTATCATATCGCACAGTTGTACGCTGGATACTGTAGATTACCCGTGTGCGGAAGATGTGTTTCAGTTTGCTGTGCGTTGCCATAACTTCTGATGAGGAATGTTTTTTTGAACCAATCAGTTGCAGATGAATTAAAATTAGCCCTCAGACTAAGTGGTTGACAAAAGATGTTATCACGCCTTCTTTTTTAACGACATGATACAGAACATTTATCATCCTACACAGTTCACTACACAGTACCACATCTCTAAGTCAAAAATATATTTCTCCTCGAAAACAAGTGTGTTAACATCACTTTCGGTTCCTTAATTACTAGAAAAATTCCATAGACTAACTATTGGCATTCAACGTCTGTAGATCTTTGTATGGTATATAAAAATATTTTAATGATTATTACTGGTTCTAAAATGGTCATTATAAACATACTAAAATCAGTTTATTTAAACTTTTGGGTATTTTATTACTACTAAAAACATTCATTTTGCTAAGAATGATTAAAGTCCATTTCATGAAAATTTGGTAGTTATTGACTTTCATTAAAGATTATAACGAGTTTTTTTCAGAAGGAACATTTTTATATTAAAATGCTTTATGAAAGAGATTTTAATTATTTCAATGGCGTTTTAAGGGAATTCAATGACATTTGTATAAAGTAGTTTATCCCGATGACATTGAGTAAGAGATTATGATAAATACATTTGTTCTTTGTTTCGGAAAAAGGGAATTTTAGTTGCTATTACTGTGTCACATTTACACCAGCATCGGGACAATTGTAGTCTGATATCAGTCACCTACCTGAATGACTGGGTACACACGGAGAGCTTCATGCATTGAGGTAGTTAGTTACTGAACACATCTCGTTTCAAAATGTTTTATTGTCGTGATTTTAATGACAAAAGGTACTGAGCAGTAGCCATAACCTACGAAAGCCCTTTCCGTACTATATTAACAAATAAACATAACAGATAATGAATGAAGTGGAGAATATTGACACAACTTACGTTCTTGTTTCCATTAACTTTAAAATAAAATTTCATTCGTGTTGACCATCTGCAACGGGTTGGGGAAAATTGCCCTAATTGATGACATGGGAAACGGGCAAAATGGGTTATTCCATTCAGACATTCTATTTGGGAATAAACTGGAAATATGTGTTTCTGTTAGATGAAGATTGATAATGATTGATTATGACGTAGATAATAACTATCATTGTTATTAATGATGTAAGATTGAATTTAATCATCAACATAAGAGGGACACCTATCGCCGAAAAAATGAAACGTTTTCATGTGAAAGCCAGCCAGGTTCTCTATACAAAATGTCATGACTTGTTCCCTGTCCCATGCCTGACATTATGCGTATTGCCTCAAGTTGGATTGACTTTAGGCTGTTACTCTCTTTCTGTTATGGAAACAATAGAAGAGATCATTGAAATTTTCATAATATATTTTTATGAAGTCAGAGTAATATTAACATATTGCGCATTTCACACAGATGAATGAAATGTCGATTTGTCGTCTAGTAACAGAAATTCTAAATTGTGACCATATTTTTGAAGCAATACGAACTATGTTCATATTGAATTTTTTTCCATTCAATAATAGTTCACGTTTAAGAAGCAGACCAGATAATATCAGTGGGGAGCGACTGCCGTGTTTGATTGCACCTTTACGTTTCTCTGTAGGAAAGGTGCACACAATAGTTTTTTCTGCTCAATTAGGGCTTCCTTTTTATGCTGATTAAATGTACATAACAGTTTCATCTCTAACTGACAATGAGCAAATCTCCATGTATAAATAAAAGGATTAATAACACTGTTAGATATGTGTATGAATTGTGCAAAGAGTCGCATTTCCCTGGTGTTCCAATCCGATTCCGGATAAAAATAAAGAGAATATTTAAAGGAGAATATTGGGCCGTAACATACGAGAAAAGCCAGGACGATTGTTGTAAGGATAAATGTAGAGCGGAACATGGTATAACAATATTCTCTCTTACTTATTCCCATATTTCTGATGTTATTTAAATGTTTTATGATATTAAAAAATACCGCAAAATAACACATAAAGATCAACAAGAAGGAGACAGCCATTAAAACCAGGATTGCAAGTACCCCTTCCTCCCTAGAGATATCTATCTCCTCTTGTGATCGGCATGTTACATTGGTGTTCCAATACGAAATTACTGTCAGAACAGTTGATACAGTCCAAACACTGACACAGAACACAGTTACCATACGCTTGCTAATTCGCCGGTTATAGTTTTGCCATTTGTACAAACACAAACACCTACAAAGAAAATAGAAACAACAATGAAAACACTGATATGTCACCATATTTTTAAATCAAGTTCCAATTTAAAAGAACCGGTGAAAATTTAAAAAAAACTGAGACCACTGAACATGAGAACAAGACCTGATTTTCTCGAAAGAAATTGAAGTACTAATATAACCAAAATATTGGACTAATAGCATGTTGATATTAAGGCTATCAATTTTGTTCAAATAATTTACATTGGTTTTATAGGTCAAAGTAGTAAATATGTGTACAAATATTTAAATGATCAACATAGAAATATTTGAATGACTTCCTCTGAATAACTATTATTATGGTGCTGATATTGGGCTTGACGCATGATTAAATGAAGGGCGACCGATAGTTAATATAATTAACCTTGATCCGTTTAAAAATTACAAGGATCAAATATCTTAACGCCTTCAATCCTCTCCATACTAACCAAAATGTCCTGGCTATTGGTTTTGTTACTGTAACAATTCAATGTAGTAATAATTTAAATGTTTGACCTTGACCCATTTTCAAGTTTTTTGGCATCAAATGTATTAATAATTTACAATTTCTTCTTTCAACATTTAATAGGTCCCTAGTCATGGTATTTGTTGGGAAGCATGCTTAAGAAATAGAATTTTAAGGTTACAGATATTGACTTAGTTGACCCAACAATCTTCATGGAATAAGTAAGTGTGCAATCCATACCCGTTGTCCCTTTATATGGACACCTTTCTAATTAGAACATAGATTGCAATGTTAAGTGCAATTTAAACACTTTTTTCAAAAGATTAAGGTAATTAAGATAAATCCAATTTTTCACACGATGGCTTGTTTCTCAATTCACACATGTCGTTTATGACACTTCAATAACGCTCACACTTCCAGATGAAACCTTTGGATGCCAGCTACCAAACAACGCGTCAGTATTCTCGGCGTAAGCGACAGCTATCTACTTCGTCCTTAAACATATTCAAACAAACTTTTAAGCTTTTGACAGAGACCTTGTTGCCACACCATGCCAAAAGCTTTACTAACATCACAAAATACAGATATCAGTTCCTTACCCTGGTCCATATTATTGACTATTCCATTATAGATAAAATGAAGCCGATTTATTAGTAGAATCACCTTAGATAAAGCCTGACTGGTGTTTGGTTGAGATAGTTTTCAATCAGATGGTTGTACAGGTGTTTAATACATGTTTCCATTATTTTAATGAGACAGTAACATGAATATTAGTGAGTAGGGGTTGTAAGGCTGTGCTGGCTGTGGGAGTGCAAGGTCAGGTGAAGATGTAGAGATCTTAATAAAATGACTTAACGATTTCTGCTTTGCCAAGAAGATGGTGGATGATATCAAATTCAAGAGGGGGAATAAATGAGGATTTATTGGTGAAGTTAGTAATAGATTTTGCTATCTCCCACCACTTGTCAAGAGGGACCTTCATTTTCATTTAGACAGTTTTCACGTTTTTCAATGGATCGACCGAGAGGAGTGCGGCTAATGTAGTAGATGTGTTATCAGGCGGCTGT
The DNA here is from genome assembly GCF_031769215.1 of Ylistrum balloti. Lineage (NCBI taxonomy): Eukaryota > Metazoa > Mollusca > Bivalvia > Pectinida > Pectinidae > Ylistrum > Ylistrum balloti. The sequence goes on along the minus strand of NW_026782068.1, from coordinate 506,856 downwards.
TTGGGTTAGTTGGAACGACATGAAATATGGTGGGAGACTCTAATTCGGTCACGGGATGGTGAATCATTGCCACGGTCTTGTTTAGGGGGGGGGGGAGTCAGGATAGGCATCCAACTCGCAGAGTAGGGTAACCTTGGCCCAACTGGAATGTCCAATTACGATTCATCCGTCTTTTGCACAAGATCCAGCTAAAGCATTTGTTGAGATAGCGGAAACTACCATTGCTCTCTGCTTCGTCAGTGCCTCAAACACTAATAGTTTGTAGGAAGGTCGAGTAGAGGATTCTTCGCCTTTGATATAATCATCGGAAACCGAGAACCGGGCTGCATAAACAGAAGCACAGACACGGTAGGAAATAATGAATTATGATGTCACGGGGTAATAGTCCAGACTTGGGTCCCATCATTTGAGAGCGGCTTATATATCTTTTATTGACAGTTACATGCATTGAAAGTTCTCGTGGTTTTCCTCTAGGATGCCCCGAAACTTAAGACTGTTCTCCGAGAATATTGTTCCAGATCATCCTATCTTGTTTGGTGAGATCAGTTAATTGTTTTTGTACGTCGGGAATCCAAAGCTTTGAGATAAATATCCTTGAAAAGGTCATTACTAAGGAGTTGAGATACAATTTCACTAAAATAATTTAGGTCAGTGATTGCTCTTCTAAATTGCCGAATTCATGGTAGATATAATATATGATACGAGTAAAAAGTTCAGAAGACACGTATGTACACAGTTTATGTTAGCGAAACATGGCGGCCCAAGTGACCACTAACGTGTGTATATATAAGCATATATCATATATATATATATATATACGGGAAGACCTTATCCAATAAAGTAGAGAATATCAATATGACTTTACATATCAAGCATTATTAAAAGGTTAGAAAATCGTATATGATGAATCAAGAGAACCATGATGAGTCCAGACCAATCACTTTATAAGACGATATGCTGTGCTGACCACTATGCGTCCATTCACTTCGGCCACAGGTCGCCGTTATTGGTTCGAGTCCATTGATCTTCCAATACGAGATCTGGTAAGGATGTTGGTCGATTTGGTAAAAGCTTGCTTCTGGTTTGACGAGAAATGTCTTGCAGGATGTATAAGTTAGAAACTGTCCTACTAGTTGTCTCTAAGCCGCCTGGCCGTGTGTATTTTGGCGACCTCTTCATCGTAGTTCATCTCTGCACCTCTTCTTTATGCCGTTCATGATCTGTTGAACTGCTCCCTGAAAATGTTCGAGTAGGTGATTTGTTGGTGACCAACATTCACAGGAATGTCATCGGTAGTATTGATGGTTGCAGGGCATTCTCGAACACAGCTTCCCCAATAAGTAGTATCGCGTTGCTCTTCACCATGTTACGGTAACCAGCCACAAGCAGAGTCCTACCTCCACGTCTACTAACAGTAAACTGGACTTGCACTTGATAGTTCGCCATCGAAATTAACTGCATATCTACATCAATAAAATTAGCTTTGGTATTTACCTCACAAACTTAGAATTTCTCATTGACTCGATCTTAACTCTGGAGTAAGTAACTTAGCTTGTGTATTCACAAACGGATAACTACCTGATACCAAGATTTTACTTCATGAGCAAATAACCTAACCTAAATTTATAGTAGTGACAACATTTCACCTGAAGTTATTGTAAAGGACATAAATTACATAAACCTTTTTTGTAAATTTCACATCATGCATCTAAATACCGTAATGAAAATTTACTTATAAACTTGTAAGTTAAATATTAATTGTATTATACACGAAATTAGTTCCATTATTTATTGAATTCTACTTAACGAGAAAAGAAATATTGTTGTTGGGGGATTTGTGCCAATTTGGTCTGAAGCATGCTTGGTGGAACAATAATTTTCTATAAATGGTTTCGCTGACCCCCTAAGGACAGAAGGATGTGACCCTATGGGAATAGAGACATACTCTCATCAATGCAAATTGAGCTAAACAAAGCCAGGCTCAATAGGCCTATCATTTTCTTTCAAATTAAATTATAAATCTGATAGCGGTACATGGTTCTGGAAGATATTATAACTGTATGGGATTCAACAGCACCTTGTAGTTACCACCCTTTAACTTTCAGCATACCCGAAATGATTCCGTAGGGCTCTGCTGTTTAAGCATAGGTACCCGAAACAGCGAGCTTACTCAGTGAAGATATGGCTATTAAAAATTATATTAAAGTATTTACCTGTCAACTGCAAACGAAGTTGTGATGAAGGTTCCAACGAAGTATGCTATCCTCGGTAGTTGTATTACTCCTTGACAGATGATTGGATAAGAAACAGCATTCTTGATATATAATGCGATATAGGTGACAAGATTGAAGCCTACAAGTATGTCGGACGCGGCTAGATTCATTGACAATTGTCGTATCTTAGCCTCCATACGGACAGACCGATAAAGAGCAATTATCGCCAATACATTTAAAAACATAATGAGTAAACCTAGTATAACTATTAATACTGGGGAGTAAGTACCTCCCTTCGCGAATAACCTGGCGTTAAAATCCTCTACCATCCCTTCAGGGTTTGTGTTACTCTCGTTTCTGATGAGCATGTCTGAAACAAATAAAACAATATTCATGTATTAAAGCAAACACTGAAAAATGATTAATCATGATAAGTCTAACTGTAAACGATCTGTTAGAGTTATAACACAACAAAGTGTCATATCCTGAAGGTTTGGACATTACACACACCAAAACACATTGCCGCAGCAACGAAACAATGCTTCACTATGTCGATCAAGTTATTGTAATGCGACTGGGTAGATATATATCCACAGAGTCCGTAGAAATACATCACACCAGTGAAAATTCTATTCACAGGCTTATTTACACTTTATACAACACGTGCTATATTAGTCCAGATCTCTCGACGGAAGCGCGAGCTATCTAAATCACCCTTGAATATGTCAAACAAAGTTATGAGAGTTATTACCTATTCAGACTCTCTTTCTGTACTACATAGACTTAGCAATAGAAATAATGAAATATTTCTTATTTGTAATACATTTACACTATATCACAAACTTGGTTTTTAACTTTCGTATTCTATCATAACATTTTCTACTTCGACGTAATTTATCTTGCCGTTACCTCTAATAACCCTTCTTAATCAGCACGTTCAAACAAATATCATATATCATGCAGCAAGGGTGAAGTGGGTTATCAGAAAACAATAGACATAATAAAGCGATCAAGTAAAGGATTCAATATTTGACAGCCAAACAAAAGTGTTAGTCATAATTGCTCCTGCATCGATCAAAAAGTTAGGCAGAGGAGGCTTTAAACGTTGGTCAGTGTGAGGACTGTCAATACTCCCACCCTAAAAATCCTTCTGTGACTTTTCGATAAAGAGTAAGCGTGGTAATGCTAGGCAAGGGGTTTAAGGGATAGTGTTAGGCTATACTTTTTTAATGCATTGGACTGACTTCTTAATTACCTTCACCCCAATTCTTCCATTCCACTTCTGAGTATATTTCAGAGTTAATATAAGGCATTATTATACCCCGGAGCTGTTTTCGAAAACTAACATGATCAAACTGTCATTGCTACAGGCGGTTCCACCACTTTGAGAAGGATGCAGGTCACCTCCTCACGTCGCCAGAACACTTGAATTTCGTCAATAAGACGATTCCTGGCAAAGGTAGGAGTCACGGAGACGGAAAATTCCGCCCCTTTCCCACATGCGATCTTACCAAGATTACTCACCATTGCCTACTCGCTCTTCTTAGATGACGGTTGATACTCTCTCAAAACTGACATCGTATAGCTAAGTTTTCACTAATTGATGTAATAGTTTATTAAATTAATGTTCGTAATTGTACGGTCAAGTGAATTTTTCGTAATTAGAATTTCAAAATGCATTGATTATAATGGCTGTTACGAACACGATATGATCGTAAGTTACAATATCACTGCCGCGTAATGGGAGGTAACTCACTCGAAACCAAATGCAGTTTAAAGCCCCAATATACGTAACATTTACCAAAAATTCAGTGTAGAATCACACATAATTATTGAGATATTCTCGAAGATGTAGTTAAAATTAAGTCATTCAAACAATAGTTACCATGACTTTGTGCATAAAGTATTGATATATGAGCAGTTGAAACTAGCTATTTGTAAACACACCTCCATTTTAAACACGCCGCCATCGAAATTACGATTGTTGCCGAACCACGTCGGAAAGTTCATGACCTGATCTCGCGAGAGTTGAGGTTTCTACTTATAGAGGAAGCACATGGAGATATATCTACGGTACGTTTTTGTTTACATTGTTTGCGAAGTCTTGTCGAAGACTTGAGGTATTCCTGTTATAAACATTCAGTTTTTGGGAAATTATTAGAAGGAATAATTAGTTTAGAAACGATACGACGCACAATTATAACGTAAGACTTCAAAATTGGCCTGATGTATGATTGGAAAAAAAGGAAGCGACTGGTGAACGTCTGTACTGTGTCTGCCATGTTTACACACGCGGAATATGCACATGCGCAATGTCATCGCTACGAGCGGTAATGTATGAATTATTGTGGGTCCCATATTGTTTATTTTCCGATTTTTTCAATTTTTATTTAAATTGAAAACAGTCAGTTTTATTTTCTTTAATTAAAGTAAAGTATCTGTTTTGTTACATATATTACGGGGAAAATAAGATAAAGTTTGTTTTTTTATAGTGATTTTTACGTATATTGGGGCTTTAATTACATTTTCTATAGTATTGTGCAAAAGGAATTTAGAGTGAATTAGTGTTCTAATGTACGGTTTTGTTATTTATGCATCTTTCATTATCTTTTATTTGATAGTTCCTCGTGAATGGAACATTCAGTACGGAAGTGTTGTCCCTCTTCACTTACATTAAGGGTAAACTTACATCATTGTATATTAACATATGTTCCAAAAATCACATTTACTAAAAACGTAAAAAATCATCTTTATCAGCTAGCAAGAGTGTACTTTGCGTAAACTCTCGAAACTAGCGGACAAGTTATTTCCTGGATGGGGAGTATGTAACAAATGTTAATGCCAGCCGCAATATACCGCTCAGGTTAGAGAGAACATCTCTTTCGCTCGATCGGTCGAGCGTCAGACTAGTAAACCAGTGGTCCCGTGTTCGAATCCTAGCAGATGCATTAAAATAAAAAATGACCTCTGTTACTGTTATTATCTTTGATTGATGGTATTGTTACATGTGCCCATTATTTAATAATGTTGCATTAAAAAAACATAATACTATGCATGTATACACAATCATAATCCAAATTTAAAATCAACAAAACAAGGACAAATAAAGAACAAAGGAAATATTTACACAAAACATCTGAACGAGTACAAGGAGAATAAGACCATGCATTCTGGAAGGCTGACCATAATTTGCTTCATCGACAACATCCGCTATGTAAATCTTGGTCTATTCAAGTAAGAAATGCCATGTACTCAAATAAGAACAATTATTATAATGGTGCATAAAATGTGATGAGCCATTCACCGTTAAACATTTTAACATTTGCAGTGACCTTCTGTCTACTGGAGAACGTTTTTATCGTAACATTACTTGTCTAAAATCCCTTTTTGAAACAGTTGACATTCGTAAAATTCTACATTAACTGAAAGATGTTGGTCTATATAGTAGACTATGACGTACGATTTTAATCCTTTGTGTTAACATACCCGTTTAAGATTTTTAACATTTGTCTTTTACCTTTTGGTTTGTTTAATGTTATTTCCTTTTGGATCACTGTGTGTTTTACCGTTTGATGGCCCTAATGACCTTTTATGTATTGACGGACCGTTAAGAATGTAATAATAATAAACTTCGGTCTCGGTGTTTGTCTCTATAGCCTGGATACCATTAACCGATAACAGGTTTAACGGAGTGCAATTTGTTATTGGTATAGGTATTCCAATCCTCCTGCCACTGAGCTTTTAATTTGTTTAATAAATGGTTTTAAATCGGTAAAATGAAATTTAAAAACAATAGGTGGTAGCACTAAAGGTTCCTTCGCGGAACGATCTGCTTTTTCATTGCCTGGTATTCCCATGTGCCCAGGAACCCAGCAAAAATCAATACGAAAGTTAAAGGCAAGTTCATGATATAATATTTACGTATTACGAATAAAAAAAAATATTTTCGGTATTTCTATTGCTGAGAGTTTGTAGAACAGAAAGGGTCTGAATGGATAACAGCTCTCATTACTTTGTTTCCTTGAATATATTCAAGGGCGAGATAGATAGCTCGAGCTTCTGCCGAGAATATTGAGGCGTTTTTCGGTAGCCGGCATCCATAGGTTTCATCTTGTGTAACCATGGCCGCAGCAACCTAATTATCTTTTGAACAAAGTATACAATAACGGAACAAAAAGTAAAAGGAGCATCTCTCATGTCCAGATTCATATCGCATGAAAAAATGAAATATTTTTCAATGGAATCACTGAGACAACCGTGATTTCCATCAACCTAAATCTTTTGAATTTCTGCGTTACGAAAGTGTCTGTTATTCGACGAATTATTTCACGAAAATCGTAAAAATGGGAACAGTCCCCTAGACTATTGAAACAATTGCGACATGTTATCACTAAAGGTTGGAATGCAGATTTGTTGCTATCATAACTATTATAATTATGATATGTTTAACGGCCCGTCAACACATAAAATGTCATTAGGGCCATCAACCGGTAAAATACACAGCGATCCAAAAGGAAATATCATTAAACAAAGCAATGGAAAAAAAAACAAATGCTAAAAATTTTAAATTAGTATATGAATATAAACGATAAAAATGGTACGTCAGAGCCTGTTGCTATCATGAAATGGAAAATAAAGTCGCAACGCTTATCATACAGCTTGGCAGAAGCTTCTCATTTTAGTCACATTGCAGGTAACGATAGTGATAACCAGAAACATATTTGTACCGCTCTCAGCCTTACTTGGAAAAGAAAGTTCTCATAACAAAGAAAACAAACGAGTCTTTCAAGTGATTAATTGTTGTAATAGAAAAAATAGTCTTTATCCTATTTTTCAGTTCACAGCTTTTCCGCAGATGGTAGAATTAAAATCTTGACATCGTTTTAATTTTATTATCACGCGTTAATAAAATTCCAACTATATCTTACAACATGAATTATAAGTTGTTTCATGATTTTAAGGGCCTAGAAACAAAACAATCACATTCGTTTCAACATCAATGTTTATGAGACACTTAAAACAATGAACGCTTTCAAAGAACCTAGATCTGTTGAATGAAACCCTTAACGTAAAATCATGGTAAACAAGATAACTGGGTATAGAAAAAAACACTGATAAAAAAAAAGAAAATAACAAGATTTAAACAAATTATCACATCAAAAAGCAGTTTAGATTTATGTTATGAAAATTGTCAATGACAATATGGCGAATACTGATCTTTTGATGTCAATTGATAATTGTAATTAACAGAATATGTGCTTCTAATATAATCGTAGTATAAAACAATTTCGCATTATAAAGCAGTGAAAATGGCACAAACCTTGCGTGAAGAACGCTGCTTGTCTAACGCGCTTATCGCCTGAATTAGAATGCTGGTCGCTCCATCAGGTTATATGAGATAGTGACCATCTAATGACAAAAGACACCGTGTTTGTGCTGATAGCTATACTAAATAGAGCTGTAATTATCAACATCAAAGGGAGGCTAGTTTGTTTTACAGTGTTTAGTCTAGTTTAGCTTTTATGACTCATGTAATTAAATCAATGAAATAAATAATATTGTTCTAATTTGGTCTGAAACATCGTTACATGAAAGGAACCTTATCTGTATAATTGATAATAATAATATCTTTTATTTAGACAGGGTGACATATTTAAATAAAATCTAGTTTAAAATATGGCCCTGCTGTAGAGTGTCGGCATATGTATGTACAAGTTTGATAAGACAATAAAACGTTACATGTCAACAATTCATTGAGCAATATACATATAATCATATACAATGACTAGTATCACAGACGAACAGCATATCGCCTACTGGTTGTAAAACGCTTCAATGTATTTCTTCTTTAAAACATCAACACTGGAATCCCTTGTTATATGTTCCATGAAACAGAGCAACTATAACTAATAGATCTCTTTAAAATACTTGTCATGGCTCAAGGAACATAGAGTTTGTCATTTGTAGCTGCTCTGGTAGATCTACTGGAAACATCTCCGATATAAGAAAACATATTATTTAGAATATCTTGTGTTTGTCCACTAAGAATTTTAAAAGTCAGAGCAGCTTTCCTAAAATTGTTAAAATCAGGAATAGGCATCCATTTCAATGCATTAAAAAGAGAACACGATGGAATTAAAATATCTTTGATGTTGAGTAAAATCCTGGCTGCTCTCTTTTGTAGTTTTAACAATTTGTCAATGAACATTTTGTTGCTTGGAACACACCAAACACTTGAACAATATATAAAATATGGAACGGAAATAATCTAGTAGACTTTCAAAATAATTGTCTGACATAAATAGTCGAAGACTTAGGAATTTTTTTGGTTGATTTTTGGAAACGCTGTCAACATGTTCTTTCCATGACAATGTTTTGTCGAACAGATCACCAAGAAGTTTGGCACAATCAACAGTTTCAATGACTTTTCAATTAAAGTTCAAACATAGATTTCTACATTTTGCAAGTTGTTGCACAGAACCAATCATCATACAATAAGTTTTGTTGAGATTGAGACTTCATTTGTTATTTTCCATTCATTTGTATGTGCATTCTAAGTTTTCATACAATTTTTGCTCGAGTGCCTCAACTGTTTTACCTTTAACATATTGCGATGTATCATATGCGTACATGGTAACACTTTGGATAATCCTTTATGTATTGACCTGACCCCTTCGTACAAAGAGGGGCGGTCCCAACAGAGAAAGCAAATGAATCGCTGACGATTTTTATCAAATTTGTTCAGAAGTATCCTCGCGGAAGTGGGGAGGTCGGGTCAGTTTAACAGAAACCAGATCTACAGATCTTCTTTTTGAAGACGTACACCAATGAAACGAGAGAACACAAATCATCTGCTAGAATTGCCAAATCATACCACCTGGTACAAAAAGCACGAAATTGAAAGAGGTTGCCTACAATAATGTAATTGTGACATAACCTTCAATTCAATGGTAAACGCTCATTTGCATTAAAGTAACCACGCAATGTAATGCAGATTACCTTATCAGAGATCAAACCCAATCATCAACTTCTTGAAAGTGGAGTTAATAAGTTAAGATTATAATGGGATACACGTCAACTGTAGGTTGCCACCATATTTTCAATCGTGTAGTGACTTGTCACATGTTGAACGTTTTACAGCACATGTTGTCTCTTAACGACATAAATAAGTAACATTTTCTATAAGAATATTAAAATAAAATAACTGTGCTACCTTTGCCAGTAAATGGCTATTTAAATAGTATATAGATCATTTTATAGTTTCTACAGTCATAACAAATATATTTCACTCGTGTCTTTCACACCGTAGACACTTAATCTTCCTCTATCTCTTGGTGAAGGGAACTCCAATTTGTTCAATGGGAAACATTTCAATTCTTCCCTTGTCGGGATGACGGAAGTTTTGCCAGGTGTCGCCTAGAGCATCCTAGTGTTGTCAGTTTATATATACTCTTGGCGTTGAGGAACAAAACCCAATATTGAGCATTTTATTATTTATTTTAAATCCTACCGCAGTGATCAGGGGGTTTCAACGAAATTTATTCTTAGGTGAAGGAGATTCAGTTCAGAAGGGGACTAAATTCTGTAAAAGGATACGTCCGATCCCCCAGGGGAGATAGGGCAGAGGGGCCTGCTCGTACGAAAAAACAGATCCGTACAATCCTTACAGCTTATAGCATACCGAAGTGTCCGTTGTCCCGACCGTCAGCTTTGGTTCAACAATTCGCTATTTGTCATGAACGACTAAGCGAAATTAGACAAATTTTGGTCAGAAGAATCCCTATGAAGGCTGATCAAATTGAACATTATAAAAAATTCTTCGGTAGGAATGTTTGTCCAAATTTGATTTGAAGCCTGGAGTGAAAGAAATACAGATTTTTATAATGGTCATCTGACCTCCTTTAACAAGGGCCTGGGACCTAATTAGTGAAATCGATGTAGATATCCTAAATATTTTCTTTTAGTATATATGCAATTTCAGCAAACCACCTAACAAGATGAGTGAGTTTTAACTAATACCGTATTGTTCACCCATAGATGAAGGGAGCTGAATTTTGTATGAGTGATGGTTTGGGACTAGTTTGGGAAACAATAAATCTTTAAATCCAGCTTTTTTTGGATGGAGGCAATTGAATTCGTTTAAACGCTGTGTTTAAGCCCCCATGGACATAGCTCTAAACGAGATATTTAATTTATTTTATTCCTTCGGATTGGCAGGAATGAAAGGACTTCAATTGAGATTTAATTTGAAATATCTTCGGAACGAGGGGATTGAATGTGGTATAAACAGCTTGTTTGACCGTTTTTGGGACTGCGTGGTGTGGCTAAATACACGAATTAAGTTAGAGATACAGGCCGATTGGACCTTTTGTTTACTTACCAATGTATTTTTATATTCATCAGTGTGCCGTGGATGGATAGTAGACACCATGGATCCATTAGGTAATGATACCACGATAATAATGAAACCACAAAAATGTGAAGAAATTGCGATAACGTTCATTAACAAGCATTACAGACAAAATGTTCTATTAATCCCAAAGAGCCAACAACACTCGTCAGTTTTTCATTAAATATGATATATAGCATACCGGAGATGACAGATGCGATACACAGGTAAGTATTACCAATCAAATTAGCGATCGCTTGTATCAAAGATCGCGGCACACATGATTCATCCCTTTAAGAATGCAGAGTTCACCAGTGAGTGCTTGTTATTACATACACGTGCTAATAATATATGGTCTATTTACTTGTTTAGAGTAATGTATCCTTTCAACTGTCATGCTGTTAATAAATATCAGTTACTGAACGCCAACATATATTTTTTCACGGTTTTTGACAGAATGATAATTATTTCTTTTTCTAGCTGGGTTTATCGCTCTGTGGACAGCTGGGGTCATTTTGAGGCGGAATCTCATTGTAGTAGCTTATGGTAACCTCACCGAATAAGACCGAGGAGGTCCATCACATGCCATCCACAGCAATTAAGATAATAATGCTCAAGAAAACATACGCGTCTAAACTCGTTGCGTTATGTAAAAGCTTCATAAACATAACGTTATACAGCGTTTTCAGAATTGATATATGTGAGCTGCCTTTTCCACCGGAAATCTGTCATTACAGTATCAACTAAACACCTACCGCTGATAGATAAGCTTGTGTTTTACTCTTAAGCCTGGCTTGACGTGACGGTTGAATTAAGGACGAAATCAAAATCTTGAGCAAAGGACATTGTGCGACTGGACTCCGGAACGGACGGGTGAAATGAAACCTGGTTTGAGAGAATATTGGAGTTGGAGGCAGACAGAGAATCTTGAATGTTGGTAACTTCAGCACACATATAATCAATTTGATGTCCCAAATTCGAACCGCTGACGTCAAGGACATCTTTCTTTACACTTTTTTCACAGGATACGTCGGGATTATGCCAATATGTTGTTGGGTTGAGACGCCGTGGTATTACATTTTGAACACAGAACAGGCCGACAGAAACAACAAAACACCGAATGTCATAGATAGAAGTATCAAGAGATAATGGCGGGACAGTGAATTTGACACAATGTATTTCTTCAGAAGACACATTAGCTGGTATAAAGTCGTCATTAGAGGATTCCACGACACGATGTTCCGGTTTTGGCGAATGTGAGATTTTTCTCGTCCCATTTTCAAGAAAAGGTGCTTGCATTATCTTCTTCTTGTAAAGAATATCTTTTCTTGTGCTTTTACTGAAATAGCAAAATATTTTCTTCAGTTCCAGACGACATTCTTTGAATCGAACAGAGTAGATAACTGGATCAATTAAGCTGTTCATAACATAAATGACCTGCGTCACGTTCCTGAGAGTGCGAGTAGCGACAATGGTATCTGGATCAACGTAATTGTATATCTTCAGGATGCAGATGGGACCATAGCACACAAAGTAGGAAAGGATGACCACACCGATTACAACAGTAGATTGAAACATTGTCAAAGTGTACTCTTTCATACTTACTCCTAGGTCTTTTGTTTTCTTTAAATGTTTTCTAATATTAATATACACCGCAGCATAACACAAGGAAATGACAACAAAACATATTGTCATCGGGATTATCATAAAGAGAGCGTTGGTTTCACGATCATGATCTATCTGGTCCTGTGAGATACATCCGTAGCTTTTTCCAAGGAATGACATTATTGTAATAACAGGGGATATAAGCCACACTGCGATACAGAATGCCTTGGTTTTCTTCTTTGTGGCATATGAGCTGTGCCAATGGTATATACTAGCAAATCTGTCTATCGCAAAGGCAGTTGTGGTGAACATGCCTACGTATGCTGTGAACCGGGGCATCATCAAGACAATATAGCAGGACACTTTGTTCTGCATGAGATTATTAGCGTAATTAACCACCATGAATATAAGATGAAAGCCAACACAAATATCAATCACTGTCAGACATACGGCGAACTGTCTCAGTTTTGCTTCCATGTTTTTGCAACGAAGTAAAGCAGCAGCCGAAAAGAAGTTGACGACTACAACAAGAGTACCCAACATCATTAGAAAATACTGCAAGTTAACTGCATTGGTCGTAGGAAAGAGGAATGACGTGTTGCTTCGATTATTCATGATTCCCGTTATGTATGGTAACTGTAAAATAAAAGAAATCCGATTATTAGGTTACCTAAACTCAAAAGCGTGTTATGTACTCATGAAATTACCTCCCCTTTTACATAGTCTGCAACAATGTGATGCAGCTACAAGTTCTCTCCCGTGGCAATCAAACACTTGTGCTTCGTGCTTCTTACATACTCATCCATGAATGAAATGCAGTGACTGTCCTTTGTCAGTATTATGTGATAGCGTTGCTAGTCATGCTACCGTGTTGAAGTTATGATGATCACAGGGGACACTTAAGGACAGGCATTGGTCAGGATTCATTTAACGGTTCAACGGTTAAAGATGTTGTGAGACCATCGTATTAAACCAAAATTCATGCAGAGGCTTTGGTTCTTGTAAAAACAGAATTATTGATGCAATCTCCAATTTGCATAAAAACTTGTTTAATACCCCCTAAATGAAATTTTCCGTCATATTTCCGCATGTGGGCGTTTGAAAGAGTCATTTTTGCTAGGCTTCTAAAAGACCTTTAATCTTTGGTTCATTAAAACACTTGTCGACTAATTTTCCCTGGCATATGAAGCTACATACCAAATCAGGTATAGGTTAGCAGCTAGTGTAACGTGAAGCAAACATTCGAGTCCATGGTGCAACAAGGAACCATGCTACGGCTCTTGATTTTGTAAACAATGTAAAACAGTTGATAGTGTAATGAAAAAACAAACAAATTACTACCGCAGTAAACTAAGCCAATTCATCTCCATATAGTTACCAACCTTGACTAGCAGAATTTTTTAACCAGACAGTAGACCTGTATACATCAATGAAACAATATATAAAACAGTATCCTACGTATTTGAGATCCTGGCATGCGGTTTTATTTTAATAAAACCGCAAATATCAAGAGGTTTTGATAGAACATTAACAACTCTAAATAACCAGTTACATCTGTAAATAACCACACAGATTATTTCTGTTGAATTTTCAGTGAATGGGGATAGTTTAAAGGGTTTTGGCCATGATATTTGGTTTTGTTGAATTCATCGTAACTTAAATATTTAGCACTACCACCTAGATGGCGCTGCTCAAATATGTCCCGATTCTTGTTTCAGGCAGTCGAAAGTACTCATTACGTAGGAGGTAGAAATGTAATCAGTTGATCGAACAAGTGACACATGTGACGTCAAAATATGATTTCGACTGACCATGTCTAATATGTAAACAGTAATGTAACGTTTTGTCGCGATTACAAAACCTTTAAAAAACTTTATCAAATAAAACCAAATAAGTGGGAAATCCACATCGGTGGATCGTGAGAGGGCGATATCAAGTTATACAATTGTGTACATCAACGAATACATGATCGTGGTCATGACAGCCGTTACTGTTATTGTTGTACAAGTGTTCATTTGTTTTTGATAATGACTCCTCAGTTTCGGAGGTATAAATTATTTTGTGACAGGTATTTACCCACGTGTACTAGGTATACATGTGTATTAGTGTCAACAATCGTAACATAAATGAGAGTTATATAACAAAAATGCAGGAGTACACGCATATAAGCTAAAAGACTTGTAATTCATGTACATTTTTCATTGCAAAACTTACGTACACGCTTTTACTGGTCATGTGCTGTAAGGAAACGTTACGATAGTATTTGCATACCCACGTCTAGATATTAATGTGCATAAAAAATAATTTAATACATAAGTTTGAATTATGAAATTACCTCCGAGCAGTGATACATGTGATTTCTATGTATATAAGAATTTAGTGTGTGTGTGTCTTGAGGCAACCTTGCTTCAGTTGTACCTAGAGCTGAATATGAGCTATGTTTGAAAACATTTTGCTGACAATTAGAAAGATAGTTTTTGAACCACTTAAAACAGATCCCCAATAAAGCTACAAGACTGTAAATTAAGACGTTTACGATGACATACATTGTATAGAGATGTCACAAAAACGATAGAGGAGTGTTTTCTGTCTTCAAGTGCTAAACAAATGTTGAAATACTGTGGACAGACAGGCGTGAAACCAGACTGATGTTGATAAAACAGAGAATTTTGTAACAAACCATTCTGCTTGTGCTTAAAAAGAACACTTTCGAATACTTTCCTCACAGTCGATAAAGGAAAAATTGCTCTATAATTCGGTGCAGGCTTAACATTAGCAAGTTTCAGGATAGGTACCTTCGATCAATGAAAAAAATAAACTGTAATTTTAATGGTTTACATACTAAATCAGCAGTGTGTTTCAACATATGATTTTTAGTTCTAGTGATAAAATTTGGTAAAGCTATTCCACTATCGTTCAGACAAGTTATACTACAAAAATATTCGTTAAAAAATATTTGCCTTCTCCGTGTCGGAATGGTATTTGGTAACTTTTCCTTTTTTGTAAAGGTTGTTTCTTTGAAATTGGAAAAAGCTCAACGCGAGATAGTGCCAATTATTACTGGTTTACCGTCATATCTTAATGTTCTGTCTTTATTATCAGAAAAGGGCCGCGGACCTTGAGACGCTTTATGATAGGAGAAAAGAAATAGAATCGAGCTTTATTTCTCAAATCGATAACAAATTAACACTATACTATATCTATTCACTTCTTCTTGAAGTCGATGATACTAACAAGAAACGCGTATGTTCTAAGAACTAATATCAGTTATAGAATCCCAAATTACAGACTTTCTCTTGCTAACTCTTCTTTTTTATACCTTCCTCTCTTCGAACCGACCCGACTAGGCCTTCACCTTCCCTAGCAACTTTCAAAACAAACTTGAACGCAAATCCCTGAGTGAATATCCAGTGTATTTTAATTTTGGAGATAAAAAGACTGATACACACTAAACTGGGACACCGATGTAGTTATTTTTTCTCGTTTCGGGTTCATCTCACTAATTATTGTTTCAAATGACTGAAATATTGATAAAAAGACTGATACACACTAAATTGGGACACCGATGTAGTTATTTTTTCTCGTTTCGGGTTCATCTCACTAATTATTGTTTCAAATGACTGAAATATTGATAAAAAGACTGATACACACTAAATTGGGACACCGATGTAGTTATTTTTTTCTCGTTTCGGGTTCATCTCACCAATAATTGTTTCAAATGACTGAAATATTGATGTTAACCAAATTCAGTCATTTGAAACGAAAGAAATTCCACCCTGGCTCATGAATTCACCAGAAGGCGACTTTTCACTTCATGAAATGGTTAAATTAGACACAAGCAATTACACCTTTCGTTCATCCTTCTCGAAATTGCAGTTAAATTATGAAACATTTCTATATTTATATACTGATGTTTGCTGCGACCATAGTTACACAAGATGAACCTATGGATGCCGTCTACCGATCAACGTCTCAATATTCTCGGCAGAAGCGCGAGCTATCTACCTCGCCCTTGAATATATTCAAAGAAACAAAGTAATGAGAGCTGTTATCCGTTCAGACTCTCTTTCTGTTCTACAAACTCTTAGCAATAGAAATATCGAAAATATTTTCATGCGTAATACCTAAATGCTATATCATGAACTTTCGTATTGCTTTTTGCTGGGGTTCCTGGGCACATGGAAATACCAGGCAATGAAAAAGCATATATCCAGGCTATAGAGACAGCCACTGAGACGAAGTTGCCCTTGCCCTCTTCGGATGGGTCATACATACCTTACACATTTATACATGTTGAAAGGCGAAGATAATCCATGGTGCATAGGATGTGGTGAACCATTTACCGTTAACCATTGCTTTATTGGACTGCACCTTCTGTATACTCCTGAATGTTTTTATCGTCACATTACATGTCTAAAACCCCGTTTGAAACTGTTGACATTTGTAAATTCTACATTACCTGAAAGATGTTGGTTTATATAATAGACTAGGACGTACCATTTTAATCTTTTTGTGTTAACATACCCATTTAAGATTTTTAACATTTGTCTTTTACCTTTTGCTTTGTTCAATTTTATTTCCTTTTGGATCGCTGTGTGTTTTACCGTTTGTGTTGACGAGCCGTTAAGAATGTAATAATAATAATAATAACTCACCAATAGCCAACATTGTAGCTGTGAATATCGTTGTGAGAGCGTTTATAATACTTTCTGACAATGTGAAAACTGTCAACTGTACACAACAATCGTATTTTGTCAGTTACGAAACTTAAATGTTGATATTAATTCAAGTATATTATAATATGACGATGATGTGCGCACTTGTATCATTTTATCAAGCCAAGTCAGTGAAAGATTTTAGATTTTAACCATGTATATATATTATTGTTTCAATATAGGTTTATTAATTGTTGTAATTACCTCACTGTATGTCGGAAGAGGGCGTTTCTTAAGTTGTAGTTACTGTTTCCTTCCCACTCTATCGTTATTGAAACAATGCAATATATTCAAATTAAAAGTGTGAGTGTGTGTGCAAAATGAGTAGAATGTTGTACGTGCCAAAACAGTGGTTCCGAAACAAGTTCCGTTCTGTTTACATTGTGATTTTTACAGGTTCGTTAAAGAATTAAACCACATTTAACACATGGTTATACACGAAGCCTGAACAGTGTCGCAAGATATAATCTTTATTCAGTTTCGCTGTCGTCTGTCTGGAGGGGTTCGTTCGGACATAGACGTTCTGTTTATTCCTTATCACACAAACACTAAAATAATTATTCCAACTTGAGAACATGACATTACTTACCTACTTTGACCAAGGTTTACATCGCGGGTGTCGTGGATGAAGCAGAAGACGATTAGTCTTCCGAAACATCAGGAGTCTCCATGTAAATGTAATAAATTATTATTAGTCATATGAAAGAAACCATTTAATATCATTATTATTTATTGTTCATTTGGATTTAGTTTGGCTCTATATTGTCTATCGTTCTACAATTGTATATAGTGTAAAGGAGATTATTGTACGCGTCAAGTCATACTGAAAAAATAGTAAAAATGTATTTTTTTTATTTATGATTTTAAAATATATCAATGAATAATTGGGGAATGATCAAATACAAATACTTTTGCGAAAGTTAATTATGTTTATGCGCAAGTTTTCTATTAGTTTGATAATGAAAAAAATCATAAACATTCTACTCTGTAAGATACTGTGATATACGGTGTATCATGTCACTAAAGAGGCAGTTCAGAGAGCAAAAACAAAAACAAAAAAAATTGTAGACAAATTGTATTCTGTATTTGCCCGCTTAGATTACATTTTTGTGTTATAATTAAGTCATGTATCAAGTTTCCTCTTGTGAATTCCTGAATCGATCCAAAACTTGTTATGGATCGATCAAGATCTGCGGTTGTCAGTTTTGTCACTTTTCGTCACATACGTACGTATAAGAAAAAATGTACTGCTGAAGAAGACTTCAGAGAGATATTTAATATTCGATAATTTCAAAAGAACATAATATACAGGTGTGTATCTTAAACAAGACCTATTACATGCGCCCTGGATACATCATCATAAAGCTCTCTGGCAACGTTATGTTTAGCGACCGATTGATGAGCTTAACGACTTGCTAAATGATCGCTTGTGATCGTTGGGTATACGGTCAGGCCGTAAAAACATGCGTCATATCTCAGTCATTAATAAGATTTAATCATTGTCGCCGTCGTTACACGTTGCCATCACAAAGGGAAGCATTAATTAGTCCTGTAGCTATACGCAATTTGCTGTAGTCATAATCTTTTGAGAGTTCGACCTTGTCATATTCTTTTGCCTTTATATCAGGACAAAATTTCATACGAACTGTTTCACATGACTAAAAAAACCCGCAAGTATAAGTTGGCATATTGTCTGTCATATTCAAAATTTTATATAAATGCACGGATATATATTTATAAATCAGGTCGTGATTTTTTGCTAAATTTATTATTTTTTGTATCATGACATTCTTAACGGCCTGTCAACTCATAAAAGGTCATCATGGCAACCAACCGGTAAAACACCAATGCTAAAAATCTTGAATGTGTACATTAACACAAATGATTAGAATGGTACGTCCAATTGTATCAAATAGACCAACGTCTTTCAGTGCCTAGACTTTTATAAATCTCAACAGTTTCAAAGAGGGTTTTTAGACATGTAATGTTACGATAAAAACATTCTGGAGTAGACAGAAGGTCGATGCAGTATATTAAAAAAATGTTTAACGGTAAATGGCTCATCATATCCAATGCACCGAGGATTATCTTCGCCTTTCAACATATATGAGTGTGTAAGGTATGAATGACCCATCCGAAGACGGGCAAGGACAACTTCGTCTCGGTAGTTGTCTCTAAAGCCTGAGACCATTCATCGATAATAGGTTTTACAGAATGCAATTTATTATTGGTATATGTATTCCATTCCTCCTGCCACTGAGCTGTTAAAATTTCTTTAATTTAATGATGTAAAGAAACAACAGGTGGTAGCGATAACGCTTCCTTTGCGGCACGATCTGCTTTTTCCTTGCCTGGTATTTCCATGTGCCCAGGTACCCAGCAAAAAGCAATACGAAAGTTAAAGGCAAGCTCATGATATAGTATTAATGTATTACGAATGAAATATTTTCGATATTTCTATAGATAAGATTTTGTAGAATATAAAGAGAGTCTGAATTGATGACAGCTCTAATTACTTTGTTTCTTTGAATATATTAACTGGAGACGTAGATAGCTCGCGCTTCCGCCGAGAATATTGAATTGTTCGGTAGCCGGCATCCATAGGTTTCATCTTGTGTAACCATGACCGCAGAAACCTTATAATTATCTTTTGAACCATCAGTATATAAATGTAGAAATGTTTCATATTTTAAATGCAATTTCGAGAAGCATGAACGAAAGATGTAACTGTCTGTGTCAAATTTAACCATTTCATGAATAAAGACAACCTCAGGTGAATTCATGAGCCAGGGTGGAATTTGTATCGTTCCAAATGACTGAATTTGTAAAAGAGCAAATGATGGAACGGTTTTTGGTTTGTTTTGAAAAAAGTTTTATATTTTATATCAAATACAAGTGGAAAAGCAATATTTGAAGGATTTGACTTTAGCTTAATGGTGTATTGCAAACTCAACTGATGTCGACGGTTATATAGTAATGGTTCGTTAGCCACTAATGCAAATTCTAAACTAATTCAACGTTTTGTATATATCTATACATATTGTATTAATGCCTGTCGTTAACTCTGAAAATCTGTTGGTTGTTTGATATCATATATTTACAATTTTGTATAGATTTTATGTCCTATGTTCAACTTTGGTATATGTCTGATTATTATCACTTTTTTCAACATATTTGGTTTAAGTTTGATGTCATACATAACAATCTGGTACATGTATTTGTAATATTTGAAAAAAATGTTATATGTTTGATGCAATACTTACAGATTTCGGTTCATATCGGACTCCATTTATCATATATGCACATCAAAAGGTGTAGCTATTATAAATTATAAATGTATGCAGCTATATAATAGCAAACGTTGTTTCTCAATTTGACTATTTGATACCCTTGAATAGCAAACCCATGTGTCCTTTAAACGTTATCCTACTTTTCCCTCTTTTAAACCTCTTCTGTCCTTATCTTTTCTACATTACTTGTAATACTGGGTGTTCTAGTTCCAGATGTAACCGACTACCGTTTCTCTCTTTACGGAATATTTGTTGACTTGTGGTAATAATTTAATTCAGAATCGAGCAGCTATTGGTTGCTTTTACCAAATTACTCACGTTATGATAACTACTCAACACTGTATTTTTTTCCATTTCTTTTGGTACACTATTTACCATATGTAGGTATAACTTAATGCGCGTCATAAATGCATGTCATTATGTCTTGTATTACTTACAGCTTATGTAATCTATTTCCATGTAAGCAATCGTAGTTTGAAAAACAAACTATCATTTTTAGAATATTTCTAGCCCGAGTATGTTATTGTCTATGTCAACGAGACTCACCTTGATACTTGGATCGCAGACTCCTCAGTGGTTATGATATACACCGTCAAGACCGCGGAGCACCGGAAGGTGGTATAGTTGTTTACACTTCCAGTCTTTTGTGCACCCGACAAAGAGCGAATTCGGAATACCATGGTGGCGAGATTATCAGGATCGAATTCCAATTTCCAAACAATATCTCCTCTATACTGTATATAGACCTCCGGATATTGCATGCTCATTTTGGAATTACTTTTGACACTCTATAGAAAATGCTTTGCTGACGTAATTGACATAAACAGCAACATATCTTATCATAAAGCGACACCGGTTGAGTTTACTATTGGAACAGAGCTTAGAAGCACATATGAAAGGAAAACAAAATGTTGCCATGACGCAAATTGCAACATGTTTAATTATGAATTAGTCAATACGGACTGGATCGACTTATTCGCGATTATTAAATTCCCCAACAATATGTGTGAAATTTTTACTTTACTATATTTCTACCGTTAGACCTGCTACATTTAATTAACGGTTATATTGTACGTTGACCTATAAACGTTTACCCTTTTTGTTTATTTGAAGTTAATTATATTGGTTCTTCTCATCTTGTCTGTGTTGCTGATTGATGTAACGATAATAAGGATGGTACCTGTTAAGCTAATCTGTAATCCAATGCACGTGGTTTTGTGGACGTTGTCATTATTCGTAGGATTAGAAATGTAAATTGCCGGAAATGACTTGGGTAATGAAGGTTCATTTAGAGACCGCAGTGGACGCTGGATTCGCCCTCCACATCTGGGTCGCTGGTTCGTCGCCTATGTGAGGCAGTCGTCAGGCACTGACCGCATGGTGGTGGTTTTCCCCGCGAGCTCCAACTTTCCTCCGTCATACCTGGCATGTCCGTAAAAGACTGCTAATTGGACGTGAAGAAATAAAGAATAGGCCCCCTTGCCTTATAAGTCATCTGACTTGTATGTGAAAGAGGCCTAAAATGAATTGCTCTGCTACACCACAACTTTCATAGAAGACATTGGTTATTCATAAGTACATTTTCTGCAAACTTGAAATCATAATCTCTATACATGAACTACACAAATACCATTACTCTGGACATATTGCTTGTTGAAAATACATGCTACAGGCCCAATATCAAGACCCCTGGCTTTTGGTTATTGAAAGAAGTTGCTTACGCATTTCAAAACATTTGACCACTGTCACCTTGACAGTAGGTTGGTATCTCTTCAATATCAATATCGCTACCATGGACCTTTTGGTTATTGAGAAGAATTTGTTTAAAGATTTTGACATATTGAACCCTTTTGACCATGAAAGTAAGTCAATGTCATTTATATTAACAATTAGAAATGCTATATAATTGAATACTTACTTTTCGTCAGTTATACTAAATGCATGGTGCAAAATACTGAATGTAAAAAGGCTTATTGTGAAGTTATTTGGATGCTGCTCTATATCTCCGTGTATCCAGTTCGATTATCATCAGTAAAACTACTTACACTTTAAAAATTTCGCATTCAGCATTTCGCATTACGCATTGGTTCAAAGCCATTCGCAAAAAGTATTTCAGCTGTTGCATCTGTTTTCCATATAAGGAAATCCCACACCATGACCAAGGGAGTTCACGAGCCTCAAAAAATCACACATTAAACACGCGCACTAGCATTTATGTACCGGAAGGCCGTCCGCAAATTGTTCTGGCTGTTGATAATATTAAGTATATATCAAACCTATACATGCAATGCATGATTGAAAATCAAATTCAGCCTCAAAGATCAATCATTAATTCGAAGCATTTTACTTCTATTCATCTATCAAAATTACAAACATATTCCTGTTGCTATGGTGACGGCGGTAGGGGTAGCAATCTAAGACAAACAATAATCACTATGATTAACTTTAATGTGACAACGTTCGGCAATAGACGTAATTATCACTATTGGTGCCACCAAATCGCTTTCCTATTAGAGATATTCATTTTCCAATATTTCATTTATACGTTCCGCCAAGTGTATCTTAAAGGAAATTTTTAATATTTGACGAAATAAACATTGTAAGTGTTAATTTATCAACAATACATGGATGCCTTGATAAATTCAAGCTATACGTATAGCTTATTTAATCTGGCGACACATATAGGTCTATTTTCCTTCATATCGATCCCTAACTTGTTTTGGTAAACCCCCTTAAGAGCCTAATATAAACCTTGTTTTTGATTCGCTGTTAAGAGATTGACGTCATTATGAATACAGCCTTCTGATTGGCTGGTAACGTGTACCCTCACCGCCGCCATTTTGATTTAAGAACTTACCCTAATTTTTTTCATTTTAATCTACAAAAAAAATTAAAGTCCACAGTTATTCTTCCCACCTGATATACACCTCGAAAATTTCAAATTTCTGTTTTTATACGGCGTTGTTCTACCGAACCCCCACCTTTATGTTAAGCGTGAGAATTACATAAATGCTATATTTTCATAATACTCGTATATATCTTGATAAAAGTAAAATGTTTCCTATAATTTCTGATGAACTTGTCACCTTGTGGTGGCCACTGTCAATACATACTATTCTTTTTGTTTCCTGTATGTGGAGTATACATAAATACAAAGATGAAACGTAGCTCCTTGTGAACTTATTCACGATGAAAAGTAACTTAATGATATCTAGTATCAAAGTATTCCTGTCTGGTATTTAACTAAAAACTGTAAACAGGTAGGTGATTGACAAGGAAGAAAAATTGATCAAGCTGAAAGGATTCAGTATTAACCTTAATGTTCAGACTAGGTTTATTATGACCAGTATATGGTATCTTTCCACACAACCGACATGTTCTCATTTAGCACAGATGGTAAAGTTAGTGATGTCACTGCCGTCCGTCCTCAATCCCTAAACGTAGTGATGTCACTGCCGTCCGCCCTCATCCCTAATTATAATGTGATGTCACTGCCGTGCGCCCTCATCCCTAAAGTTAGTGATGTCACTGCTGTCCGCCCTCATCGCTAATTATAATGTGATGTCACTGCTGTCCGCCCTCATCCCTAAAGTTAGTGATGTCACTGCCGTCCGCCCTCATCCCTAAAGTTAGTGATGTTACTGCCGTCAACCCCAATCCCTAAAGGTAGTGATGTCACTGCCGTCCGCCCTCATCCCTTAAGTAAGTGATGTCACTGCCGTCCGCCCTCATCCCTAAAGTAAGTGATGTCACTGCCGTCCGCCCTGATCCCTAAAGTTAGTGATGTCACTGCCGTCCGCCCTCATCCCTAAAGTTAGTGATGTCACTGCCGTCCGCCCTCATCCCTTAGTTAGTGATGTCACTGCCGTCCGCCCTCATCCCTAAAGGTAGTGATGTCACTGTCGTCCGCCCCAATCCCTTAAGGTAGTGATGTCACTGCCGTCCGCCCTCATCCCTAAAGTTAGTGATGTCACTGGTGTGAACCCGATTTCTAAAGTCACGTTTGATACTATTAGTTTAGGTGATTTTACTAGAACAAACCTAGTGGCTATTCATGATAGATGAATACTATTACATATGGTTTGGAATTCTTAGTCACTATACTGGAGACACACGCTACCAAAAAAACGCAAATTCATTCAATTTCTTTTAAAAGCGGTTTTAGATCTAAGCGAGGTACCAACGATCATTTGGTTAGACTTGAAACCTTTGTGCGCGAGGCTTTTCTAAAGAAGGAACACTTGGTTGCTGTTTTCTTCGATTTGGAAAAGGCTTACAATACAACGTGGAAATGCGGCATAATGAAAGATCTGCACGATAAAGGTATTAAAGGTAATCGACCAATTTTTATTTCAAATTTTCTATCAGATAGAGTTTTTCAAGTCCGGAATGGAACTACCCTTTCCGATCTTCATCAGCAAGAAATGGGTGTACCACAAGGCAGCAATTTTTAGGTTACACTTTTTGTACTTAAAATTAATAGTATTGTCAAAACATTATCCCCTTCAATGCAGGGCGCTCTTTATGTCGATGACTTGCTATCGATCTAAGTATATGAATACCATCGAAAAACAGCAGATTTTTAGAGTTAACGACGGGCGTTAACACAATATGTATAGATATATACAAAACTTTGAATTAGAGGCTAACGAACCGTCACTATAAAGCCATCGAAATAAATTGGCTTTGCAATACACCATTCAGCTGTGGTCGAATATTTCAAATCCTGCTTTTCCCCATGTATTTGATCCAAAATATAAAACATTTTTCAAGGCAAACCAAAAACCGTTCCATCATTTGGTATTCTTTTACAAAAAACAAATTTTGATGTTGACAAAATTCAGTCATTTGGAACGATAGAAATTTCACCCTTGCTCTTGAATTTACCTGAAGTTGACTTTTCACTTCATGAAATGGTTAAATCTGACACAGACAGTTACACCTTTCATTCGTCCTTTTCAAAATTGCAATTAAAATATAAAACATTTCTAAAATTATATACTGATGGTTCAAAAGATAATGATAAGGTTGCTGCGGCCATGGTTACACAAGATGAAACCTATGGATTCTGGCTACCGAACAACGCCTCAATATTCTCGAGAAGCGCGTGCTGTCTACCTCGCTCTTGAATATATTCAAAGAAACAAAGTAATGAGAGCTGTTATCCATTTAGACTCTCTTTCTGTTCTACAAAGTCTTAGCAATAGAAATATCGAAAGTATTTGCATTCGTAATACATTAATACTATGTCATGAACTTGCCTTTAACTTTCGTATTGCTTTTTGCTGGGTTCCTGTGCACAAGGGAATACCAGGCAATGAAAAAGCAGATCGTGCCGCTAAGGAAGCTTTATCGCTACCACCTGTTGTTTTTAAACTTCGTTTTACCGATTTTAAACCGTTTATAAAACAAATTTTAAAAGCTCAGTGGCAGGATTGGAATACCTATACCAATAACAAATTGCACTCCGTTAAACCTGTTATCGGTGAATGGTCTCCATGCTATAGAGACAACCACCGAGACGAAGTTGTCCTTGCCCGTCTTCGGATGGGTCATACATACCTTACACATTCATAAATGTTGAAAGGCGAAGATAATCCTCGGTGCATAGGATGTGATGAGCCATTCACCGTCAACCATTTTTTATTGGACTGCATTGACCTTCTGTCTATTCGAGAATGTTTTATCGTAATATTTCATGTCTAATATCCTCTTTTGAAACTATTGACATTTGTTAAATTCTACATTACCTGGAATATGTTGGTCTATATAGTAGACTATGACGTACGATTTTAATCTTTTGTGTCAACATACCCATTTAAGATTTTTAACATTTGTCTTTTACCTTTTGGTTTGTTTAATGCTATTTCCTTTTGGATCGCTG
The DNA here is from genome assembly GCF_031769215.1 of Ylistrum balloti. NCBI lineage: Eukaryota > Metazoa > Mollusca > Bivalvia > Pectinida > Pectinidae > Ylistrum > Ylistrum balloti. The sequence continues at coordinate 480,760 of NW_026782068.1, read as the reverse complement.
TGTGTTTTACCGTTTGATGGCCTAATGACTTTTTGTGTTGACGGGCGGTTAAGAATGTAATAATGATAATAATAATAATCTTGCCTTGATTTAAAAGAAAGCTATCAATTATCTTTAACTGGAAACATCATAAGAAAGTTTCAATTCTATATTGCACAGATGAGGGGGGCTGACTACTAAGGGACAGAACCCATATGGAGTAATTTGTCATATTGCTTTAAGCATCTACTGTGAAAAATATGCACAGATATAGTACTGTTGGTCAGTCTTGGCCTCTTGTTTTATTGTCTTGCTGTCGTTATGTGATTTGTTTACAGCAAGAATGCAAATGTATCCAGTGTTCACAGTACATAAAATCAGACACATTTGGTAGGTTACTTAACAGGATGTATTTGGTCAGTTCAACCTTTTCCTTTTTCTTTGAATTGTCATCTTTGAGAGCCTCTAGATCATAACAAGAGGCCCACAGGGTATTTCTTGCACACCTGGTTAAGTTCGCTGATATTGTTTCATTTAATTTAAAGTATTTGAAACACTTGTATCTATTTTCTCTATTTGGCTCCACACCTATGCCTAATGGGGTTAGATGCAGTTAATAAAAAAGTTGTCATCAACAAAGGACGCTTCAGATTGAATTTAGATAAAATTTAATCATTCCAGCTGAAAAAGAGTATGAGAGAATTTGCATTATTTAACCCTTTGGACCCTATCTGTCCAAACCCAGAAGGCCGATTATTCCTACAAGAGGAGTAGGATTTAAAAGAACTTGTAAAGTTAGGGCAAAGACTTACCATTTATACAAAATATGTTCTTTTTCCTCCAAACTTTTTCAATATCCCCTCAGTCATTCATGACTAGCACTGATTTGTTAAAAAAAGTTGACCCACAGACAATGACAATGAATGACTGGGTATGCCATAGGCTCACTTTGCCCTTTGATCCAGTCGAGCTAAAAATGAAACTTTTTGGGGTTTTTTGGAGTCAGAGGTTCACTAAAATGGCAATTTTTTTTCAGTCTTATTTCATAAATCTTTTATGAAACATAACCTCATGACAGATTTAAAGGAAAACTCTGTGACTACAGCATATGTATTTGTCATCCATTGTTTAAATGTAAATTTTCTAACCGACTTGAAGCATGAAGGATGCATTTATCAGAACATGAATGAACAATGTTTTTTCCCCTTCTTTCAATTATAATGTACAGTGGAATATATTTTTTGTTCATTGTTTCTAATAGTCAAAACCAATCTTTAAAGAATCAAGAGTATCCCTCAAATAAAACTCACAGCGTCACTGATGAAAGTATGAGTATGAATATTAGACAGCAATATTCACTAAATTCCATTACAACTAAGTGTAATTAAAGAAACCTTGTAGCACAGCATCCTTAACACTGGGAATACTGGTCTATTTTTATCTTATGCATCAATGATTTCTCCATACGATCAAAGTGTGATAAATATTAAAACAAAACACAAACAATACACCACAAGTTCCATCCTTCATTTATTGAAAGATCCAAACAGATCATTTGACAAGATAAAATAGACATTTCAAAGTGTAAAAGAAAAAAACAAAAATTTCTCATTTATGAATGTCATCAATAAATAAAGTATGAAGAGAAAATTCAGCACAAATGTAAGATTTAAGGGTGTATGCTACACTTCACAATAAAACAGTAATTTGAGAAAATTGTCTGAGTTTGCATGCATCTATTTTCTATTCTCTATCAGGTGTACATACTATTTCATGGCATTCGCAATTAGTTATCAATTGAATTATTAATTAAAAAGTCTTCTTTTTAAATCATATTATACATAATCTAGAGCTGGGTTCTTTTCAGAAGGAGATTCACGTCAAAATACAACAATACATCATATTCTATCAGGATCATATTTCTCCTAGTAGATCATTCTGCAATAACACAGTTTAGTGGTAGGTTATGTCAAAATAGCACATACCAATGTACTGTAGGTAAAAAAATTACTTATAGTTTACCTATACACTGATCTGATCTCTACACTTTATTCAGAAAAAAATATGTTTTTATCTCATTTAAGATATCAAATATACATTAACAATACAAAATGCTGATATAACAATGTAGTATCGGAATGTTGGACGGACTTACATGTAAAGACCATATTATTATCACAGGATTCCTGAGGAATCAATACACTTAATATTGTCTACACATTCTCACACCAATCATACTCTCTCACAAAACACATCAGTATCACCCATACTAAACAACACTACTGCTTCTCCTAGGACAGTCAGATCAGAGCTGCTACTGAAGGTTACCTATGTACAGTAAAGTTTCGTTAATTTTAAATTTCACAATTTATATGTTTTTATGAACGAAATAAAAATATTTTGTATCATAGTGTATGTTATTACAGAAGAATGAATTTTCAAAAGATATATTTTTAGACTATGTCATTGATATGCATGTTCTGATTGGCTGACATGTACCCAGATAAACACAACACAAGCTTGGATTGGTTAGATTTCAAATGCATTTTCATCAAAACAAAAGCTGCTGTACACTTTTTGGTATTCCTGATATTTTTGTAATGGGTTGTGAAACCATCTTCAATCTGGCTGCATTAAAACTGCTCTACTAGAAATCTGTGACGTCTGATGTAACAAGTGTTCTGATTGGCTAGTAAGCACTGTAGTCAAACTTATCCTGATTGGCTGTGGCGTTGCTGTGGACTTGTTTGTTTTGTGATGTCTTGTCCTTTAGTTTGGCCTGTAATAAAACATGCTCCACTACACCTATCCTGATCTCCATTTGCATATTCTCTTTCTTCAGCTGCTGTATGGCCTGTTTGATCTTCACCAGGGGAGCTGTCAAAAAGAACCAAATTTTTGTTTTCTGTAAGTATATGCTAGAACACAGACTTGTTAGCAAGCACTGAAACTGTATAGCTGATCCTGTAAGTCTACTGTCAGGTAAGAAACACCCAACTATCACCTCGACCTATGACATTTATGTCAATATGACCTTGACCCCAATGACATTTTGTGAGTTCACAGAGTTTTGAATACATAAAACATGTGTCCATTACAAAAGTTGACCCTTGACCTTGTGTTATCATAATCAAGCACTTTTCCACTAATTTTAAATTGGACCCCAAATGTGACCTGACTTCTTGTTTCACAAAACCGTTAAACTAAGATTCATGGCATCATCACCATAAAACAGTGACAAAAGCATGAGTAGAATATCTGATTACTTCATTGAATGAAAAAAAGAATATGTCTGCTTTAATTAGCGCTAGCTTCTGAATAGTTATATTCAATTTGATAATCATATTGAAATTTTATTACCTCATGTGTTTTTATCATGATTAGGAGAACTTAAAAGAAATAACCAAACCAGATTTCACACAGCAAGTGCTTTTCCAGAAATAGTGACAACAAGAATTGATCAATGACAGACTGTTGGATGTATGGATGGACAACACCGGGTGATAGGACCAATTCACTATCTGATGATGCTGGACTGTAAAGTAGACTTTACAAACATAAATGGAAGAAAAGAAGATGCAAGGTGATTAGAACAATTCATCATCTGATGATGGTTCACAGAAAATCAGACTTTACAAAGACAAATGGATGGATAGAGGATGCCGGGTGATTTGTATATCTGATGATGGTCGACCAAATGCTTGACAAACAGGTTGACAGAGAAGAACTTACCTCCATCTGTCATACTACTGCCCCTCTCCTCCATATCCTGTTTGATCTGTTCAAGCTCCTCAGACACCTGAAAGTTAAAATCAGAGTTTAACAGGTTGATAATAAGCTGACAACAAACATATAACAAAAGGTAATGCATGGAATAAATACATCTAACATGCTACACTTGTGACACTACTTCATAAATCTCTGTTGGCATTCTTGTGACTGTATCAAAATGAGAGAATAAACACTGGTTTTATACTTTTATCTCACTTTGCTTAATACAAAGGGAGACAATCCTCATCATTACTAACAACACTGATCTCAATTCCAACTTTAAACTACATTTATTTATCTTTCAGTGACTGAAACAAAGGAAGACAATCCTTACCTCTGCTAACATTCTCGATCTCTCTGTGACACCCCCACTAGCTTGTCTATACCGCTCCTTTGTCTCGGATAATTGTTCCTGTTCTGCCCTAAACTGAGCCAGCAAATGCTCCAGCTGATTATTGATGTACTTTTCACGGCTACCGATTTTTTCCATGGTGCGTGTGATTTCATCATGGAGTTTGTCTAGGTAGGACTTTGTCTCTGTCAGTGAAGATTCTATACCCTCTTTGTGTTGATGCATCTGTTCTACGTGCACTCGCCAATCCTGTAGAATGAAATAATACAATAAACGAAAAAATTTAGAAGAAATTCTTCCTACAATTGCTTGTTACATTGTAAATAATGATTTGAAACAATAAGATGATAAACTAACCTTATTGTCTGTATGTTGTGACTGTCCCTAACATAAACTAACCTTATTGTCTGTATGTTGTGACATTTTGTTGTAACTGACCCCAACCTAAACTAACCTTATTGTCTGTATGTTATGAGATTTTGTTGTAACTGACCCCAACCTAAACTAACCGTATTGTCTGTATGTTGTGACATTTAGTTGTAACTGTCCTTAACATGAACTAACCTTATTGTCTATATGTTGTGACATTTAGTTGTGACTGACCCCAATGTAAACTAACCATACTGTCTGTATGAATTATTTCCTTTAGTTGTGAGTGTCCAAGCATCTACTAACCTTATTGTCTGTACGTATTGTGACCTTAAGTTGTGGTTGTACACGCTCAACCTCGAGTTTCCAGTCAGCAGCATCTGTTGTTGACTCAAGAATATCGTCTGGTTTGGTAGTCTCATTTGTTTGCTGTAGAGATAAGACCAATTCAATTTAATACAAAGTTTTCAACATTTTACAACATGCAGGTAACAGTTTTCATCATCAGAGTTATAATTGACTGAAGGTTTTTCCAGTATGAAGTTACAAAAACAAAGTGATATACACTGAGATTACTTCGAGTTTAGAATTGGTATCAGTCATATATGATATTTTCATGTTTGCAAAGATTTCTAATTTGTGTGATAAACAGAATCTCACATTCATTTCCAATTCATATAAGATATATGATTTTTTTCATTTTACATCCCCAGCCATTTGGTAATATGAACAAGTGATCCCAATGGGATTTTGGTACCCATATATCATTGTATACCCATTATTTGTCTTTTAAAAGTTAAATCTTTTTTCCTTCCTTTCTAGTTTTTACTCTATTTTTGCCCTTAATAATATGAAAGTTAAAATCTTTTCTAAAGAAAAAGCAATATAAAAACAATCTTTAACTGCTAAGTCCAATATGGTCATCTGTCTGCTATTTTTGTTTTCCTAATCAATCCCAAAATCAAATGGACACAACTAAGGACAAAAGAGATCCTACAAATGTAATCTGAGAAAAATCCAAATAAATCTCAAATGTATGGAAACTTATATGAAATTATGATATAAACCCAAATTTGTATATATTTTATTCTGAAAAATTCTATCTGAGATTATCTTGCCTGCTACCATATTGTTACAATACAAAACTAAAAACGTCTCTGCAAGACATGAATATCTCCATCCATGTGCATCAGTATTACTGTTTTATGAATTAGCAGAATATCTAAAATGTGACCTTTGACACTTTGACTAATGACCATCTTAATATGATATGGTGTAGAACTTGATGGTATGAAGTAAATATGAAACAAATCTATTGAGAGGTTCTCATGATGTAATACGAAACGGGACAGGACAGATCATCATGGAACGCAATGGACAGACATGGTCGGTCACACTTTGTTCCAACTCAGAAAAATAGCACACATAAAATATCCTGATGTACCAACCTTACTCTGGCCGAGGCGTTTCAGTCCTTCTAAATCCATGATCTGTTCTTCCTCCTCAAATTCATCTTCATCATCACCATGTTGCTAAAATACAAATAGAATAAAATACAAACTAAATTGATATTTACATTTGTTTATATACAGGCACTGTTACATTTCACAGCTGAACAAGGCATTGGTCAAGCAAAAGCAATCCCTCTGTTCTGTGTTTTTTGTATTTCACCAATAGATTACACAGTAGAATCGTGATATATTAGCTCATATCTAACATAGGTTTATGATAAAAAACACAATTATCAGATTTCACAAGGAGTGCTGGATGTATATTGTAATCCTAAAAAACAAGCACAAGAAAGCCTTTTATCTGATGAAGCATTGGATGATGTCTGAGTGCACTAGACTCAACAGATCTTGAGTCAAAGCAAATTTTCTATTTAAAGTAACAGTGACCATGACCTTTGGACCTGAAAACTAATCTCAAGCAATCACTTATTGTAAAGAAGCAAAAAATTATGCTGGAGAATAAATTGGCAAATATAGAATTTGAAAAGCTTTCTAACTATATTTACAGTGACCTTGACTTTTGACCTCCAGACCTGAAAAACCATCCAAACCAAGCACTTTCTTCAAGAAAACGTTGGCTCAACTCAACAGATGACTTCTGAGATAAATCGGCCAAACAGACCTCAACATATTGTATGTAGGTAAGGATCAAAAAGGTGATGAATGGTCTGATGGACGGATGGAGAAGTGTTAATATATTAACCCCCTTCTGATATTAAATCAAGGTGTGTGTGATAAGTAAATATTATCAAGAAATATTTACATCATCATTGATGTAAAAATTCACAATTTAATTATTGTTGATATTTACAGTATAAATATTCACTTTAAATAAGTATGTAACATAGTGTGTAACATAATGAATGTATCAAAGCTGGAATCATTATCCGGTTATAACCCAATGAACAACTTTAAGTATATTTATCAATATTGAATGTAAATAAAAATACTATCTCTGAGAAATATATTTTTACAATATCTGACCTAACCAGATTGCATCTACAAAATATTTAAACTCACATGGGAAATGATAAAAAAAAATCTTCCTTAGATTCAAATGGAAATCCAGTACTACTGTATAAACTATTTTGGTTGTTATATAAACTTTTTCAACATGAGACAAGTGAAATACAAAACAGCTAATCTGAAGGTGACATATGTAATGTTTGTTGATCAGAGTGGTGTAAAATACACCAACAGTAAAAATGGTTTTTTTTCAAATATATAATAAAGCTTATTAATGTGAACTAAATGCAATCCTAAGTGAAAATTACATCTAAAGCATTGACTGTCAGTAATTAAGTTAGTTTATTTCAAAGACTACAAACTAACATTATTCAACTACATCACATGAAATATTTTACTGTGACATAATAATACATGAACAATAAATGAATTGTGTTTCTCATTTAACTAAAAAATTAACACAAAATCTATTGTATTTTTAATATAACGTAAAACACACTGCATTTTGCTCTTAAAAAACACTGCTGATGTAAACATAACAATTTGTGTTACCATCACCGAAAGTTCAATAGTGCTCTTACAGGAAGAAGTCCACAAATTGAAAAAAAAAAAAATTGAATAATTTATATGAACAGTTTTCATTTTTTGGTTTTTGACTATCAAAAAATTTCTGTTAATATTATTTTGGTAAATATTTTTTCAGCATACATTTTTCCAGTTTTTCTCTCAGACAAGAAAATAGGGTATTAAAAAAAACACCAGCATAAAAAGACTACACAGAGAATAAGTAACTAAAGCTATCAAAACAAATGTATAATTAGACAACAGGGAAAATATCAACACAATCAGATATATATGATTGATAATGATGAAAGAAATTATATCTCAGGTTTTTTTTGTACAACAATTGATATATATACATAAAAAATGTCATATTTGAGAAAAGAAAAAAACACAAATGAAAATCAGAGATAGAATACCATATCTATCCTGTAATAAGCTCAACTGACCCAACATACAAATTGACTCAAAGTCAGAAATGGTGGTGGTGGTGGTGATGGTGGTGGTGGGAGGGATATTTCTATTTCTGAACGACAAAAGTGGCATTGGTTTTTAATTCTAATTCTTCCAAACAGGCATACAAAAGGACGGGCTTATTACCAGACCAGTAAGGACATGAAACTGTCAACATCTGTCTGTAATTCTGCTAAAAAATAGAGAACTTATTGTCAAAAAATTGTTTATTTAAGCACTTTACAATTGAACATATTAGTGGGCTTTTTACCAGACATGGGCTTGTTACTGAATCAAGTTGTCTACAGTATAATAATTTTAGTTATACCAAAAATTTACCAAAATGGATGGATTCATTTCTCAACAAGAGGGATGATGAATTGTCAGTACCATAATGATTTTAATTATACATGTACCATTATCAATATGAGTGGGTTTATCACTTGGCCCGGGCTTATTACAAGACAAATAAGGTAATGGACTAGTTTCATGTTAATAGACAAATATCTACATATAATATATACTACATGGTTCATTATATATAAGTTTAGTTATAAGAGACAAATTACTACTATATATTCATCCCATAGATTTTGCATCAATTTAGCAGAATTTGATAAAAGTTCACTCATCAATTAATTTTCATTGTTACCTCATGATATTAATATGTTTTTCTTCTAATGTAAATAGTCCAGTTATTTCAGCAAAAAACAGAAACAATCACGTTGAACATGTTTAATTTCTCCAGGAGTTCTATTTTTGTTGCGTCATGATAATATGTTTTTATTGTAAAACATATGTATAACTTCTTTAATTATTTCTATTTTAACAGAAATGATACTTGATATAGATGTTGTTCACTCTATATTAGGATATTGCAACCATTAGAATAAGACCAAGACGCATGATAGCCTTGAGAATAAAACACAGAAAATGAATATTTCATGCTTTTTGCCAAAAAAAAGTCCCTTTAGTAGAATCAAACATTGGGTAAAACTGCAAATAATGGAACAAAATGGGAAAACATATATGTCAGGTTACCATGGTAACCTAAAACTAATGACGACCAGTTTAACAGCCACACCTAAACTCGTCATACCATATGGATAATATTTTATAAAGAATTTCCTTTTTCAGTTACCAAAAAAAAAAAACACAAAAAAACAAAAAGCAAAACATTCTACTCTCAATCTAACAACTATTTATGAATTTATTTGTGAATGCTTTTTTATTCTAATTTAATTTTATAAATGACCAAAATATCAATCTTAAGTGATAATCTAAACAGCAGTATGTGATAGGTACCTAGTACACATATCTTAAGTTAATCAACCTCTTAAGAAAGCCACCTTGGCTACCTCTAATTTGGAGCTACATGAAAATAGAAGTTTTCGTTTTTATTTATAAAAAGACGACAAAAATTAACTCTTTTATTTATAAATTTGTAAACTGCAGAAACATCATGAAACACGGACTATGAAAGTGTAATCATATTATTATTAGTACAGTTATAATGTGTCAGAACGGTTTTGTTTTTCTATGTGTAAAATTCATATCTATATCTGGAGAAAACATCGTTTTACTTTAATATATACTTTTAAATAACTGCAATCTAACTGAATTTGAACTGTAAACTTATCAACATCATGAGGTAACAAAAGTTATCTCCCTTTACATTTCAAAACATAAAAGTCCTTTACAAAACATTGCTTCTGTTTCCATAGAGGAAAATTGATGGGACAACACTGTAAATTTTACTTCAATTGTTTTCTATTATGAATGAAAATTTACGGGAAGAATAACAGTTATTAATGGTGATGATATACCCACCGAACGCTGCATATACTGTAAAGTGTTAAATCAAATTTAACAACATCGTACTCATGGATCATGTGGTACAGGCAATTGTTAGATCAAACACACAAAACATCTCCCAATATTGTACAGCCGATCAGTCAATCATCATTTTAAACATACAGACATCGTACTGACTGACACATGTAGTAAAGCATTCAAACATCTTACTGACCAATGCTTGATCAGTCAATCATTAGTTACATACCAAATAAACATTTTACCGACCAACATTATGACATTGTACCAGTCAATACTTGTACAGCCAATCGTTAGCTCAAACACTCAAACAACTTACTGACAGACACAACTTAGTGTCTGACATTTGTACAGACAATCGTTAGTTCAAACATACAAACACCTTAATAATCAATAATTTTACTTTTTCACTGTATCATCCATTAAGTCCTCTGAAGTATACAATAGGAGTCAGAGACAATACTTGGTCCTGAGCTCAACGTATCAGCCAAACTAATGGACTACAGAGTTGAGTCAAATTTTCTCTCCTTTGTACTAGTACATACCTGAAAAAAGTTTTTCTCCACTTCCCCAAGTGTCAGCTCAGCATCATCTTCTATCACGGTTTCTTCCTCTGTCTCTTCAGTAGGGTATTCTGGTCTGTAAAATCATGTTATCACTGTTAGGTAGTCTGTCTACAACATCGTGTTATCACTGTAAGGTATTCTGTCTACAACATTATGTTATCACTGTAAGGTATTCTGGTCTACAACATCATGTTATCACTGTAAGGTATTCTATTGATAAATCATGTTATCACTGTCAGGAATTTTCACCCATAGATCATTAAATCAACTCACCTTTCCCAGGTGAAATTTGTAGATTTGAGGGCCTCATCTGCTAGTCGTGTCAGTACATATATGGCATGTTCTCCACATCCCTGTTTTAACTTAGAAGGAGGGAAGTCTATCTGATGTCCCTGTATAAATCAAAGAAATATATTGGTCTTGATATGTTTGACAATATATATGAACAAAAAAAATAAAATGCAAATCATTGCTCCATTTTCCTAGATGAATGACAACAATACAATAAGGATGGGTAATTGTGATACCCTTTTCTCAATGCTGATTTCTTCTTTTTTAATTTATAATCGTGTCACTCAGATGGAACATATTTTACATGTTGATAAGTACATAAAGTTTACGTAAGTATACATGTATTGGCTACTGGATCATGAACAGATATTTATATAACACAGAACATGGTTAGAAATTAAGGTGTTATAATTTGGTGACTTCCAGTGGTACATTTGACTTCCTTCATCAGACAAATGACCATCAAGGCAATTGGATAGTGAAGTGAGAAGAGTACAGGACAATTTTTCAGAATCTGTATATGACATACTTACAAGTTTTCTTACTTCTTCCAAAATACTGGATATCGTGGCATTGGGATCGTCATACTGTATGACAAAAAACATTCTTGTAATTTCATCCAACAAAACAAATGTTTGAAAAAAATATTCACCATTTTTGTTTTCAAATATAACTAAAATTACAAAAGCGAATGGCAGCTGACACTTGTGAGTGACTCTACACTTACTTCCTGTGGTTGTTCAAAATTCTTGCCAGCTTTTCTCAGCAACCAAGCTGACAGTGATGTAAACATGAAGAACTGTTCTCCTGGGTTTGTTGGTATCGCAAAGTAATGTCTGAAAGTATTATTCAAAACAGAGAGCATGAGCAGCGTTTTTTTTAAACACATAAATCAAATTATGATACATTATGGCGAGTACTTTAAATCTTATACTGTGAATAATCAATTTGTATCACATACTAGTGCATATCATTAAAATGAAACTCAAGCATCTAAATAGGTAGGAAATTGATAGTTGAAATAGTATGGAAAGCCAGTGAGCTTTTGTCCATGGTAACTTTTACAATTTGATAAAATTTCCTGATAAGGTACAATAAAAAATAATATCTATATGTAGCCAGTCCTTTAAAGAACTTGGTGTCAGGCTAGTGGCTGTACAACAATTTATAATCAATCTTTATGTAGTGCTCCAGGTAAAATTATTCAGTAATAATTGTACACAATGATAAATCATATAGTATGACAAGTGGCAATGGTTCTTACATTCTTTACCATTTTTGTCTTAGTTTTGTATCAAAACATTAAGATTTTTTTTAAATGTGATTATATTTTCTTTAATTATCATGATATTGGTGTCGTTTACTTAAATATGACTAAATAATGTATATTGAAAATAATTAAATTGGAAGATGTGCATCTTGTTGTTGTGTATTAACACAAGTTTGTAACTGAGCTAAAGCATATCTTTGCATTTGGCATATCTTTGCATTTGTCATAATGTACCTTGATATTGGTTTCATATTAAGTGTACGGGAAAATTCACTTTCATAATTTAGCAGCCTCAGCTTGTCTAGAAACTCTTCCATGATGACAAATGGCATGTAGACAAGACCTGGCCCGCCATCCTCTGCATCTTCCCCACGTCGTTTGTCCTCCGACATCCTGTATGTCGGCAGTAACACTAGTTAAGCCCTGAAAAATTATTTAGGTTTACATGACATCTATAATTTTTAAATGTTCTTCTCTCCCTCTTGCTTTTGTACTGGTTATCCTGAATACATGTACATAACACAGACGTTATCTTCACAGAACAAAATATTCTCGCTCTTTGAGAAGATTGGATGCAATTACTATTTTACCAAGGCAACATTTTACATTCTTACACGTACATACTCCATATTAAACCTGTGCTGTGGTAAAGCAAGTATCTGACATTGAACGCTTGTCGGAAGATGCTAAATTGTATTTCTAATCCTACATTAGCATTTTCACTCGTCTTAATTGAACAATAAATTATCTATCTACGACATATGAGAAACAGTCCTTATATGAATATCGTTACCACAACAATACGATCATCGATAATCATGTTAGCATATTTACCTGCTGTCACAAGCAGTCCGTCACAAGTTTGCCTTGGTTTTCGTTTGGAAAGAATGTCATCAACGTAATTTTACGCTTTACAATACCACCCTTCACCCCTGTCTACAAAACATTTAGAAGATACCGATTTCTAACGCATGCGCTACAACTTCAAGCACCATAACTTCCGTTATAGACAATTTCCCCTTTTAACTTTGAAACGAAATAAATCCGTTGTTGATGGAAACTATTTATATTTCTGTACGCCAATTAATATCATTTTTCGGAAATAACTGTGAAAAGTATCACTTATACATGCATTTACGTGTTGGTTGCAGACGAATTTTCTAGTAGCCTCTTTCTGAGGTTGCCATCAACAAGCAACATGGCGTCCAAAGGCAAAGCAGATCCAGCTCTGGATGATTTTTTAAGCAAAGTTGATCAGATTGGTAAATATTTTGTCAATTATACCATTTGAACATTGTCATATAGGTAACAGCATGAAGTTGTCTTTTCGATCTCGTTTTAAAATTAACATAAGTTGATTCAACCAGATTAGATCTCGTGAAATTTGACAGATAAGGTGATAAGAACACGCGAGAAAAACGTGTTTACTCATGTAGTTACTATCGTCTTAATTACATTTACATCATCTTGAATTATGCAAAATTTGAAACTGACATAACGTATCTTGATATCATTGAACATGTGCAGAACCAAAGGAAAGTAAACTATATAACACTGTTATTTAGGTATCTACTAACGGTTTATGTAAGAAAATGACATATTGATGCAGTTTTGCACACTTGGATTTCAGTGTTATCGCACAACATGATTAATCAGTTGTGTTTGATTGGATTTAAATTAAGGAATTTAGATTCGTGCATGAAGGATGACTATTATAATGTTAAAGTATTAATAGTGGTCGCAACATGTCGACAATATGTGGACAAAATAATAATATTGTCCTGAACGTAAATGAAACTTAGTCTTACACCTAATACCAGTATAGAGCTTCACTTGTATTAATTATTACTGTTTTAACGATTTTTTTTTAATAAGTACTTCAAACTGTATCAGATAGCTTAATATAGGCATTGACATGAAAAATTGTACATTCATGATCTCATTGTGTGAAAGATACCAGTAAGACATGACTAGAAGGGACATGTAGCATGAATCTTTTACCCTGTTGATTATATGGTATCTGTCTCTCACCTGATAAAACGTAAACCTTTACATTATGGAACATTACTTAACAGGAATATGTTTTTCCCAGTTCTTTCATGCATGTATATCAGGGACGTATTATATGTCCCCGATGTGTCTGTATTTGTACAATTTACATATGCAGGTTATCTGATAGAGTGACTGTGAAATAAACATTGATCTTCAAGTTTTGAGCTAAAAAGAGTGAGTCAACTGAAACTTTTCATGTAGTGTTAGCTACGGCCTCTATAAGTGTCACACAGCATTCTTCAGGTTGAGGTGTGGATCATCACACTAGAGTTGATGCAGGTTCCGACTTTTGCGGACACTTGAAATGTTGTGTTCCCTTTTCTTCCACACATGTGCACATCTGAGATTTTGTGGTAAAATTGATACTTTTAGTAGCAAAAAAGTAAAGGAAGGATGATGTTTGAGAAATAAGGAATTTTATAAAATTTGATTCTAAATAAAAGATTTTAAGTAGTTTTTTTTCCAAGGTCAGTATGATTTAAAGAACATAGTCAATTTATATCTCCACTATTGTAAATAAACTTTGTAATTTTCTGTTTTTAGAATCCATTGTAAAGACTCTGAAGTATGGTGATGACACCCAAGTCAAGACGGCCATGCAGGAGGCAGATTCCATGCTGGCACATGCTAAATCCCACAAGGGCCATTTCCCTGAGGATTTGGGTCCAGTTGAACCTGGGGACGAGGATCTTCCCCAAACAAAAACTGGTCAGTTACATATCACAAGTTATTATTCCAAACTGGCAGATATCTTTAAACCTGATATGTTCTACAAAGTTATAACCAAAAACTTTCGATGTTGATTTATATTAAAGATTTCTAGGTGATCCTTTCAAATCAGTTTATAAGTTTCAAGGGTCAAAGACCCTAAGGACCATAACACATGACCCTAGAGTCAGACTCAAAATAGGGAAATGGACGTAATCTATTTTTCGTTTGTGATAAATGTGTGTTTTTTTGTTTTTGTTTTTTTGTCAATTTCTGCTGAAACATTAAGTAGGTTCTATACGAGGAATTGTAAGAGCATATTGCTAAAGAAATAAAACCATCTTTATACTTCATTAGGAATCTTTGGTTTGAAGTTATTTGTCGAGTTATTTTTCCATAGAAAGGCTGATAATGATTTTAAAAATAAGCATTACCTACATGTTTTCTGGTAATTGGATATAGAAACCTGTTTGTTTAAAGATAGATGTCATAACATTCATAAATCTTGAAAATTTATCACTGTATTTATATACATATTGAGAATTTTCTAATGTGATCTTTATTTTTGTTTTTCCTCCCTTTAAGGTTTCAGTAAAACCATGATCAATACAGCCCCAACTGCTGCTCCAGACCCAGAAGTGCCGTGTGCTGATAGTTTACAATATGACAACTCAAGCCAAGGTATAAAGTTATACAAGAGAAGTACAGTGTTGCAAATTCACTTAATGAGAAAAATAAAGCAGGAATATATCTTGACTAAATTTTTTGAAAAATAGCAAAAAATACTTAACCTGTCAATGTTAACTGGAGAGTAATATTAGAAATTTGTAGAAAGGAAATGGCATCCATTTTTTTTTTTTGCAGAATCCTTCATGGCAGCTATGGAGGCTGATGCAAATGAAAGAGCTGAGAGACGGAAAAAAAGGCAAAAGGAAGCAAACATCATAAAGGAAAAAGGAAATGACGAGTTCAGACAGGGAAACTATGAAAAAGCATTAGAGTATTATTCAGAGGTAAAATAAGCTCTTATCACATATCACTTTTAATTTTTCAAGATAATTCTTTTCGGGTTGGTAATCACTTACCCCATTCACATAGGTGAAAGGGAGTTTGTTGCTACTGCATCACCCAACAATGACACCCAAATATAAAAGGAAATCAGATGTGCCAGAGATTCTGAATATTTAACTATCTGTTGTTTTTGTTCTTATCTGTTAGCAATGCATTAGGTATATTATGTCCTTGGCAATAAGTTCATGCCTGGTAATAAGCTATTGCTTTTCAGTACCTGATCATTTTCAGCAAACTTTTCAATATCCTTTGTTAAGCCCACCCGTTGACTTTCAGTTAGAAGTAATGTGTGGGGTCCCAAGGCTTAAGGTAGGATATGTTATGTTGCTGGTTCATCATTCATTAAGTTGATTTGGGTTGAGACCTGGTAATATCAGTTTACCTGGCAGTCTTTGTTAATTGAGTTGAAGCTCCAGTTTTGTCTGAAATGAAGATATCATCTTGTAGCCAGATCAACAACCGTGATAAATTAAGTTTATATACTGTAACATTAAATTTTGTGGTGGATTCATTCGCTGGTTTTCTTCTTAATACAGGAATTCATAGGTCCATGAATCATTATTTTTTCTGTGGCTTTCTTGAGTCCTTTGTAACCATGAAAATTGTATGCCCCAAAAAATATCACAACAATTTATTTGAAACTAAAAAAATTATCATTTTACAGTATATAATCAATTAGTGGATCAGCTGCTGTAAAATGAAGTTAGATTTTATCATATTACTACATGTGGTCCTGATTCTAAGATTCTATCACTATTGCTGACTTTCATTTTCATTCTCACATCAGCCAGTCACAACCTTTGTTTTCATCAATAATGACTGTCAGTGATAACCAGCCACAGTCATTAATCTTACTTCCAAGTCTTTAATTATTTACCAATAATTGATATCACTTTTTGTGTTTTCCTCGCAGGCTTTACAGAAGGTAAAGGACAATACAGTATTATATACAAATCGAGCACAGACTCTCATCAAACTTCACAAATATGAGGAGGCATTAATTGACTGTGACTGGGCACTCCGGGTGAGTGGATGACCATCATCTCAGATATTCAAACATTCAACCAATTGAATTTTAATTTATAAAGTAGAACATTCATAATTTTTTTTTTGTTCTTTACAATCTTATTCTGTCCTCCAAATATAGTGAAATGTAGAAACATATAAAAATAACAGTCCTTTTTTTACATACACACATATGTGTATGACCTAGATTTGTGTGACCCTTGTTTTTGACCCAATGTTTCTATTTGACTTTTGGAATATTTCACCTTCCCCCTTTTTTTGACTGTAGGTGTTCCCTAACTGTATAAAGGCTCACATCCACATGGGTCGAGCACACATGGGTTTGGGACAATATGAGAAAGCAAGAGAGTGTCTACGAAAAGCTCAGGAGTGTGACCCTAAAAGAGAGTCAGCTATTAAAGGTAATTACACCTGTCTTTACTGTCGAGTAAGTCGGTCATTATACCTGTCTTTACTGTCGAGTAAGTCGGTCATTATACCTGTCTTTACTGTCGAGTAAGTCAGCCATTACACCTGTTTTTGCCATCAAGTAAGTCAGTCATTACACCTGTCTTTATTGTTGAGTGAGTTTGCCATTTAAGGAAATCACACCTGTCTTTACTGTCGAATGAGTCGGTCATTACACCTGTCTTTACTGTCGAGTAAGTCGGCCATTACACCTGTCTTTACTGTTGAGTAAGTCAGTCATTACACCTGTCTTTACTGTTGAGTAAGTCAGTCATTACACCTGTCTTTACTGTTGAGTGAGTCGGTCATCACACCTGTCTTTACTGTTGAGTGAGTCGGTAATCACACCTGTCTTTACTGTTGAGTGAGTCGGTAATCACACCTGTCTTTACTGTTGAGTGAGTCGGTAATCACACCTGTCTTTACTGTTGAGTGAGTCGGTCATTACACCTGTCTTTACTGTTGAGTGAGTCAGTCATTACACCTGTCTTTACTGTTGAGTAAGTCAGTCATTACACCTGTCTTTACTGTTGAGTAAGTCAGTCATTACACCTGTCTTTACTGTTGAGTAAGTCGGCCATTACACCTGTCTTTACTGTTGAGTGAGTCGGTCATTACATC
Source organism: Ylistrum balloti (assembly GCF_031769215.1). Taxonomy (NCBI): domain Eukaryota; kingdom Metazoa; phylum Mollusca; class Bivalvia; order Pectinida; family Pectinidae; genus Ylistrum; species Ylistrum balloti. Next base: position 462,913 of record NW_026782068.1, on the reverse strand, counting down.
TGTCTTTACTGTTGAGTGAGTCGGTAATCACACCTGTCTTTACTGTTGAGTGAGTCGGTAATCACACCTGTCTTTACTGTTGAGTGAGTCAGTCATTACACCTGTCTTTACTGTTGAGTAAGTCAGTCATTACACCTGTCTTTACTGTTGAGTAAGTCAGTCATTACACCTGTCTTTACTGTTGAGTAAGTCAGTCATTACACCTGTCTTTACTGTTGAGTAAGTCAGTCATTACACCTGTCTTTACTGTTAAGTGAGTCGACTATTAAAGGTAATCAAATCTATCTTTACTTTTGAGTGATCAGCTATTGTAGGTTTTAAAACACATATTCAAATTACCTAGTGTAGGGTTTATGGAAATCAAAGAGGTGAAAAGATTAATTATCAAAATTTGGTATGTCACTGAAGTAAGCAACATTTTACTGGCTCAGTTAAGGGACCCTGTTGACTTTCTTTGCCTGAAACAAGGTAAGGATGCTTTGATAACAATAGTAAAACAGTTAAGCTATACATGTATCTTTAATTCAGTGCTGGATTTTGCAAACTATGTTAGATAAATTAAACAATTAACAGCTCAAATTACTCACACTACACAGGTACAAAGTCAGGATAGCATAGTACTGACACCTTTGTCTTTAACTTAGATGGTTTCAATTCTTCAATCTGAGGTGAAAAGGTAAAGGGTCACCCGCCTGACCACATGAGTTATTCTTGATGGTCTGGTTTTCTTCCACAATTTAACTCTATTATCTTGTTTTGTTGTAGTTTTGAAATTAAAGTTTTATTATATCCAAAATGCTTACACTGTTTTACGTTGAGATACAGACTAATAATGAATTAATGCTATCGTCATCAGAATACCTGTCAGAAGTTGACAGACTTGAACAAAAGGTGACCCAGGAAGTCCAGGCCAAACAGTTGTTTGAATCAGGAGATGAGAGTGCACAAACCATTGTACAATTACTAGAGAAAGTCTGCAAGCCGGATCAGCTCCCTCTCTATTATAGTGGAGGATTTACTCTCATCTGTAGTGGACTTCAGACAAGTAAGTATTGGTCTGTAATGATAACTTATCATGTAATGGTCATTTGTTAACATCACTAGCCACAATCACTAATTCGCCGACAGTCATGATGAGTAACTTCAAGCATTCATACCTTTCACCTAGAACATGGGTTTAAGACATTGGTGGCAGTGGATGTCTGTTGTGTTGGTTATTTCCCTTCGAAGGTACATTGATTTTCTCTCATGGATGTTCCTCGTTCAACATCCAAAATCATTTGTCAGCTTAGCAGCCAGAGCTCATGTTCATTGCTTAACTTGTAAATAATGAGAAATAAAATAGAAAACTTTCATATTAGTTTACACACAACTATATTTCAGACTTTATAGAAAATGTGATTTGGTTTTATTTCTTTTAACAGTGGAAGATAAGACCCTATTCAGGACAAATGGTGGCATTGATCTCTTCTCCAGTCATCCTTGTTTCTCACGGTAAGTGTGAAAATTGTCCAGTAGAATTGTCTACATTTCCTTGTTTCTTTATTCATTTACATTCCCATCTTATTTGTTGGGATATAAATTTTTTGACCGTTTGATTTTGATTTTGGAGTCAATCCCAGAAGTTGATTGTACAGGAATTTAATGGTCCCAGTTTGGAACTAACAGAGCTTTTCTATTGACAGATGCATAGCGTCCTCTCCTAGGAGCTTGTCTCAGGAACAGCTCACTATGTTGACTTCAGGAGTAGAGATGTTGGCAATGGCATGTACGGAAAATGGTAGGGTCACATTCTTAACACAAGAAATTAAAGAAACATTTTACCAAATATGGTAAATCTATAGTTACATTAAAGAAACATTTTACCAAATATGGTAAATCTATAGTTACATTTTAGCACAACGTCTAAATTGTCCCAGTATACTGGGGATATCCTTACAATGTCTATCCTGATATTGTTTAGAAATTGATGTATGCAGATAGTCCTTAAAACATATCAATTTAATTATTGTACAGAAATAAACAGATGAATCGTCTCAGTCTACTAGAAAGGAGACAAGGGAAGATTTGATTTTTTATTGTCAAGCATAAAGATCCAGTAGAGTATTGTGAAAGAGAAAATCTGCCATGAAAATCTAGCAGTGTTGTAAAGCTTGAAATCTGCCATGAAAGTTATAGTTTACTATTTGGGCTATTCCAGTGAACATCTATCCCAGTCAGGACTCTAGCTTTTGTTTAGCATACCACACAATGCCAGTAAAACATCTATCCCACCCCAGGACTCCAGGTTTTGTTTAAGGCTTTTCCAGTAAAACATCTATCCCACCCCACGACTCCAGGTTTTGTTTAGGGCTATTCCAGTAAAACATTTATCCCAACCCAGGACTCCAGGTTTTGTTCAGGGCTATTCCAGTAAAACATCTATCTCACCCCAGGACTCCAGGTTTTGTTTAAGACTATTCCGGTTGCTTTGAGGTACCAGTTTTAGAAATCTGTCTAAATAGCGGCTATTTCTTGTTTTTCAGAATCAAACCAGCAGCATTTACTAGGATTAAACAATTTCTCTGAATACATTCTCCAGTTTATGGAAGTTAAAATCAAAGGTCAAGGTCGACTGATGAAATCTGCTTGTGTAACGTTATTACATCGACTGACTTTGTCAGAATCAGGGAGATCCACCGTAATTCGTGTATTCAATCTGACGAGGTAAGACCAAAGCCTATTACTGTATTATACATAACCAGTGTACCTGCCAGTGTTACATTTGTAGGTTTGATAATATTCTTTATGAATGTAACAGAGGTGATTACATTATATCAATGCCTCAGCTGGGATTTGAACCCGGGATCCCCTGTTTAACTAGACTGATGCTCAATCGATTGAGCTGAAGATAAATTCTCTCTTGCTGGACCTATTTATTGTGGCCTGTATTTTGTCATGGTTACCTACTCGTCCTCCAGGAAATAACTTGTCCTCGAGTTTCCAGGGGTTACAGAGATGCTTGTAAAAGTGACCCAAAGTATTATTCCAGAGCACCATGTTGCGTGCCAATGTAACAGAAACCATTATTTATTTCAAAGCCTCCACAAGAATTTGAACCTATGACCTCAGGTTTACTAGTCTGATGCTCAATCGATCAAGCTAAGGCAAAATTCTCTCCAGCTGAGCAGTATGTTGTTAGTATCTACCAGAGTTATATACTCCCCCTCCAGGGAAGAACTTCTCCCTGAGTTTCCAGGTCATACAGCGATGCCTTTGGGACAATGCTAAGTTTCATTCATGAGTCCCACGTTGGGCACCGACTGTAGCATGTCCAGAAATGACTACTGAATGCAGTAAATTTGGAGTTTTGTATTAGCTCTTTGTTGTAGCCAAATGAACCTTCGAAATAGTTAAACATACATAATCACCAAGACTTTACTCATACTATGAGGTAATGGTCATACGATGATAAAATATAATAAAAGATTAATATGTTTAAAGTTACACACTTTAAAACTTACAATCTTGTCACAAGGATTTACTAGAAACATCCAGATTAAGGTTAACATATGACTTAAATGTGCCCCTGATATATGTTACGGTTGAGAGGCAGAGTTGGCGTAAAGTGGGAGGCAGCGGTGCCTGAGATATGGACGGATGGTCCATTTTGCATGTACACATACGTACATACATTAATTCCTAACCCTGCACCAGCAATGTACATGTATTTGAAGACTTGACTAAAAAAGTCATGGTTTTACAACCCATATGTATATTACTAAAACACTGATCAAGGGAGTTAGTATTGTGTTGTGATGTCTTGATGTTTTGATTTGCTTGAGCAAGAAGTATTCATTGATAAATGTGTAAAAGGACACATAGGTCTTATTGGATTATTTACACCAAATAATAATGAAAATAGGAAGGGAGATAACTATTGACATCTGACCAGTAGAGCAATACCAGTACTGTTTATTTATGATTGTGTTGTTGTTTTCTGTAAGTTAATTACGATACTGTGTGTTTATGATTGTGTTGTTGTTTTCTGTAGGTTAATTACGATACTGTGTGTTTATGATTGTGTTGTTGTTTTCTGTAGGTTAATTACAGTACTGTGTGTTTATGATTGTGTTGTTTTCTGTAGGGTAATTACAGTACTGTGTGTTTATGATTGTGTTGTTGTTTTCTGTAAGGTAATTACAGTACTGTGTGTTTATGATTGTGTTGTTTTCTGTAGGTTAATTACAGTACTGTGTGTTTATGATTGTGTTGTTTTCTGTAGGTTAACTACGGTACTATGTTTTTATGATTGTGTTGTTGTTTTCTGTAGGGTAATTACAGTACTGTGTGTTTATGATTGTGTTGTTGTTTTCTGTAGGTTAATTACAGTACTGTGTGTTTATGATTGTGTTGTTGTTTTCTGTAGGTTAATTACAGTACTGTGTGTTTATGATTGTGTTGTTGTTTTCTGTAGGTTAATTACAGTACTGTGTGTTTATGATTGTGTTGTTTTCTGTAGGGTAATTACAGTACTGTGTGTTTATGATTGTGTTGTTTTCTGTAGGTTAATTACGGTACTATGTGTTTATGATTGTGTTGTTTTCTGTAGGTTAATTACAGTACTGTGTGTTTATGATTGTGTTGCTGTTTTCTGTAGGTTAATTACGGTACTATGTGTTTATGATTGTGTTGTTTTCTGTAGGTTAATTACGGTACTGTATGTTTATGATTGTGTTGTTTTCTGTAGGTTAATTACGGTACTGTGTGTTTATGATTGTGTTGTTGTTTTCTGTAGGGTAATTACAGTACTGTGTGTTTATGATTGTGTTGTTTTCTGTAGGGTAATTACGGTACTGTGTGTTTATGATTGTGTTGTTTTCTGTAGGTTAAGTACGGTACTATGTGTTTATGATTGTGTTGTTTTCTGTAGGTTAATTACAGTACTGTGTGTTTATGATTGTGTTGCTGTTTTCTGTAGGGTAATTACAGTACTATGTGTTTATGATTGTGTTGTTGTTTTCTCTAGGTTAATCGCAGTATTGTTTGAGCTTATTAGGACCAATGCTACCATAGCCATTACAGCAGGCAGTGTTCTAAACAACCTGGCACTCGATAAAATGTAAGTTTCCTATTATTTACATTTAAAGATAGTAATTATTGAAACCTGCATTCTTCTCGGTAATTTACGATGACATGATATACATGTAACAACACATTATCATACTGCAATTATTTTTTATCAAAAACTTGTTTCTTACAAATTGGCAGGTAAAATATTTTTGATAAATGGATATTGAGATAAGGATCATCTCATCTGGAAATTTGTTAATAAATTGTGAACTATACAGTATTATTTTTTTAATAAATTACTTACCAGTAATTGTATATATTGGATTTTGAAAAATAAAAAAAAATATGTATATATATGTATTTAAGGTTTCTCATTACCCTTTATTGTTTTGAAGGTTTAAAGTCAAATTAAGAGACAAAATTGATGTAGATGTTCTTCCTGCCTTTGAATCCTTATTGGTAAGTCTAAACCAGCTTCCTTAACCAATCCTTATTGGTAAGTCTATACACAGCATCCTTCACCAATCCTTATTGATAAGTCTATACACAGCATCCTTCACCAATCCTTATTGATAAATCTATACACAGCACCCTTCACCAATCCTTATTGGTAAGTCTATACACAGCATCATTTACCAATCCTTATTGATAAGTCTATACCCAGCATCCTTCACCAATCCTTATTGGTAAGTCTATACACAACATCCTTCACAAATCCTTATTGATAAATCTGTACACAACATCCTTCACCAATCCTTATTGGTAAGTCTAAACCAGCTTCCTTAACCAATCCTTATTGGTAAGTCTAAACCAGCTTCCTTAACCAATCCTTATTGGTAAGTCTAAACCAGCATCCTTCACCAATCCTTATTGGTAAGTCTATACACAGCATCCTTCACCAATCCTTATTGGTAAGTCTATACACAGCATCCTTCACCAATCCTTATTGGTAAGTCTATACACAGCATCCTTCACCAATCCTTATTGGTAAGTCTATACACAGCATCCTTCACCAATCCTTATTGGTAAGTCTATACACAGCATCCTTCACCAATCCTTATTGATAAATCTATACACAGCATCCTTCACCAATCCTTATTGATAAATCTATACACAGCACCCTTCACCAATCCTTATTGTAAGTCTATACACAGCATCCTTCACCAATCCTTATTGATAAGTCTATACACAGCATCATTCACCAATCCTTATTGGTAAGTCTATACACAGCATCCTTTACCAATCCTTATTGATAAATCTATACACAGCACCCTTCACCAATCCTTATTGTTAAGTCTATACACAGCATCCTTCACCAATCCTTATTGATAAGTCTATACACAGCATCCTTCACCAATCCTTATTGGTAAGTCTATACACAGCATCCTTCACCAATCCTTATTGTAAGTCTATACACAACATCCTTCACAAATCCTTATTGATTAGTCTATACACAGCATCCTTCACCAATCCTTATTGATAAGTCTATACACAGCATCATTCACCAATCCTTATTGGTAAGTCTATACACAGCATCATTCACCAATCCTTATTGTTAAGTCGATACACAGCATCCTTCACAAATCCTTATTGGTAAGTCTATACACAACATCCTTCACAAATCCTTATTGATTAGTCTATACACAGCATCCTTCACCAATCCTTATTGGTAAGTCTAAACCCAGCTTCCTTCACAAATTCTTATTGGTAAATCTTTACCCATACCTATACACTTGACTTAAACATTCACTGTGGCATCCTTTGTTTAAAATACTACTTATCCAGATAGACTGACAGGATTCTGACAGAATTTAGTAAAATTTAAAAAAAAAAAAATTTGTTTTTACTTGTCCATTTACAAAGCTGATACTTTGTATCCTCTTCTCAATGGAATAAGATGAAAGGCATCACAAATTCTTTAACTTTGTACATTTACAGAAAGATGGTTGTTCCGGCCAAGCTTGTGTTCTACCAACCTGTGTTACGACAATGATGAACCTGGCGATAGACCCAGCTATACGCGACAAGCTGTGTAGGCGTCAGGATTTATGGAAGGCGATACTTGACCTTATGGTAAAAGACTAGTGCCAAATTTAGATCCATCAGATAAATGCTGTAATGTAGTTGATAGTTAAAACTAAGATTTTTACTACCAGGTAATTTGCTACTTCATATTAAAATTCAAGACAAATTTTAACTGCTTATTCAGTTAGACACATATGGATATAACACAAGTATCACAATAACACAAAGTCAAAGCAAATAAAAGGAAAGACACACACAAAAATAAATGATATTTACATACATGTTGTTTTATACATTCATAGTGTAGACATATATCATTAAAACATGATATGATTATTTAGGGTATGCAATCACATCAAAAGTAGTCTACGATCACAAATTAGCTTGTCAATTAATGATCAGTATACAGTTTTCAATACAAAGAAAACAAGATCAAACGTCCAGCCTGGAAGATTCTGTAATATCGGCAGTCTTTAAGGATGGATTTCTAGTGGAATATAGGAGTCTGGTTCAAAGATGTGTAAACAGCAAATATAGGATGCATTCAGTTTTAATTCTTGCTTCGGATGTTCTCTGTTCCTCTATATTTGCAGTGTATAATTTTGTTGTAGTGAGTATCTGTATTTAATTGTATTTCAGACTCAACACAAAGAACGGCTTGACCAACCAATTAGTGTTGAACTTGTCGAGTCTTTACTGGGTCTTCTGTCAAATCTCACTTTCACTACGTCGCCACAACACAAAGAACATGCCGTCAACATCTGTAAACAGTGCCTGGAGTTCTGTAAAAAATTTAAACACTACAAACTCATCGTGTCACGAAGTCTGGGGGTGCTCAGCCATGTTCTTCCCAACTCTATACCATCTGTTGATTGGTTGTGTACAGAAGATGGTGCAGAAATCCTGATGTATCATGTGAAGGTAAGGAGGTAGGATGTTATGTGAAGGTAAGGAGGTAGGATGTTATGTGAAGGTGAGGTGGTAGGATGTTATGTGAAGGTGAGGGGGTAGGATGTCATGTGGAGGTAAGGAGGTAGGATGTTATGTGGAGGTAAGGAGGTAGGATGTCATGTAAAGGTTGGGGGTAGGGTGTCATGTGAAGGTGAGGGGGTAGGATGTCATGTGAAGGTAAGGAGGTAGGGTGTCATGTGGAGGTAAGGAGGTAGGATGTCATGTAAAGGTTGGGGGTAGGGTGTCATGTGAAGGTGAGGGGGTAGGATGTCATGTGAAGGTAAGGGGTAGGATGTCATGTGAAGGTGAAGGGTAGGATGTCATGTGAAGGTGAGGGGTAGGATGTCATGTGAAGGTAAGGAGGTAGGATGTTATGTGAAGGTAAGGAGGTAGGATGTCATGTGGAGGTAAGGAGGTAGGATGTCATGTGAAGGTTGGGGTAGGATGTCATGTGAAGGTGAGGGGGTAGGATGTCATGTGAAGGTAAGGGGCTGTGATGTCATGTGAAGGTAAGGAGTAGGATGTTATCTGAAAGTGAGGGTATGGAATGTCTTGTGAAGGTAAGGGAAGGATGTCATGTAGAGTTAGGTAAATAGGATGTCATATGAAATTAAGGGAGCATGATGTCATGTCAAGGTTAGTAATTCATAAGATGAATATATCTCCAAGTTAGATATGTAGGTAGTTTGATGACCTGATTAGTTGCCTGGTTCTTATACATTGATGTCTATTACAGAGTGAAGATGATGCAGAAAACAGAAAACATGCTTTAAAAGGTTTGACGGCCTGCACCCAAATCAACGAACTTGCACGTATATTTGTAGTAGATCACAAAGGTAAGGCCTGACAATTCTTAATTATAAGATGATTTTAATTTAGAGAGATGTCTTATATAATGCTCGAAAGTCTTGCTATTTAATCTTTTTTATTCCTAATTGTTTTTTTCTTTTGTTACTAAGTCAGACAAATCGCCAGTGAGATATATGTTTTATGATATATGTACCCATCAATAGACAGGCATTTGAATATGCAATGACTTTTTGTCAGAAAAAAGTGATAATTACATCTGTTACTGGTCATAACTCTGAACTTTTTCAGCATTCTCCCTGATAAGGATAATTTCTTTAGATAGCCTGTGAGAAAGTGACACCAATTCCCAGTATCTAATTTCAACAGAAATAGAAATGCTACTGTGAAATCATGTGTTTTTGTGGTGCTCTAATTTCATTGTTTTTGTTTTTTTTTTGTTTTTGTTTTTTTTGTTACAACAGACATTACACACTATATGTTGGTATTTCTAATTAAACCAAAATTTATGAGGAAGGCTTTATCACACGTTATGGGCGTATTATGAATTAATTGTGTCAATAATTTATTTCATTGTAATGAAGTGTTTGAGGTACTTTGGTAGTTATTCACTGTTGGTGTCTGTTACAGTAGATATTCACTGTTGTTGTCTGTTACAGTAGTTTTTCACTGTTGGATATATGTTTTACATATATGTAAATCACATGTTGGTGTCTGTTACAGTAGATATTCACTGTTGGTGTCTGTTTTTCAGTAGTTATTCACTGTTGGTGTCTGTTAGATAGCCTTGATTCACTGTTAGTGTTTCAACAGAAATAGAAATGTTACTGTGAAATCATTTGGTGTCTGTTACAGTAGATATTCACTGTTGGTGTCTGTTTTGTTACAGTAGATATACACACTGTTGGTGTCTGTTACAAAATAGTTATATTCACTGTTGGTGTCTGTTACAGTAGACAGTAGTTATTCACTGTTGGTGTCTGTTACAGTAGTTATTCACTGTTGGTGTCTGTTACAGTAGATATTCACTGTTGGTGTCTGTTACAGTAGTTATATTCACTGTTGGTGTCTGTTACAGTAGATATTCACTGTTGTTGTCTGTTACAGTAGTTATTCACTGTTGGTGTCTGTTACAGTAGATATTCACTGTTGGTGTCTGTTACAGTAGTTATTCACTGTTGGTGTCTGTTACAGTAGATATACACTGTTGGTGTCTGTTACACTAGTTATATTCACTGTTGGTGTCTGTTACAGTAGTTATTCACTGTTGGTGTCTGTTACAGTAGTTTTTCACTGTTGGTGTCTGTTACAGTAGATATTCACTGTTGTTGTCTGTTACAGTAGTTATTCACTGTTGGTGTCTGTTACAGTAGTTATTCACTGTTGGTGTCTGTTACAGTAGTTATTCACTGTTGGTGTCTGTTACAGTAGTTATTCACTGCTGATGTCTGTTACAGTAGATATTCACTGTTGGTGTCTGTTGCAGGACTTGGGACACTCATACGACTATTAAAGGCCGAGGACGAGATTCTCATCGGGAACTCAGCGTTAAGTCTGGGTCACTGTACTCAGGTACCCAAGGTGTGTGCGGCATTAGCTAAAACAGACATTATCAAAGACTTGTTAGTGTTAGCCAGAGACGGAAGACGTCCTGCGGTACAACAAAACTGTGCCATCCTCATCGCAAAGCTTGCTCAAGGAGATTCAAGGTAATGGTTTAATGAAAATCAGTTTCAAAAACAAAACAAACATGGATCTGACCATGTGCTGTAAATCACATATATTTGGCGTGGGATTTATTTTCGAATTGATACGCCAGGAGTTTTAATAACAAATTCAAATCCCTTGCGATTATTTTGTCAAAATTAATTTTTGATCACATCTTTGCTGATTTGGTAATGGATATCGGTGTCCATACATCTATTAGCCCGTCATTTAAGAATTTAACGTCAATTTAGACCATGTATTCCGAAATATATCTGAAGAGATGTGTTCACAAAATGAAATATTTTTGAAATCTATGTGACATGCTGTATTAGATTTTTCATTCAATATTTATTAAAATTGATACTTTTCAAAACTTTTGTTTTAATTTTAAAAAAAACTGTGTTGGCTTACGGTTTATAAGGTCAGACTTTGAAAATAATGTTTCTGAATTAATCATTTTGGACACTGCTTTCTCATTTCAGACATTTGGAGAAGTTACGAGAGCTCCATGGCATAGACATACTTCACACGTGTATGAAACATCTCAAGTGATTCTCATGGCGGTCTCTCATCCTCTTCAATCACCTCATCAATTAGTGTTCCACATTCTCAAACAGGGTAGCACTTCAGTCACAACAGTCTCAGGATCATGGAATTCCATCTAATAAAAATAAAGTTTGGACACCTGTTAAATGTGGACATATGTTCCATATTTTTGTCATTGAAAGAAAACAAATATTGAAATGAATTCGTTAAAGTTGGTAGATTGATATACAGTATTATATTGATAAAAATAATTGAAGGTTGTTACAGTTTCTCAAGTATTTATTGACAAGAAAATTACTTTGTTTTTGGTAGATATTTAAAGATGGTATGTTCAATATAAAACAGTTTTCCTGTGAAACTCTTATTTTGTTTCACTTTTTAATGGCTCTGAATTGTTCAGCCACATTGTTCGTCTCCTATACTGTTTCTTAGATATTTGTACTTGCCAATTAAAATGTTTTTCAATGTTTTGAAAAAATGTTTTTGACGATTTCCATATTTCTATAATGACCCTAAAGGTGGGCGATTATTTTTTAGGGTTAAAGTGAAGCCGCTCAATATCAAACACCCCTGTGACCAAGATTTCTGTTCAGTTGGCACAAACGTTCCTACAAGATGTCACACAATGTATTTCATAAGAGTCTTTGACTTTATTTACAATAACAAGTTACATCACATAACCTGGTTAAATCAAGAATATTTGAATCTTTCGTAATGGCAAAATTTCACTATATATAAAAGTATGTCTTTGGTATACTGATTTTTGTTCTAATAAAACTGGAATTATGCAGTAATCAATGAAAATTTCATGATTATGATGTAAAAGAACATCCAAGTCATAGACATGCATCTCATTTTAAACAGATTGAATTTTTACGAAATTGTCAAAATATCAGACTAGCATACATTGTATCTATATTTCCGGGTTTTGTTTGATGCAGTATACATGATCTTGCATGCGATTCTGTGTAAAATGTTCAAAAATGTGATATGTGAAAAAAACTACAAGTCAATTAATTGTTATATCAAACTTTTTAATGTGTTTAAAAACTTTGATAGGACAATGATGCAAGTGTATGATACTTTTGATCATATTTATTAGAAAATCACTCCAATTATACCACAGAATTGAAAACTTTGATTGGTGCCGTACAATTTTTTACTTCCAAGCCAGTATTGTTATCAGTAACATTAGTGATATATGAATGTGTATTACTTGATAGAATAGAGGTAAATTGTCTGTCCTGCTTAGTCATTTAAGAGATTAACCTATGAGCGGAGTTTGACCTCTTCTGTATTTACTGCGAGTTTCGCTGGGGTATCTTATTGCATAGTTTCAGTGACGTGTCTCACTTTCAGTGTATCTTATTAAGTGTAATGGGTATATCTCGCAATGTCACAGAACAAGTGCCAGTAAAGCATCTCACTGCAGGTGTCATAGACGTGTCTCATGAAAAACGCCATCAAAAGTGTCATGGGTATGTCTCTCTACATTGTAGAACAAGTGTCACTGAAGTGTCTCAATTTAAGTGTCAGTCACAAGAGTTTCATTAAACGTGACATAGATACGTCTCACTAACTTGTTATACATGTGTCTTTAAATTGTCTCACTAAGTTTCACTAAGTGTCTCATTATCTGATTATATGGTTCGCTAACAGATGCGTCTCTATCTTGGAGTGTCACTTGTTTTTCAATACAAGTGTCGTTCATTCTATTAAAAGTATATCTAAAAATAAATGCCACAATGGGTGTTTCAATATGTGAGGGATATATTAAAGGAATTTCTTGAAGTGTCTCTCTACAAATGAAGAATTTCATCATTCATGTACATAAATCACATCACAGAATTGATTTTTTTAAGGATAAATAAATCGATAATATATTTTGTTGCTTTTGTTGTTATGCTTTGAACTGGTTTCCAGTATTTCAGGATTTTTGGTGATTCATAACCAACATCCAGGGATTGCCACCTCTCAACTCTAGGATTTCTTCAGTTTTGATTTCCATGTGATTGTAAGCTCTGGAATTTCTGAGATGGCAGTTGTTGTTAGGTCACAAGAGACAATGTCATGGTGACCTATTGCGATCACTTTTTGTCAGATGTTGTGTGTCCTTAAACTTTTTACACATTTGGCTTCTCAAAAAATTCATGAAAAGTTTGCAGAAACCCTCCATGGCGAAAGATGAACCAATGGTTTGAATTATATTGTCCCAACCCATCAGGGGCTGTAGGGATATGACTTAAATGGGTCACATTACAAAAACTTTTAAACATCAGATATGATAGGACCACCGTGTATAGAAGTGGCTTACCAGAATTGTAAATTTCATGACCCTAGATCTTGCATTTCCCCCTGGAGATAGGGTCAAGTTTACTAAAGGTTATGAAAAAAAAAATTCTCTACACCTAAATATGAATCAAATGCTCTGAATGGATAGAAAGGTTTAGAAATTATTTACCAAAATTGAATGTGTTCCTTATTATTAAATCTCTGGAATGGTTGCAAAACAAATGAATGCACATCCTCTTGTTTCGTATTGTTACTGAAATTGTTTACCACCATCAGTACATCTATTTTTTTTTTTGTGACTCCTGCAAGCTATAACCCGTTTTATTCGATATTGCTTACCTCAGGTGGCTATCACTAGTCAAATGTTCAGCGACGCCTATCAGTATGACATAATTACGATTGCATGGCAAAGGTCAGTATAATTGGTCAAAGGTCAAACTGTTCATCAATTTCCATCAATTGTAAATATTTTTGATTGAACATATTCTAGAATGTCAAAGGTCAATATAAAGGTCAACATAAAGGTCACCAAAAGACACAGGTCAAGTAAGTCCTCAATTTCAATAGAAAAACTCAATTTCAACTCTGGTTCAATAAAATGATCTTTTATGAGCAATATGTCTAAATGTGAAATGCAATATGTCTGTTGGTTATCAATCTACTTTAGTGAATAAATACTATTCCCGTGAATCGCAGCCACACACCTCATCACAGTCAGGTATTGATGTGATGTGTACAATACTGACACTTAATTCAACACTAAATACTACAATTTATCACAAAGGACAGATACTAAAGAGCAATACTCATGTAGAAACTGCTGTTTAGAGGTATCCCTGAATCTGAGGAGGAGGATGTAACAAATACCTGGGGGTCTCATGATTACCCAGAAAGATATCAGCTGTAGTCATTGTGTTGGCATACGTAATAAACACTACCCCAGAGACAGCAATGCTAGCTTAATTTCCTACAGAATTAGAGCAGCAGTGTATGATGCCAGATTTGTGTTGTTCAATGGTAAGGCCTGGCCAGGATATTGACGAAGAGAAATCATTAATGTCCCATAATGCCCTCAACAGCACCCAACACTGTCAAATATTGCTTTCAAAATAGCCTAAAAATTTCTTAAAAACTCAATTCATTTCAATAAATCAGTATGTTTTCAGTTTTTGAAAGAAATAAATAAATGTATTCTAAAATACCTGATCACTATTTTTTCCCCAAATATTAAAATATTTTTCATCCCATGTGCATTATTTTTTTTCATACTATTTTTCATGCTAAATAAACAAAGAAAATAATTGTAATTGTTCATTATTTGCATTTTTTATTGCCATTAATATTATTAGCTTAATTTTCACAGCCATATATATCAGTTTTTTATTTTCATAATTATTAATGGTAATTAATTTCAAATATTTTGAATATTATGGCTATCAAATTAAGTGCCCATGCTATATTGACAAAATAATGAGCAATATTTACAGAATATGGGATAGATCTGAGCGTGAATTACAGAAATTTTCATTTCAGTAATAATTACAATAACTTTAGTATGCAAATATGGTACCTACGTCCATCTTTGTATCCCAAAAACAAAGAATTTAAAAATCCCACCCTCCCTATGATCCCATGAGCCATTATGGCCAAGACAGAGTGATCTCCCATCCTCTTTCCTTTATGGCGCTGATGACTGTAGATATGTTCAGCTGAGAGCCTTCAGTTCCTCTCTGTAGTTTCACTGAGTATTATTTATCACTCACTTTGATTTTGTCTACCCATCTCCCATTTATATTGTTGTTTACAAATTTATTTTATGGTTATCTGTGCTAATTTTCCGGCCGTGGTTTCCTCCACGTGTTCAAGTGCGTTACCAAGTGTTTCGTTTCGGTTGCATGATGTTTTTTATTTTTGTTCTGCTTTGTCGACTGTTTTTTGCAGTGTTTGCCATGTTACATTGGTTTATGCTTTCTTTCGTGGTTTGTTTGGTTGGTTTTTGTTGAAACTGTTTTTCTTGTTTACAATTTTAGATTATTGTTTCAAGTATAGCCAGCACTGGGTTACGCCGGGGTTTCGTACATGGGTGTTCCCATTTCTTTGGAGAGTGGGATGCCTGTGCCCTGTGCCAGCCTTGTAGCAAGGCTTCGTAGTATGAACTTTGTTCACACACAGTCTTCCGTCAAGGCCCCCAAGCCTGTTCAGTGAGTCCTCTGCCCCCGGTTCTGAACCAGTTGCTGATTTAGGCATTCCTGCCATGGGGTGTTCTCGATTCACAGAGCTCCTGTCCAGGTGCGTCCTGGAGTGGGGGGGTCAAATTAGCTAGGGAGTTCCCGTCTGTAGGTCACTGGTCCTTTCAGTGATCCCGGCATGCCAGGTGGTGTTGTTGGTGGGGGCTGCCTTGACGCTGGGCCTGTACTTTCAAGTGCTGGTTCCGGAATCACAGACTTCTTGTCAAGGTTGTTTGTGTCCATGGGATTAGTGACTCTCAGTTCACTTATCCTTGCATCAGTGCAGGGCATGTTTTTCCACCCTCACAGGTTCCTGGTTCTGGGCCCTTCCAGTCCAGTCCAGAGTTCCATGTGCAGGGGTACCCAGGGGGTTTCCCCCAAGGGGCTGGGTTTGCAGACCTTGCTTCAGGTTTCTGGTCTCGTTTTCCCCCTGGCTCTGGGTATACGGGTGCTTGCGGGCATTCATCCATGGGCTGCCCAGGCCAGCCTGGGGTTGGTTCTGGGTACCAACAATATCCCAGCAGTTACGGGCCTAGCCCGTACATGGGTGGGTGTCCACCTGGTGGAAGTGGTAGTTCATCCTTGTCCTCAGACAGGGTGGCCAACCCCCTGGCTCAGACAGGCCATTTTGGCCAGTTCTGGGATCTCTCCCAGCCAGTGGGATCATTCCCATTCCCACAGGGGGTTTGGTTTTAACCCTTGGGAAATTCCTGGGGTTTGGTCTCTCCCTCCAAGAGACATTTAAGCAGTTTGGAATCACCCCAACTTTCTGCTTCTTCAGAGGCCTTGTCTGCCAGTCTTAGAAAGGTTGCTGGACCTTTGGACTTTCACCTCCCACACGGACCAGTCGGTCTCCAAATCCAAGGGGTTGGCTTCGGGTCTTAGACCCAAGCCTACAGCCATGACTGTTAGGTGCTCTGTGCCTAAACACCATATGGAGGAGCCTATTTTTCCCCATTGTGGAGGAAATGGATTTTGAGGGTGGGGGCATGGCAGAGGAAGATGTGAGGAGGGTTCCCAGGTAAAAGGTGGCCCAGAGGCTGCTGAAACTGAGGCTCAGCATGTTCTTTCTGGGATGCAGGCCCTTTGGGCTGATGTCTCCTGGATTCTTGGGGCGGAGGTTTGCCATCACCTTCCGCATTGTCGATCCCAGAGTTCACCACCCTCTCTGCCAGAAGGCACTATTGCTCTGGCCACTGCCCTGGCTCGGGTGGTGGGGAAGAATTCTTCCTATACCCATACTCTGGGGTTTGCTAGGTTGCAACTCGGCTTGGGTGATCATTCAGAGGCAACTAGCCTCTCAACCAGCTAGGCTGTAATTGACAGAGCTGACACCCTGGCCCAGCCATTCTGTAGACCAAGTGGTGTTCGGTTCTTAGGAACAGCACAAGATGGAGAGAATGTTGCGACTGTCCATCCAGATCCTATTGTATATAGACTACCTGACAGTTTGTCTACATAGAGTATTCAGATATCTGAGGCAGAACTGGCCGACATGCAGGACAAAATCACCTCTGTCCTGAACACAGCATCAGTGACTTTGCAAGTCTCTTTGCTCACCAATGTCGTGTTGGCTAGGTATTTTTCAGTTGAGGAACCCTACCTCTCCCGCTTGTTGACTGCCCCATTCTCGGGCTCTACCATAATAGGAGGAGCTCTTCCTTCTGTACAGAAGGATATGAAAGAGGACATGATCACCTCAGCACTTTTAGTGAAGGGTTTCCAGATTGAGAAGGCTAGTGCCTCGCAGGTCAACACCTCCCAAGAAGAGGGCAATGTCTTCGGTCGCTCAGCCTAAGTCCAAGCCTCGCTTCAAGGGCAACAAGCAGCAGGGTAGGAAGGGTAAGAATCCTCCTGGGGGCAAGAAGAATGGTTTCCGACTTCTTCAGCTCCTTCGCCGCGGCAGACCAAGAAGGAGGCAGATGATTCCCTGGTTTGGTAGGATCTCAATCTATTATTATTATTACATTCTTAATTGCCTGTCAACACACAAAAGGTCATTAGGGCCATCAAACGGTACAACACACAACGATCCAAAAGGAAATAGCATTAAACAAACCAAAAGGAAAAAGACATGTTAAAAATCTTAAATGGGTATGTTAACACAAAAGATTAAAATGGTATCTCATAGTCTATTATATAGACCAACATCTTTCAGGTAATGTAGAATTTTATAAATCTGAACAGTTTCGAAAAGGGATTTTAGACATGTAATGTTACGATAAAAACGGTCTCGAGTAGACAGAAGGTCACTGCAGTCCAATAAAAAATGTTTAACAGTGAATGGCTCATCACATCCTATGCACTAAGAATTATATTCGCCTTTCAACATATATGAATGTGTAAGGTATGTATACTGAGAAGAAAAAGAAACGCAACAGAAAGTTAATATTGTAAATTAAATCTTTGACGTACAACCATGAAACTTGAAATGTGTGCATTTGAGTTAGGTCCCTATGGTACTGTATTAAAATCACTGATGCATAGCTAAACTGTGCACGCGGCTTGTACGAAAGAATAAGAGACAAAAGCACGATATCTCGAACCCAGCATAAAGGATTGGTTCAAAATCTGTATGTGCGAATCTTCAGACATATCCGTCTTGATTTCCCACATTTTAAGCATAAACAGTACACCGTAAAAAATGCCAGGATTGTCCGAAATTGACTGGGGTCGTGCCATTGCACTTCTTATGCAAGGTACCCCTCAAAATCAGGTCGCTTATCAATTTGGAGTTCATCCATCGAACATTTGCCGTCTCATCCAAAGACTACATGCCACCAGAAGGGTTGCAGACCCTCTCCGAAGCGGTTGCCTCATATGACAATGCATCGGCAGGATAGGGCAATGCGACTTTTGCACCTATGCAATCGCTTTCTGATGGACATGGAAACAGGAAGGAACAGAATTGGACATCATCATGTTCCAATTGATCCAAAGTGTGTACTCGACTGTGTGCCTTTGGTCTAAGACCACGGCAGCCATATGTTGGACCACAGCTTAATGCGCAGCGACGTGCCAGACAAATCCAATGGCCAATGCAACGTTGGAGAAGGGTCTGTTCTCAGATGAGTCTAGGTTTTGCTTTACCAGGCAGACGGCCGACGTCGTGTCTATAGACGTACCCACGAGCACTATGCAGATGCTTGCGTGATAGAGAATGACCACTTTGGAGGAGGATCGGTCATGGTATGGGGAGATATTGTCATGGTATCAAGACTCCTCTGGTCGTTATTCAGGGAAATCTCACAGCCTTCCGCTATAGTCCTAGCGCTGCAACTTGTTCCTCTAGTACATCAGCATCAACTGACGTTTCAGCAGGACAACGCCTGGCCGGATGTAGTGAGGGTTTGCCATGGTTATCTCGCAGCAAACAATGTCCCCACCCTAGACTGGCCCCCATACAGCCCTGATCTCTCCCTAAAAGAACATTTATGAGACAAGTTGGACAGAAGGATAAGACGTAGGCCGAATCCTCCAATCAACGTTGCTCAGTTGGCGTTGGATGAGGAATGGAATCATATACCAATGAGGAGCGTTAATACCCCGATCAATTCAATGCACAAAAGAGTTCCTTCAGTTACTACAGCTCACAGGGGGCACACACGATATTGATAGGTCCAGAACGCACTTCATTTTGAGTAGGGTACTCTTGAATCAACGTCAAATTTGAAAGGTTTACTTAACATTCACGAATGAAATTCTCGTAGATGACAGAGTGGTCAACTATCTTTCAGTTACACCATAATTACATTCCAAAACCCTTTTCTATTTTGGAAATATTAACTTGATTGGAATTATTCCAGGAAATGGGAAAGTGGAATCTTCAAACTTTTAGCCTTATCTTGAAGTGAAGATGAATTGCTGTATCATAACAAGGCAACAATGTATTCTGCATATATGACAGCACTTGTAGATGTGAAAATAAAATAATTGAACTTTGTTTTTGACTATCCAGGTTTCTCGAAACTGTTCCATATTCATGGCAGTGGAAGTCTGTCAGGATGTCACTGGTGCCATGTAAAGGGTAGTAGATGTGATCACTTGGACAAAGTTCTATACATGAGTAACAGATCCTACCTAAACAGAAATCATCCTCTTCGACTTGGTACTGTGCATCTCATCGGAAAGAAGGAAGACAAATGTGAGAAACACCAAATGCATACTTCACAGTCTAAGCATGGCTACAGAGACTAAAGACAAAACAAAAGCAAACATAGTGGCTTCTGTTACAAGTTGCAAGTGCATATATACTAAGTTTTCTACCAGGGCATAACCGATGTTCAGAATGGGATGACTTTGGTTGCAGGAAACAAGATTAACACTGATAAAATCACTGCTGCAGAAAATAAGATGCATAGGACACAAATTGTAAGTAGAACTAGTACTGAAAAATCCATAGCATCTGTACATATAGCTGGACCTGCAAAGAAGAAAAGGAAACTGAACAAGTCTGACCATCCATTTCAATTGACGAGGGAGTAACTTCGAATTACTAATAAACGTGCAACTAATATCAAAGTTCCACTTGGATTCGGATTAAAAGCAAGACAGAAAGTCTTGCATCTCATGACTGGAAGCAGCTGGCAATGCATGGTATTCTAAAGTACTGTCATAAAGCACATTGGAACAAAAAAATTGAGAAACCTCACATCTCTTGCTTGACTGCATATCGGATATGTGTCAAGAGATCATTACACCAGAAGGAAGACAGTTTGGAAACAAAGTTAAAACGAACACATGTCCATTTGGAGATGTTTTTTCAAGTACATATAGGGCTCACGCTGCCGGTAGCCAAAGTAGCCATTGATTGCTTTTATTTTCAATTGGCAACTCAAAATACAAAGTGGCTACTAAATTGGCTACTGTGTTTTTTTTCTGAAAAAAAAACCCTAACAATACGATAATAAAGCCAACAAATTCGCTCTGTGAAGTCGGTGTACTTCCATGTCCACATGTGTATTGTAGGCCTACTGGCTGACACGCTTACATAATCCGGGGGCCCTGCGGCAGAGGCAGTGCCATCACAGTTGAGTGCACCCGATCATGTGGAAGGATTCACAGCATTTTAATATAAACTATACTTTAGATTGAAAATTTTGTAAAAAATAGTGTCAATAAATTTAATGCTAAAATTACAGAGACATGGAATGAATTAAATAAGATTTCCCATGATATCAACATTTTATGATTTAATTTACCTTTTGAGACTGTGAGAGACAACACAATAATTTGTCCTTTCTTATAGGTGATAACAGCCATGGAGCCGCCTGGAGTATGAGAAAGGAGGGGTACAACATGGACAAAGCCAAAGAAGCTGCAGTTCCAAATCCAAGAATGCCATCATATCAGCCTTGAGGAAGATCCACTTTGCAGCTATTAATGACCTTCCTAATGCAGTTGTCCCCAAGCTGCACCAGCTCTGCATCACACAGATACATGTGTATGTTAGCACAGAAAACAGCCGACTTTTAACTTGGTAGAGCCTGATCAGCGAGTTACAATGTGTTGACAGTGTTTGGAAAATAAATCACAATTTCATAAGGACATGGTGTTCAGATAAAACTCTAGAATTACAAAAACAGTTTTCATTTCAGTAATAATTACCATAACTTTATGCAAATATGGTACCTATACCCATCTTTGTATCCCAAAAAACAAAAGATTCAAAAATCGCGCCCTCCCTATGACCATGAGCCTTCACGTCATGAACATTATCTTTATGGCTACCAGAGCCGGTGGACGTGCTATAATCCAGCTGAGTGCCTTCCTTTTCCTTATAGCTTAAGTCTCGTTTATAGTCGAGTATTTATATATCGGCTTGTTGCTTAAACCCATCTGTAACTTGAACAGTCTTTTGCAGATTTTATTTGTTAATATATCCTGCTTTTTAGGCCTTTATTCGGCAGGCTTTGTTCGGCCTTTGTTCAGCCATTGTTATACTCCACGTACCGAGCATGTGTCCACGTGTGTTGCGCCGTTCGGTTTTTCATGAAGTATTATTCATTCGACCGCACTTTTTGTTTAGCTATTTTTATGTTTCGTTAGCTTTTGCTTTCATTCGTATTTGTTTGTTGGAGTTGTGTTTTTTCACTCCATTTAGTTTTGTTACTTTTTATTTGTATTAATAACTGTTGATATTTGCTTATTTATTATCGTAACAATTATGGCTAGTTCAGGGCTGCGTCGTGGTTCGGCACATGGGTGTTCTCATTTCTTTGGAGAGCAGGACCCCCATGATGCCTGTCCCTTATGCCGGCCTTGCAGCGAGACCACGCCATGCGAACTTTGTTTGCACGCCGGGTCCGCTGTAAAGGTTCCCCTGTCCAGTTGGTGAACTTCTCGCCGGAAGAGGGATTCGTCCTCATCTTCCGGTAAGAGTGGTAAGCCATCCAGGTCATCTACCCCCGGCCCTGAGCCGATGGGTGAGGTTGTCACTGCTGGGGGTGTTCTCGCTCTGAGCTCTGCCCTCGAGCAGGGGGTGGCTCCCGCTATCCAGGCGCGTCCTGGTGTAGGGGGAGCAGCCCGACCCTGACTTGGCGAAGTCTAGGGTCGAATCAGCCGGTAGCTTCAGACAGCCGGCGGTGCTACCGTCGGAGAGGGACTTCCGGTCACAGGTCTCCGATTCTTTCAGGGACTTCGGCACGCCAGGTGGCGTCGTTGGTGTGGGCCGTCTTGTGTCCGGACCGGTACCTTCAGGTATTGAATCAGAGGCCACTTACTTTTTGTCAGGGTTGTCAGTGGCTACAGGGATTAGTGACACTGAGTTCACTAATCCTAGTGTCAGTGTGGGGCCTGGGCTCCTACCCTCACAGGTCACTGGATCTGGGGCTTTTCGCTCAAGTCCAGATTTTCCGGTGCAGGGTTTCCCAGGGGCCTTCCCCCAGGGATTTGGGGCCCCAGGTCAGGCTTCCGGTTTCTGGTCACCTTTTCCCCCGGGCTCGGGGTGAAGGGGTTCCTGCGGGCACTCAATCCCAGGCCGCCCAAGCCAACCTGCGGATGGTCATGGGTACCAGCAGTTACCCAGCGGAAAGGGCTCCTCTGGCAGCCCCTGTTCCTCCCAGGGCGACTTTGGTCGCTAGCGAGGAGATGGATGCTGAGGGCGTGGGCTTGGCAGAGGATGACGATGTTATCCATCTGTGTGTGCGTCTCCTGGGTGCTCGGTGATTGATTCGTCTGAGTCATCTGAAGATGACCCTTCTGACCAGGAGGGTTCCCAGGGGGTAAGGGGCTCCGAGATTGCTGAAATCGAGGCTCAGCATGTTCTTTCGGGGATGCAGGCCCTATGGGCTGACATCTGCCGGATTCTCAGGGCGGAGGTATGCCCACCGCCTTCTGCACCATCCGTGCTTGAATCCACCACCCTTCTAGGTTCTTCATTGGCTTCTCGGGCTTCCGTTTGAACTGATCGGACTCTGCTAGAAGGCACTATTGTGTCTTCGGCTCTGGCCACCACCCGAGCTCGGGTCTTAGAGAAGAATTCTTCCTCTACCCGAACCCCAGGGTTTGCCGGTCTGCAGCTCGGTGTTGGCGATTTGTCAGAGGCTTCTACCGCTGACTACGCTACACATGACGGGCAACTGGCCCCTCAACCAGCAAAGCTGGAGTCGAGGGAGCTGGCTGCCTGGCCCGGCAAATCAGTGGACCAGGTGGTGTTCGATGCTAGAGAACACCACAGGATGGAGAGGATGTTGCGCCTTTCCATCCAAGTTTTGTCGTATATAGACTTCCTGACAGTGAGTCTTTACTCCTCCCGGGGATTTGGAGAAGGCTCGCAGGGGTCAGCACCTCACAAGAAGAAGGCTAAGTTTTCGGCTGGGCAGGCTTCTGCTCAACCCAAATCACAGCCACGCTTCAAGGGCAATAAGGGGAAAGGTAAGAAGGGTGATCCAGGAGGAAGTAAGGACCATGCTTGCAAAGGGCGCGGTAGAGGAGATTCCTTTGTCGGAAATCACTCCCTGTTTCTTTTCTGTTTCTCGTTCAGAAGAAGTCCGAGGCATGGCGACTGATCATAGATCTAAGTGCCTACAACAGGCATGTAGATTCTCCTCACTTCAAGATGGAGACCCCACAAGGCATCATGGCCTCCGTGAGGGACGGGATGTGGGCAACTTCGGTAGATCTGAAGGATGCCTATTTCCATATCCCCATCAAGAAGTCAGCACGGAAGTTCCTCTGTTTCACGTGCAACGACAAGGTCTTCCAATTCCGGCCATGCCCTTCAGGCTGATGACAGCTCCTTTGGTATTCACCAAGCTGCTGCAGGTAGTCTTTGGATTCCTTCACTCTCGCGGAATAGACGTCCACATCTATTTTGACGATTCCTTCATGCTTCACAGGGCAAGGGAATCGCTAGTGAAGGATACCCGGCTGGTCCTGAAAGTCTTGCTCAGAGTCGGCTTCATTCCTTCCAGAGAGAAGTCAGAGGTTTCCCCATCTCAGGACTTCGTCTTCCTGGGGAACCGTTTCGATACTGTTCTGGGCATAGCCAGGGCTCTAGCTCTGTCCTTCATCGAACGGTCGCAGGTCCAGGTGTGTTGGTTCCTCAGTTTTCTGGGGTATCTCAACGCCCTGGCAGATGTGGTCCTCCTCATGAGGCTTTACATCAGACCTCTCCAGATGTTCCTTCTGTCCAACTGGGTTCCGTCATCCAGGAAGTGGGAGGCCTGGATAACTCTCACTCAGTCGGTCAGGGAGTTCGCTTGCTGGTGGACCATTCGGGAGAACATTCTCCACGGGGTTCCCCTGACCAAGCCTGTCCCCTCGATGACCCTGTTCACGGATGCTTCCATGACAGGATGGGGAGCTTACCTCGGCGGCTATTGCCGTTCGGGGGAGTGGTTTGGGGATCAGCTCTCGGAGCACATCAATGTGCTCGAGATGAGGGCATTTCTTTTGGCACTGCAATCCTTTCGGGGGTTTCTGCAGTCCAAGGCAATTTGTGTGGCTACCGACAACTCTACAGTTGTCGCGTATCTGTAGAGACAAGGGGGCACCAGGTCTCACGTCCTGTGTGCCCTCTCCATCTGCATCATTCTCCTCTGTCAGGAGATGCAATTGTCCATTGCGGTCAAGCATCTTCCGGGCAGGTTGAATGTGTTGGCGGATACCCTCTCCAGGTGCCGCCAATCGGTGTTGACAGAATGACAGCTGTGTCCCTCAGTCTTCCAGGGAATTTGTCAGGTGTGGGACAGGCCTTTGATAGATCTGTTTGCCACTTCTCTGAACAATCAGCTGCCAACCTTTGTCTCTCCGGTCCCAGATCCGAAGGCTTGGGCTGTGGACACCCTTTCTCTGGACTGGGACTGGATGCATGCCTATGCATTCCCTCCCTTCAACCTGGTGGGCAGGGTGCTTCAGAAGTTCAGGGAGCATCATTGCTCCTTACTTCTGATAGCCCCCCTGTGGCCGAGGCAGCCTTGGTTTCCGGAGCTCTTGTCGTTTCTGGTGGAAAAGCCCCTGGCTCTCCCCACCAGACCGAATCTCCTTCGCCAGCCTCGGTCCTGGACGACACACTCTCGACCAGATATCCTCCACCTTCACGCGTGGAGGCTATCTCTGGAAGCCTCGCCAAGGCAGGCTTTTCTTGAGAGGTGTCAGATCGCATCGTGCCATCTATCAGGGCTTCCTCTTCTGCCGTCTACCAGTCAAGATGGAAGATCTTCTGTGATTGGTGTGTCGGCAGGGAGGTTGATCCATTCAAAACCTCTGTTCAGCTGATTGCGGATTTCCTACTCTCTCTGTTTAGGGACCGCAATCTGGCACCTGGCACTATTGCTGGCTATAGGACAACAATTGCCAGTGTCTTGGCTTTTTATGGCAGGAAGGAGATAGGTTCTTCCTCATCTCTTCTCTGCCCTAATCAGAGGCTTCGCTCTGGATAGACCCAGAGTTTGGCAGCTGGCCCCGCAATGGAATTTAGCCATGGTGCTAGATTCCCTGACGAGGTCACCTTATTGAGCCTATGGAGTCTGCCTCTTTGAAGTTTCTGACTTTCAAGACAGTCTTCCTTTTGGCCCTGGCCTCTGGACGTAGGAGGAGTGAAGTGCACGCCTTGTCGTCACTTCCTTCTTGCCTTCGTTGGTCCAGAGGCTATGCTTCCGTTACTCTTCTTACTGATCCTTCGTTCATTGCGAAGAATCATGTCCCGGGGTTCTCACCCGATCCCATCAAGATTCCGGCTTTGACTAGCTCGGAGGAGAGGGATAGATTGCTTTGTCCCTGTAGGGCTCTTAAGTTTTATCTTGATAAAACCAGGGGGGGGGGGGTGGGGCTCCAGATCCCATCTGTTTTTGCCCATCAAACAGGGACAGCGAGACATCTCCCAGTCGGTGTCTAGGTAGATATACCAGGTCATTAAGTATGCTTATGAGCACTCGGATAACCAGGCTTGGGCGAGGGTGAGAGTGCTGGCTCATGAGGTAAGGGCCCTCGCTGCGTCCTGGGCCCTCCTTAATGGGTTTTCCTTTCAGGAGGTCATGTCTGCTGCCTTCTGGCGGGGCAGGGATATGTTCACAGATTTTTATCTGCGATCCCTAGCTTTCCACTCAGAAGGTTTGTATTCTTTGGGGCCTCTGGTGGTTGCACAGTCTGTGGCTCAGCACTTCTGGTGAAGAGGTTTCAGGCTGAGAAGGCCAGTGCCTCGTAGGGGTCAGCTGTGCTGGATGGGATGCCTGGCTGCTAGTCACCACTACGGTAAGACGAATTCGCATACTAAAGTTATGGTAATTATTACTGAAATGAAATTGAGGTTTTTTAAAGTAAAACCAATTTTCATGAGGTAATACTTACCATAACTTTATGGAGTTCCACCCTATCCTCCCCTCTTCCTATCTGCCTGGCTGCCCCTCTGCGGGTGCCCCATAAAGGCTAAGAGAAAGGGAGATAATTCTATGTCCATGACGTGAAGGCTCATGGTCGTAGGGAGGGCGGGATTTTTTAATCTTTTGTTTTTTGGGATACAAAGATGGGTGTAGGTACCATATTTGCATACTAAAGTTATGGTAAGTATTACATCATGAAAATTGGTTTTACATTAAAAAACCTCAAAATACTATTCAATCTGTTCAATCAGATTCTTTAAAAGTTAATAGTTTTTATAGTAATATTAAATTTAATTGACATCTTAATTCACAGTGTTTTAATTCTCTTGATTTTTAATCTTTCATGAAGGTACTTTTTTTTATTCGGTGATGTAACCAACTGAAGGAGCTTGTTGTAGACCAGCACACCAACTACACCCACAACAGCAGTATCTAGGATCTCCAGCCGTCCCTGTTTCATGTATTAGAGGATAGGTTGGTCAGTCAGGTTAGGGAGTCTAAGGTTTATAGTTTGATGGTAGATGATTCCACAGACATCAGTTCATCAGAACATGATAGTATAAGTTTTTGGAGTCTGTCTGTGGTAGGTTAGAGCCAGCAACTAGGTTTCTTGGTATTCCTCAGTTGTCTGAAGGGTCTATTACAAGTCAGATGCTAGATTTTTAGAGTCTAAAGGCATTGAGGTTGAAGGGCTAGTTGGTGTTGCTACTGATGGGGCATCAATCATGACGGGGTGTAAGTCAGGTGTGGTCACTAGGCTTGTGAGGTTAGTCCAGGTTTGCTAGCTACTCATTGCATTGCTCATAGGCTGGCGTTAGATTGTGGTGGAGCAGCAGACAAGG
Organism: Ylistrum balloti; assembly: GCF_031769215.1. NCBI lineage: Eukaryota > Metazoa > Mollusca > Bivalvia > Pectinida > Pectinidae > Ylistrum > Ylistrum balloti. The sequence goes on along the minus strand of NW_026782068.1, from coordinate 435,640 downwards.
TCAGGGATTTGGTTAAGTTTCAGGAGGTGCTTAATTCCATGTACAAATACTAGGTTAGAAAAGGTGCAGGCAGTGTTGGACAGTAACAAAGGTAATAGGTTGAAGCAGGTGTTCCACACTAGATGGTTAAGTTTTGATGGCAGTGTGCAGGCAGTTGTTGAGAACTATCCAAGACTAGTCAGTGTTTTCCTGGAGGACAAAAGTGCTAAAGCTCTGTCTTTGCACAAGCCTATCACTAGTTAAAAGTTCTTGTATGTGGCACATTTCCTTTCGGATGTTCTTCCTCAGTGGGCTAGGTTGTGCAGGTTATTCCAGAGGTCACAGATAGATTTCAGAGGTGAACCCCTTCTTGAGTCTACAGTTCAGGTGGTAGAGACGTTGTCAGACAATAGGTCAGGTGAGAACTTACTCAGGTTTCTGAGTCATGTTCCAGGGTCACCTCAGGTAGATAGTTGTGGACTACAAACATTTGAGTTTGAAGGTCCTACAGTCAGAGATGGTGATAGTCAGAGGTCCGAGGCAGAGTCAGCTTGTGCACAGTTTGTCATATTCGTAGTTGAGGAAATTGGAGATAGGTTTACTGACAAAATGGATGCTGTTGTGTTGCCAGCCCTGACCAGGCTTTTTTTATCCTTTTCTAATTGATGGTCACAGTGAGGTGCTTGTCGATTCTGTAGAGGTAGAGGTAGTTGCCAAGTGCTTAGGCACAGTTGTAGGGTCAGGTGTTAGGGAATAGGAAGGTGCATTGTAAGGTGCAGGATGTGGTTCAGTTGTGCTTTCAGCATAGAGATAGCTTTCCAGTTGTAGCAGGGGCTGATGAGAGGCTGCTAGTAGTTCCAGTGTCCACAGTAGATTTTGAGCAAGGCTTCAGTCGCTAGAGCCTTATCAAGACATATATAAGGAACAGCCTCACCATCCAAAGCCTGGAGAACCTGATGAGGATTTCACTGGAATATAAGGTTTGCAGCAGCACTGACACTGACTTGTATGAAGCAGCCTTCCAACACTGGAGTGCCAGCAAAAGGAGGAGGATTCTTTTCCCTTCCAAGTAGTAGACTTTTTAAAGACATTGTTGAGTGAACATTTTTACCCTGACAGGTGTACTACAGCGACATTCGTTTACAATACAAAACAGTAACTCTAGTGATTTCTATACAAGAACAATGCAAATACAGAAATTAATTCAAGGACAGCTAGTGTATTTCAAACAAGTGTCAATACAGAAAAGTGTAACTCCAGTGATTTCTATACAAGAACAATGCAATCTAAAAATGAATTCAAGGACAAGTGTCAATACAGAAAAGTAACTTATTTAATGAGAGTATAATTAATTAAAGTAAAATTGTTTTGTTATTTATATTAGTTATGTATTGTAAAGTATTATTCAATGGTGCTTTTTAATAAAGAAGTTTAAAATTAAAATTTGTGTGTTTAGTTTTCCATAATGTAAGATTAATTAGATATAGTTGGTTCAATTTATCGAAAGGGCTTCAATCAAACGTTACGCGCCAATGTGCCAAGGCTACTCTCTGAAGAAATTGGCTACTAATAATTTTGGTTCAGGGTATTATACAGTATATTACCACACACATACTACACCATATTCCTGATGGCATGAGACGATATAGACCTGTTTATGGAACATTGATGTTCACTTAAGAGCGGTTCAATTCATGGATATGTAAGCGTGTAACTAACATGAGATATCCAGAAGCAACAGCCATGGAGACATTTCTTTTACATGACTGATGTCACTTCATGCTACGTTCTGGGCACATGTCTTGTTGACTTGAGTCGGTTGTTCAACCCAAGCTTGCAGATGAGCATGCCCTTAATGATGATTATAATGAGGGAAACACAGGTGTGACTGCTTGGTGTAAAGTCGTAAAGCCGAATAAAATGATTATCAATTCTGTTTATTTATTCTCTGGAAAAGATTCAACATGCATTTCATGCAGAATTAGCAAATATTTCTACCATAGGGAAATACATCCTGTAACTAAGTGTCTTACTCTTCAGAATCACGAGAAAGGGCAGCTGCAAAAACAATATCATCATACAAGGTATGCGAGTTCAGTCGTGGTGTTCAATTTCAAAAGGTTAGTTCAAACAAATTTCTGTGGTTTGGAAGAATTCAGTGTTTCATGGAGCATCTAGGGGTGACACCAATGACACATTTGCCTATATAAAAAATGGATCAAGGATGTGAAATATGATGAGGAATGTGCTCTATGGTGTGTCCAGTGTAATGCAAATCAAGATGTACATGTGTTGCAACTTGTAACCTTAGTAGTCCCTAGTTACTGCAATTGATGATGGAAAACTGTGGTTTCGAAATTGTAAGCAGATGAAGTATACATCCTGATTGTTACCAACCGAAGTGGCCAATGCATATATGTACAATATTTAATATATGTTTTCATTTCAGTAATAATTACCACAACTTTAGTAGGGTTAATTCCCATTTAACAGTAACATTTATATTTGATAATTTAATTATATATCATGTACATTTAAAACAATGCTGTAATCATAATGTGATTAATTTTACTGTATTGTATTGTGATATTTTGTTCTGTCACTTTCCGACGAGATTCAATAAAGGAAAGATAACTAAAAAGTGTCTCCATTGTGAATTTTACAGAGAAAAGAATGCAAAGTCTGGTGAAAACTTGGAGAAATCCATGATCCCATGAAAGCCAACGGCCGTCCCGTCAATTACCAGTATAACGTTTGAAGTTACGACATGCACAAGACAACAATTTCTACCTTACAGTCAACAGTGACAACAACACCAACATCAGCTCCGGGAAATATCACCCTACAAACTACAATGTCAACATTAACATTATCAACATCATCAACATCATCTTCATCATCTTCACGACTACCACCACCACCCTCTCTGTATTTACAACCGCTACCAGCTACAGCATTTCTTGATGAAGCTAGCCTCAATTTACGTAAATTTGATGGGAAGGACTGACAAAGTTGTTGTGGTGGGCCGACATGTTGTCTTGGCGTCGGTTTGTCCGATTGCCAGGGGAAGACACCATCAATGCCCATGGGGTTCACATGGACGGTAGTGCGCAAGTGTGGTACCATTCCCTCGGACAACTACAACTGATATGAAGTTAGTAACAATTAAACAGGAGGGTGATGAATCAGCAGAAAAAATCGTTTTTAGGGCAGAAAAGGAGGCCCTGGAACAAAACATGCCTGAGGAAATGAAGGTATGCATAATGTTTCAGGGACTTGCATCAAAAATTAGGAGCAGAGTGTTAGGCAAGGAGCCACAGACATTTTCCGAGCTGCGGCAGGCAGTCGTGGTGACAGCTGCCGAATTGGATTGTGCCAACAAGAAAAAGGCAGAAATGATTCTGATGATACTATTCGTAGAAAAAGTAGACGAAAAGAGTACAGTCAATGCAGTTACAACAGATCATCTTGCAACCCACCACCTCAGAGGACAACAGCATCAGCACGGAGACATGAGCCTCGACCACCAGGACGAAGAAACTGCGGTTGTGGTAAGTTTTGTTTAAATAGGCAAACTTGTCCAGCATACCACAAAATTTATCACTATGGTAAGAAATATGGCCACTTTGAAAGCCAATGCTACAAGAAAAAAAGAGTTCTCAGCCAATCAAAATAATTATTAGGGATACACGCCTATCCCTTGCAAGGATAGGCACCAACATTAGACACTGTTACACAAACGCAAGTAGATAAACCTACTAAATGTAGACATCAAAATACTGAAGGTTCTAACATACCACTTACAACTAGTGCTACTGTTAATCTTGTGACACAAAAAATCTGTCAGTGTAGAAGTCAATGGCCTGCCGGTAAGGACCCTGGTAGACACTGGGGTGGGTTAGACGATTTACAGGTCGGGCAGAATCGGACTAGAATAGTGCCGTTTTAATGATTTTCATGAATTTCTTTTGCATTGATATCATCATAGGTTACACATTGTGAAACGTTTTTAAGGAAAAATGAAGACATTACATAAAACAATACATAAAACAATTTCCGATTTGGTCGCACAAGACTGAAAGACGATTTACAGGATCGGGCAGAATCAGGTGGTTTATATGTAGAATTTGGGCACTAAATTGCTTTAGTGTAAATATTTTGTTTTTAAATGACAATTATTCAAATATCTAAGTTTCAGATTGACCAAAAATGTCGAAAATATTGTATTTTTCTGGCAGAACGTAGTTTGCCGCGCAAAACCGAAAGACAATTTACATCATCGGGGTAGAATAGTGCCGTTTTATTCATTTTAATGGATTACTTTTGCATTAATACCAACATATGTTAAACATTGTGTTCAGTTTTTAAGAACAAATGGAGCATATTACATAAAAAGAAAACTGAAGACGTATTTACAAAGAACACTCATACCTGTTTTGGTTATGCAAGACCGAAAGACAATTTATAGGATCGGACTGAATCGAGCGAATTGTAGAATTTGGACATTAAATTGTTTTTGGTGTTTTTAGTGTAATTATTGATGTGTTAAAGGACCTTAGTCAAAATATTATATTTTCGTATTGATCAAAAACAGCCAATAAAATGTATTATGTTCTTTTCACATAACGTAGTGTGCCGCACTGGACCGAAAGACGATTGGCAGGATCGGGCAGTTTATATGTAGAATTTGGGCATTAAATTGTTTTTAGTGTAATTATTGTGGTGTTAAATGACCTTATTTACAATATCATAATTTCATATTGATAAAAAACGGCCAATAAAATGTATTATGTTCTTTTCACATCACATAATGTGCCGCACTGGACCGAAAGACGATTTACAGGATCCGACAAAATCGGGCAGTTTATATGTAGAATTTTGGCATTAAATTGGTTTTAGTGTAATTATTGTGGTGTTAAATGATATCAGTTAAAATAGTGTCATTTCATTCTGATCCAAAAACGGCCAAAAAAATGTATCATTCTTTTCACATAACGTAATGTGCCGCACTGGACCAAAAAGACGATTTACAGGATTGGACAGAATCGGGCGGTTTATATGTAGAATTTAGGCATTAAATTGTTTTTAGTGTAATTATTGTGGTGTTAAATGTTATCAGTTAAAATATCATTTCATACTGATCCAAAAACGGCCAAAAAAATGTATTATGTTCTTTTCACATAACGTAATGTGCCGCACTGGACCGAAAGACGATTTACAGGATCGGACATATCTAACCATCGCCCTGTTTCTACAGTTTAATTCATATTTGAAGAACGAATCTTGCACATCACTTTCCTATCTTTAGATTTTTTTTTTCTTTTTCAAATATTGTCTCTTAACAATGGAATATGTTTGCCCTCTAGTTGAGTTAAACATTGATCCTTTTGTCTTTTCTTCACCAATGTCTTAATTTCAACTTTAGAAAAGGAACATGTTGGTTAATAACCCACCCACCTAACCCCCATCTCCAACTCCGTGTTTCATTCTAATTAACTATAACACGTACGAAAAAAATAAATTTCATGTACAAATAACTAATTGCGAAGTGACAGGTAACACACTTTAATTATCCTTTATCTGTGGTCATTTTTCTGGTGTATATTAATTAATTAGATAGGTATCAGCACTACAGGTAATTTACAACTCGCATTGATAAGTTATCACATTATGCCAGTCTCTATATTAACTCGTTATGGAGGCAAGTTACGAGAGGAAGGTAAATGGTATTTTAATGGTTGTGTGTAGACGAATTCAATTACTAGGTAGTTTTACTTCATCTAAACAGAAAATTTAATAAAATGCAACAACAAATAGCTATGCAAAGTAGAAAAAGCATTGTAAAGAAAATTACTTTAATTTTGAAATAACATTTTTGACACATATGTTTGTGATATATTAAATCATGAGGCTGGAATCTGTGGTTTTCATATAGGGGAAAGTATTTAGAAACTACATGTACGTTACCGCAAAATATGATTAGGGGTAAAGAAATCTACTGCAAATGTTATAATCTACCAATAACTCGGTAGAGTCCCTTTAAAAATTATCAGAAAAATTCGTATTTCTAATAATGGGATGAAATTAAAGCATTCTGACTGCATAGTGCGAGATATTACTGTAGTGAAAAGATTAATTCATCTTCTTAATTTTTATTTTTGTTCATACCTGTATATTATATCTTCCTGAAATGACGAGCTGAAAGGCTCAAGGTAATAAAGAATTGATCTTAACAGTTGGATTTACGAGATATTTTAGGTCTGATAGCAAAATATTAGAAAAACCATACGATCAAAAAGTTTGGAAATACTTATCTCAGAGAGGAAATGTATTGAAAGGGACGATAAAAAATATAAAGCTGTGTGGCTAAGCATAACTTTTAGTGAGATGAGAACAAACAGGCGGAGAAACCATGTTTTTACTGTCTAAACTAAACATAAACTGTCTACAGAAAAATGTACTTTTCATCATATATTTTATATATATATATATATTATTTCATTTAGATTTTCTCAAAGCATGAACAAAACTGTATATACGCACTATTAGTGTATTACAACTTCGCATTCTAAGTTTGCTTGTAAATTGTAAAAATTAACCCTAACTTAAAAGGGTATCTCGTGCATTGAAAAGTCCATCTTCATGACAACAGTTTCGGCAAATAAAGTCGTACTTTGAAGATGTCCATTTCTTGAATAAAGTCACGTTCAAAGAAACACTGTCTGCATGAATCCATCGGTTGCAAGAGCCACAGAGAAGAGAATTTTGAGATGATTTACAATCCAAATTGCAAGTAATACAAGGATATTTCTTGTAAACAGCAGGAGTTTTGGGTGCTTTCCCCATGGCGAATGATGGTGTTATGAATAGCGTACTTTTAAGAATAAAAATGAACTATCAATCAAATAATTAATACAGGTTGCACCAATCGGCATCACTGTTTACGTTTTCCAAATATTTTTTGCACCAACTCATCTACTCGGTTATTTTACAATAACACATCAGTACTAATTACAAGATGTCATGTGTTGTTAAGAAAATATCGTTAAGTTTTAAAGATAAGCTGTTCAAACAGTGATTGACGTAAAGAAACCCCAATACAAAATTTAAGGACAGTGTAGTAAAAATGAGCATTCCATATCCAGCGATGTATGCGACAGACCTTGTCCACTTCAATGACAAAGGACTAGCAAAGTATTATCATGACGTTTCTAGAGTGTTGTTTAGGTACAGATAGACATAAAAAAACCCTCTAAAAAAAGCAGTCTCCATGAAAGCAGGGTCAACGATCCCGATACCTGGGCAATGCGATGATATATTCCTGATGTTACTTTATTAGCAGCATTATCAGGACATTATCACCGTAGCAGATGGATTTCTACATTATATCGGTAAATAATAAAACTGAAAGGAAAACATCCTCGACTTATTTTACATGCTGCCGACAACATTATTACTAAGTATAGTCACTATTCTTTACTATTGTGGGGGATGGGATGCGGGGGATTTCCAAATTGTTAACACAGCAAAAAAAAGCATTATCAATTTTCCATGATATATTTTATAATTAACATATGAATCTACAAATCAACCACTCGATTCAGTCCGATCCTGTAAATCGTCTTTCGGTCTTGCGCGACCAAAACAGAGTGCTTTATATAATACGTCTTTTTTTCCCTTAAAAACTGGTCATAATGATTAACATATTATGGTATTAATGCAAAAGCAATCCATAACAGTAATTGGATTGGCACTATTCTACCCCGATTCTGCCCGATCCTGTATATCGTCTTTTGGTCCTGTGCGCCACATTACGTTATGTGAAAAGAACACAATATCTTTTTGGCCGTTTTTGATCAATATGAAATTTTGATATTTTAACTAATGTCAAATAACGCTACAATAATTACACTAAAAACAATTCAATCTCCAAATTCTACATATAAACCACCCGATTCTGTCCGATTCTGTAAATCGTCTTTCAGTCTTGTGCGACCAAAACAGATATGAGTGTTTTATGTAAATACGTCTCCATTTTTTCTTAAAAACTGAACATAATGTTTAACATATGTTGGTATTAATGCATAAGTAATTCATTAAAATGAATAAAACAGCACAATTCTACCCCAATTCTGCCCGATCCTGTAAATCTTCTAACCGCACTGGGGCAACTATCTCCTGTGTGGCGTTGAGATTACTAACCAAGCTCAATGTTGATGGTTCAGCCTTAAAAAAGTCTACAGTAAATGTTCGTGTAGCTGACGGTCAACATTATCAGTCTTGGTGCTATTTCTTTGGCCATTTTCTTTGGGGGTTCCATCATTTCCCAGACATACCAAGTATTTTCTAAATTTCATCAAGCAATGAATTTAGGAATGGATTTTAAAGAAAACAACGAAGGCATTTTTGACTCCAAAACAAAATTACTATATTTAAAAGACAAAATTTCAAGCACTGTCATGTCAATTGATACTGATAAAAGCATTGCACATGCAGCAAAAACTTTCGGCTCAAACATGTCTAATTCCTGTCAAAATTGCTTCTCTGAAGCCTGGTACAAATGTCATCTTGGAACCTTCATCCTTTCTTCCTTCAATTGGTCTAGCGGGTGCTTAATCTAAATCAATTCTAAAAAAAACCGAAAACATGCAGGCAGGTAATGAACCCTACAAAAGTTATGCAAGGACAAACCAGTGACCACAGGAGCAATATATCATGAGACATCAGTTACCTCCCTAGACGACTCATCCGAGTCTCCTTGTTCATTCTGCAAGTAATACACCTGTCCTTTGACCTTGACAATTCAAATCTTTCAGAACAGCTGAAAGATCTTTTACATACCTTTCTTAGCAACAATAAAGCTGATTTTGCTACGGACTTATCAGAGCTAGGCAAAACAACAGAAACACCCCATGACATTGATACTGAGATGCTCCCCCAGTACGACAGAGGTTCTATAAACAAACACCTGGAGTAAAGGCTGAAATGAACCGTCAAATTCAGAAATTGTTAGAAAATGACATACAGGAATCCACTTCTATGTGGCAGAGTCCAGTTAATGACGTAAGGAAAGTCTTTTCTTATTCCTCGCCTTGACAAGCACATAAATCTGCTTTTGTCAACCCCTTCAGCTTGTACAAGAGAATAGATACAAAAGCATGATATCTCGAACCCAGTATAAAGGATTGGTTCAAAATCTCTGTGTGCAAATCTTCAGACATATCCGTCTTGATTTCCCACATTTTAAGCATAAACAGTTCACCTTCAAAAATGCCACGACTGTCCAAAATTGACAAGGGTCGTGCCATTGCACTTCTTATGCAAGGTACCCGGCAAAATCAGGTTGCTTATCAATTTGGAGTCCATCCATCAAACATTTTCGTCTCATTCAAAGACTACATGCCACCAGAAGGGTTGCAGACCATCCCGAAGCGGTTGCCTCATGTGACGATGCTTCCGCAGGATAGGGCAATGCGACTTTCGCACCTACGCAATCCCTTTCTGACGGCCACGAAAACAGCAAGGAACAGAATAGGGCGCCATCATATTCCAATTAATCCAAAGACAGTGCATACTCGACTGCATGCCTTCGGTCTAAGACTGCGGCGGCCATATGTTGGACCACAGCTTAATGCACGGCGACGTGCCAGATGAATCCAATGGCTGAACGCACATTCCGTAAGACACTTCCCAACGCAACGTTGGAGAAGGGTCCTGTTCTCAGATGTGTCCAGGTTTTTGTTTTACCGGGCAGAAGGCCAATGTCGTGTCTATAGACGTACCCACGAGCGCTATGCAGATACTTGCGTGATAGAGAATGACCGCTTTGGAGGAGGATCGGTCGTGGAATGGGGAGGGATTGCGCATGGGATCAAGACTCCTCTGGTAGTTATTCAGGGAAATCTCACGGCCGTCCACTAAAGAGATCAAGTCCTAACGCCGCATGTTGTTCCTCTAGTACAGCGTCGGTTTGCTGTAATTATCTCGCAGCAAAAAATGTCCCCATCCTAGACTGGTCCCTATACAGCCCTGATCTCTCCCCAATAGAACATTTATAGGATGAGTTGGACAGGATAAGACGTAGGCTCAATCCTCCAATCAACGTCGCTCAGTTGGCGTTGGATGAGGAATAGAATCATATACCAACAAGGAGGGTTAATACCCCTGGCAAATGTTCCTTTGCTCGACCGGAAGTACACTACTTAGGTCACGTGATTTCAAACATAGATACAGCTAAAACAGATGCTGTCCAATCTTTCCCTACTCCAAAAACAAGTTAGGTCATTTTTTGTGCTTTGTAACTATTACAGGAAATTTATCAAATGTTTAAGTAAAATAACACCCCGTTTTACAACAATTCTTAAGAAAAGATGTTAAGTTTGAATAGTCTTCAGATTATCAGAAAGCTATCCAAACCTTAAAAGATGCACTTCAATCAGCACCAGTCCTAGCATACCCTATCCGCAAGAAACCTTACTACTGATGTTTCAGGTGAAGCCATATCTTACATCTTAGGTCAACAAAAGAGAATGAGTTGTTGCTTATAGTGTTAGATCTACTAATCAGCACGAGCGAAAATACAGTATATCTGAACGTGAGGGCCTAGCAATTATAGAAGGAATCACATCACATGTGTATATAGCTAGTAAAACATTTAAGATTGACACAGACCATAAAGCACTCAAATGGCTGCAGGATATCAAGCCTGAAATCGTATCACAATTTTATGCAGGTGGTGCCAACTTAGGCTTAGATAGGACTTACCGTGCAATTCAGATAAAGTAGTTTTGGCCGAAAATGTTCCAAAATGTCGCCGATTATGTCAATTCCTATGATACAGCGCATCAAAAGCCAACACTTATGAGAAATTCACCTCTTACTCCAATGCCAGTCACTGACACATTTGAAAGACTTCGCATGGACATATAAGGTTCACTTACAACCACAGAAGACGGTTAAAAGTATATTCTTTTGATTGTTGACTCATTCAGCAAGTAGTCAGAAGCATTCCCACATAGGACAAAAGATTCAAAAGAAATTACTGTGAACTTTATAATGAAATCTTTACACGATACGAAGCTTCCCGAGTTATAGTTAGTGATAGAGGTCAGAACTTTCTTAGCAAACTAGTCACAGCTGTATGTGAAATATTCTAGTCACAGCTGTATGTGAAATATTCCAGTCACACGACACTACACAAGTTCATACCACTCACAAACAAATGCAACTTGAGAGAGAATGAAAAGTACACTTGCACCGTGCTTGCGTGCATATGTACGTAAAAATCAACAAAACTAGCCAGAATTTCTTCCTGGAGTATTCACGTCATTTCGTACGAGTCCGTCCACTCAGTCTTCTGACATCTCCCCTTTCATCTGTTTTAAGAAAAAGAAGTAACCTCCCCTTTTACACATGCGAAAATGCATGTCACGAAGTTAATGGCTCAGCTAACATATGTCAAATGTATTGCAGGTCAAAACATCAGGATGGCTCAAGAAAATCAAAAACATTATGATCGAAAGGTTGTTGTACCACAATTCAAGTTATATGATCAGGTGATGTCACACCTCAAGGGTTATCACCAAAGCTTGCTGATCCTTGGGATGGTCCATTTTACTTACAGACGTTGGACCAAACCACATGTATAAATGCAGGCGTTGCAACGCACATGAACAGATAAAATCTCTCAACGCAAACCCCTTTAAGCTACACACAAGCAAAAACCAAAAGGACCTCTCGTGAACAATGGAATTTTGCCCACGACCCGATTTAATCCAAACCATGTGGCATTTATAGCACCCCAATACACTCCCCTGAAATAGCACTTGAAAAATTCAAAAGGCCCATAGGGCCTGAATCATAATAGAATTTGTGACATGTACTGAGGGTATAAGGTAAGGTTCAGAAATGGCTCCATAACAAGGCAAGGGTTCATTGCAAGGCTTCTTATAAGCACTCATTTTGTTCATTGGAATATATTTGTCATTTTAAGCAAACAATATTTGTCAAATGTGGCATAAGAAAAAAGTTATGATCAATTAAAGAAAAATGTGATTTTTTCTTGATTTTTAGAACAAACTTTGATCTTAGGAGGAGTGTTTCAAACTCTTCCGATTTCGGTGCACCCAAGCGCATTTAATATAATTGGCCCCTTATATTTGCTGTTCTTAGCCAAAAAATTAAAAAAATTTTGTGACCGGTAAGTTTGTCAATTTACAGCTTAATTGCGTGGTGTCAGAATCTCGAAAGTAACGTCATGTGATTGATGATGTGATATTTTTCTTATCTTTGTTTTTGTTCTTCAAAATATGAAACAGATAAAGAAAGTTAAGAGATGACATTGGATAAAAACATCTTTGCAAGTAAAGTAAGAGGCATGGAGGCCTGTATCAAGTTCTTTAGATCAAGTCTCTTAGAAAACATATTCAGTATGCACAGTAAAGTTACACATTTCGTTATGAACATCTGCTAAGTAGAATAACACACTATTTACTTGTGTGCACCTCATTCCATTTGACTTTATTTCATTAGAAATATCTGGTAAATTTGTAGTTATATAAAGGAGAAACTGTAACCAGTAATACTATTTGTAATACATAGAGTCTGGGAATGTAAGCTGTTGTTGAAAAATGTATCTTTTGACTATCATCTTTTGATGCATGAATATATGATCAGCTGTTGGAAGTGAAAATGGGTCGGAGAACATAACAATTACATGTCTGGCAGTTTAATGTACTCAATACCAAATACAGTTGCAATGGTTTCTACTAACTGAATGTATGTATAAAATTCCCTGTATAAATATGCAGGAAGAAAGTACTTCCGACGCATGCAAAAACATAGTTTATTTCCGCACGGCCAGAATAGAGCAAAAATATATGTAGCAGCTGTATTCCGTTTATGGAAGCCCATGCAGTTGCAGGATAAAACTGATAATAAATCCAAGTTGCAAGATTCGATTTAAGGATTTAAGGATTGTGGTAAGGCTAGAAAATCATCAAGGACCCTAGATTTCCCACAAAATTGTTGGCTGAAAAATGTCCTCAAGAAAGGTGGGGTGATTGTAGAATTTGGCAGTAATATTTGTAAGATATGTTACACACAATATCTAAGGAAAAGGCCCTATCCTCAGAAGGAGGAGGAGTGTAGTCAGGAATCGCAGTCCAATAGTTGTTCAGTGAAAAACGCAATTGATGCAAATTTGCTCAATCACACAAGTATATCTCCAATGCCATCATTCCTTAATATCACTGATATTAAGTATGCTTCATCTTCACATCGCAAATGTTCCATATGTTTACATTATAATGATTTATATGTTGCCATACCTAAGTCTGTCCGCCATATTTTGCTGATTGAAAAATGCCTATGGTGCCTTCCGGATGCACGTTTCTGCCCGCAACACCTGATTGGCACTTACTTGCATCCGGATACTGAGGTATCTTTGAGTAATCGAGAACCTCTACAAGCCAAACTATGGAGATATTTCTGGCCAGGTCATTAATGATTTATTTAAATAATAAACTAGATGGAACTGCACCAAAGTTACCGTTCGCAAATCTATCAGATACCGATTGTATCGCATGGACTGGCTGGACCTTAGAAATGTGCAAATCCGATCTTTCAGTTTTGATTTCTCTGCCAGTTCACTGGATGTTGTTCTGTTTTTCTGGGTTATATAAAAACTAACCTTTCATGGAAGCAGATGACAGCATTGACAAAACTGTCAGAATCTACACCGTCCAGATATTTTCACAACGTAGCTGATGTTTTGAACACAACACTTGTTCCAAAATATCTTGGAACAGGACATCTTTCTCGTGATGAAGCCATATTCCACAATACAGATTTTACTGATATTCTATGGTGACGACGTAAATCTCATCTTGGATGGAACGTAAATCTCATCTTGGATGGAACATATATTTATCTCAACAAAAGCAGCCATCTAGAGTTTCAAAGGGGGGGGGGGAAAGAAAACCAATTATCTAAAATTCATGTCAGTTGTGTTACCTGATAGATACGCGTTAAGACACAATAGGGTCATACTATGGTAGCATCAATGATGCAAGCATTACAAAAATTATCATGGGTAATTTTGATCTTCTAAGATCATGGTTACGTGAAAATGACAATATGATTGTAAACCTTGGTTTCAGGGATGTACTTGATCTCCTTGCCCAGTTGGGCTATGATGCAAAAATGCCATCTTTCCTGCCTCCTGGTAAGACTTCCACTGATTTCCAACAAGCTAACGATGATCGTTGCTGTACCAAGGTATGCTGGGTTGTGGAGTCCTACCTCGGAAGATTGAAAAATTGGGCACTGTTTAAAGATACTCACTTCATTGGGAAACTTGTACGTATAGTAACCGCAAGCCTGAATGGTTTCAGAGGGCCCATATACGTTTCAAGACTCCCAGCGTGACCAGAGACATACAAATTGCAACTTGCATGGTATCTCTTTTGCAAAGAGATAATACTCTTGTGAAGGGGGTTGCGGAGGATCCAAACATGACTCGTAGAGCCAAAAATGAGTGGCAAAAACTAGAAGCATCAAATGTTTCCTTTCCTCAGTTGAATCTTCAGTACCTTGAGACATTAGCAAGTGGTATTTATCAGATCAAGCTGTTCCCTAATTACATTGTTGAGCACCAGTCAAATGAAGGTGACTGATATCTGGATATACCAGCATGCGGATGATCTCATTTGAGGTCAGATTCATTCACGCCACAAGTCACAAACAAAATACTATGTTTAGATCCAGTTTGAAACAACTTATTCAGATGATCCTATCGAGGCATATTACTGGCTTTGCCCTGCAGGGAAAAGAACGTCTGGCATGTGTGCACATGTTGCATCAATGTTATACTACCATGGCTATTATAGCCATCAGACAAATCCTAAAATCCTCCAGTCTGCCAGTCATAAATTCAATGAATCTGTATTGTTAATCAGCCATCCACTTGAGCCACGTTATTATAGCCTTATTCCTGTAGTTAAACGTGGGTGATGCCTATGAAAATGGTGTATCTTAAAGAAATGATATGGGCCCTCCAGGCCTCTTTTTTATCCAATATCATCTCTAAACCTTCTTGATCTGTTTCATATCCCAACATCATATCAATCACATGACGTCACTTTCAAGATTCTGCTTCCACACAATTAAACTGTTATTTGACAAACTTACCGGTCACGAATGTTTTCAATTTTTTGGCTAAGAACAGCACATCTAAGGGGCCAAATTATATTAAAAGCGCTTGGGTGCACCGAAACTCGGAAGAGTTTGAAACACTCCTCCTAAGATCAAACTTTGTTCTAAAATCAAGTAAAAATCACGAAAAATCACATTTTTCTTTATTCAATTGATCATAACTTTTTTCTTATGCCAAATTTAACAAATAATGTTTGCTTAAAATGACAAATAGATTCCAATGAACAAAATGAGTGCTTATAAGAAGCCTTGCAAGGAACCCTTGCCTTGTTATGGAGCCATTTCTGAACCTTACCTTATACCCTCGGTAAATGTCACAAATTTTATAATAGTTCAGGCCCTATGGGCCTTTTTAATTTTTCAAGTGCTATTTCAAGGGAGTGTAATGGGGTGCTATAAATGTCACATGGTTTGGATTAAATCGGGTCGTGGGCAAAATTCCATCGTTCGTGAAAGAGGTCCTTTGGTCAGCCCTTAGATAGGCCTGTTGGATATTGCATTGTCCCTGACCATGGGAAGCTTGTTGCTAACACCTGCAGCAGCATCTAATGATGTGCAGAAACAAACAGCGACTCCGTCAGTGCAAGACAATGCACAAGGGTCACTACCTTAAAATACAAATCCAAGTGATGGAGTTGACAACAACTCACAGGGTGCAAACAATTCCCTACAAAAAACTCTTAGAGGAACAGAAATATGAAGTTGACAAATTGTTAGCATGCAAGACACTAAACGGTGAAAGACATTACAAGGTTAAGTGGAATGGGTATTCATAGAGAACATGGGAACCAGCTGAGAACATGGCTTCAGACTTGATACGCGAGTTTCAGACTTCAAGAACACAAAAGGGTAAAAGCTAATCAAAAGACCAACAAGTCTACATTGACTAGTTTTTCACAATAAATCTATTTTAAGATTACTACTGGACACCTTTCTCTTTACCGCTACTGGTATCGTTATCTTTACCTTACATCTTTGTTGATTATGTGCTATGAGTTGTCATGATTTGTATTCATATATAAATCTTTATTTGTGCTGATATATATAATACCAATCTAACGGTTTCCCCTTTTTTGTCTTCCATAAGTGTCTATGGTATTCCTAAGATCTGGATTATCTTTGTGATAGCCCTTCTATACTGTCCAGCTGTTTTTGGCATATCAACACCGGTTCAGCGCCTGAATTATGACATTCTGTTTGAACAAGCTTCAAAGTTACACCTATGACAAGAATTTTGGTCCCACACTTTTGAAATTCCACTTCCATCAAGGCTATACCTCCCTGACCATCAGCTATGCCACAGGAAAATCTGTGAGTCAGCAAAGCATGTAATATAAACAGTTAACAATATGCCTGCACAAAATATGTCACATGTCAATGCCACTGTTAAGGAAATTCATGCTTTGATTCCACACTCTTATTTCCCAAATACTGTGTCCCTATTAGAAGGTTCACAACATAGGAAACGGGGTCTATTTGATTTTATTGGCCAAATATCTAAATCTTTATTTGGTACTGCTACATCAGATGATATTCAAGATCTAAACCGAAACATGCAATCTCTAAACAACAACTGTATCAAAGTTGCAAGAGCTATGGCAACACAAGCTCATGAGTTAACCTCATTCATGTCGGATGTTGATGACAGATTTGACAATATTTCATATGCAATTAATCTTAATCAAGACCAAACAGTAACAATGGCAGAACAGTTTTCAGCATCTCTAGATGCAGTAGAACACAAATTAATACTTCTTGAATACATGATCTTAACACAAATCAATGCAACAACTGTTCTTGAAAAACATCTAGAGCATACAAAATTAGCAATACACGACTTAGCCAAAGGAAAATTATCTTCTTTCCTTCTTTCTCCAAAAGTCATTAGGAACAGTCTGAAACAAGTGCAAGCATTGCTCTCAACAAAATTTCCCGACTTCAACATCATTCACAGAAACCGTTTATATTATTACTCTTTTGCAATTTTTTTCTTTGCACGACAAATACCCATTTCAACATTTTCACAGTCTATTTCTAAGTACAAGGTCTTTTCAGTACATGTCAGTAAACACATCATATACCCATGCCACCCAACTCCTTAACACACCAGATTTCTTTCTGCATACACATGTTAATCAACACTTTGCTACAGTGTTGCACAAACAGTTACAATCTTACAATGCCCTTAACCTCAAATATGAAACTATTAAATTGTATTTAGCCGGCATATGCTTTCATTATATCAAGAATAAGTTAGGTGACCCTCTAGACAAGACTCAGATTAACATATATTTTGCGAGCAATTAGAAAGACTCGGGCTAATTCTTCTACTCAACGTCTTCCTATTACATGTTCTATATTAGCCCAGATGTGTGCAGCTTTTAATACAAGTTGTTTGTACAGTTATTTCCTTATCTTATGTTATGCATTTTTAAAACAGCTTTTTATGTTTGTTTACACTGTGGTGAGTTCACTTGCAAGTCACGTGCAGACTCCAAGTTTTTACGTTTGTGTGATATACAAGTGTCTAATGACTTGTCTTTTTCCAAGCTTCATTTGCGAACCTCCAAGACTGACCCTTTTGGAAAGGGAGTTACTATCACAATATTTTAAAATGACATCTTGTCCCCGGTAGCTACTATGAACACTTATATTAGAAAGAGGATGTCTCTAGATGCCACTCCTTCATCTCCGCTGTTTCTAGATAATTGCTATTTAGGTAGACCTTTATTGCGTCATACTTTTTTGTCCTATTTGAGAGAAACTCTTGCCTGTATTGGCTTAGACAAACATTCTGTTACGGGCCATTCTTTTCGTATAGGCACAAGTACCTCCGCAGCAGCTGCTGGTGTTGAGGACCATGTAATCCAGGCCTTGGGCAGATGGTCATCAGATTGTTTCAATAGATATATTAGAATTAGCCCAATGTCAATCCAGAAAGCTCAAAAGGATAGGACTTCCATTCGTAGTTCAGGTGTTTACATCCAGTAGTTGGTTACTTTCTGGTGCTAGTTTTAGCCCTTATAGTTAAGAGTCTGGTTTTGTTATCTGCTTATAATTATTTTCTTTTATTTTTCTACATCCATATATGTATTTTAAATACTTCAATCATGTCTTGTTATCTTCAATGTATAGTATAATGTACTATGTAAACTTAACATTACACAGCTAATCATGTCATTGATTTCTTATCACTATCTACTATCATTCATTGGGGGCACTCACTCTCATGTGTAACATAATCTTTCCTTATGGCTATTAAAAATTCCTGGGGAATTTTACCCCCAATCTCATAATAGATAGTCTTGTACAGATGACTCAGCTTCTCTCATATCACTGAGGGCCTATCGTGACATGTTCAGCTTCTCTAAGATAACTGAAGGCTTAGCTAGTACAAGAGTATTGTCTATTCGTGAACAGGATATTCTCAAGTTCACAAGTATGTTACGAAGCTTCTCTCTAATCATTGACGGCCTAGCCAGACATACTCAGCTTCTCTCATATCTTTGAGGGCCTAGCTGGTGCTTGAGTATAACCTATATTAATTTATGCTGGCTTTCCTATTTTCATCGGGAAGCTTCTTCAGTTTTATTAAAATTTTTAATTTATACACAAAGATTATAGTGTAGAGCGAGTAGCCCCTACCATGCCAAAAATTATCTGTATTGTTTGCATAAGTGGTAAATAAACTATGTACTGTACTCTGTAACGTGTGTTAGTTGTATATAAACTTACCAGGAAGATGCGCAAGGAAACTAGGACAGTGCAATCTGCACTATTCAGTCTGTGGAACCAATGGGAGAATGATGAACTGACAGCATCACAGTTTCTGAAACTGGTTGTGAAATCCTACAGATTTTGAATAGTGCTCTGTGAACTGTTTTGATTGACTGAGCAGTTATGTGTAGAAGTGTCAGACTAGTGCATGGTGACCTTACATTTAATACAGTATATTCATTTTGTTAATAAGAGCAGGGACATTTAATACATACGTCCCTGATAAGAAATTAAATTACATTGAATGAAGCATTTTAATTTTTGTTATAATACATATATCAAATGTTAATATGTTCTTATCAAAGAAGTACATGCAGAACATACAAGAATTAATGTTGACTTTAATCAGGGATCCAAGTGAGTTATCTCCCCCTAAGGTGGCACTGCGACCAGTTTGGTCCTATGCAGGCTAAATATTAATTGGAAAATCGCAAGTCATATTGATAAGAATAAACTTCTTTAAATAAAAATGAGATGATTATAAGATGAAATTTTTCAAAAGATGTTCCCCTTTTCTTTTAAATCTCGGAATCATACATTGCACACAATTTCTTGATAGTATTTTAATGTATTGAAGTATGAAATTTTTGTTTTAAATTTCCTTTCAGATTCAAAAACAAAAAAGTCATTTTACCTGAAATAATGAAATATTCTCTTCTGTTAAGATTAGATCTATATCATTTTTTTTTTTTTTTTTAAATCGACTGGAAAATGAAGCCAGGAAAAATTGAAATAATACAAAATTGCTAATAATTAGGGCTGTCACGGTACGAAATATTGAATAATAAATCATGTTTAACCTATGCTTCTTAGTCGATATTACAGTATTACATTCTTTGCAAAACTCCACCATTTAACAATGATATCGCTTCAACGTTGTGACAGATGAGCTAACCACTGTAATACGCGACTCAGAAGTAGCGGTCACATGACGTAACTCTCATTTGGACAGCCTCTAGTGTTATTCATACGACAATGATAAAGGTTTCAAGTACACATGCCCGATGGAAATGACAGTTCCCACGATGAAATACAGCCATGATATACAGTAGAAATTCAATATCATAATATTTAGCTATTAATACACATGCCATGATAAAAGTACAGATAGGAAATTCAATATCATAATATTTAGCTATTAATTATCATGACAAGGACTATTAAAACTCATTAAAATATGTCTCTGATAATGGGTGCGAAACGTCATCACATAGGAGTGAGAAACATCTAGTTGCGAAACGAGTTGTGGGCAAAATGTGTCAGTAAGGCATGGAACTCTTGTCGCTTCGACAGAGTAAGTTTGTATATGAAATATGAAATTATAATGTTTTTGTCATTATCTACTTTAAAGTTTATTCTGAAACGTTCTTTGTAGAATACACAAATTGTAATTTATTTCTTTGCCAATATATTTTATTTTAATCAAGGTCATTCAGGTTATTTGTCTATATGTCATGTTTTAAAGTATTGTTATAGTAATAATGTACTGTTAAAGGAAGTCTTGCTGTCAATGTGAAACATACAGTGAATATTGTCTATTTTATTGCTTTAGGTTGTGTTATGTGAATTGGAACTGAATAAACTTGTGCATCGGAGATACCGAGTTGCGTCGTGCCTCCGCCCAAATTGCCACCCCGTTTCATAAACATTGGTTGGGCCGGGATGATTCATGATGCAATGGTCTTCAGAAATTTGATCTTTGGGATACAAGTTTGGAAAAATGTCATTTGGAGTTTTCCATATTCTTGGTGATGGAGTCTACCCAATAAAAGCGTGGTTACAGCTACATACCGAGACACGGGTCATCTTGAAAGAAATCAGATGTAGTGCTCGGTTTCATTTATAGTTAATGCTGCGAAAATTAATTCAATCTCATTTTCCATGGCTTTACATCTCAACCGGAATGATTACACCTTAAATGGACCCCATTGGAAATAAGCCTATTTTATAGGCTTTATGGGTAATCCAAGGTTTTATCAAATTTCTCTCTTTTTTATTGATATTTCTAACATTTTCAAATATTTTACTTAGAAGATTTGTAAGCACAGTGTAATTAAATTTCTGCAATACTAGTTTAAACTGTGATATTTTAAGGTATGTGAAATTCTTCTGTGATATTTTATAATTAATAATTTTAAGAAATCCACAATAATTTATTACTGATTTTAATTGTTATTGAATTGCTTATGTAATGTGATATTTTTAATGTGTAATTTTATTATGCCTTTGCCTGAATAAACATAATAATAAGAATAATAATAATGACAAGGTTCATCGACGAAAGGGAAGGAAACGGACACCTGCCCAGAAAGGCCGTGAAATTCGAAAGACTATAGCGAGAAATCCCGACTACCAAATCAATACTACAGACAGCAATGTAGTATCGGCTAACAATAACCCAATAAAGGCTATACAAGTATGGTCTACAAATACGGAAGTGAACGGAACTACAAAAAGTCCGTGTGCTCACTGACGCGACAAGCAGTAGACTGGGCTGTCGAACAATGGCTTTTCACTAGCCTTAGTGGCTGGCCGAATCGCCCAAGGTATTTCGGTGTAACAAAGACAATTCGGCAGCATTACAGCACACTGCAGGGCGTACTACAAGGAGATCCACTTCCACAACTATATAACCATTTAAGAGGTTAAGCATTTGTCTTCTTTCTTTCAGTTTGTTTGATGTTATTTCCTTTTTGGATATAAGTTTCTTCTTGTGCAGGACTTTATCAAAGTCTCTATACCAGACTCGTACACAATAAATAATAATTTTTCAATACATCGATCCGGTCTTGTACTTTGATGTCAATATTCGATTGTTGCTTTGTAACTAAAGAAAAGTTCTTGGTTCTTCCATTGATTATCAAGCCTATTTTTAAATGAATTTACATTTACAGCTGAAATGTTTTCTGACAGACTATTTCAAATTGATACGGTTCAAAACGATTGAAAAACAGTTTTTCCTGAGAATATTTATGGAGCTTGGAGATCATTCACCGATAAAAGGTTTAACGGAATGCAATTTGTTATTGTTACTGCAAAGAGTTGTGCACTTTAAGTTGGCTTTGAAACATTTGCAGTTTCTTTTACAAGCCAACTTGCAGTGGCAACACAACAACTCGTAACAGGCTTTGGCTGCTTCTTCTAATCTTGTCCATTCAGGAGTCCATCGGCCATCCTACATCTTCCAGCCCCAGTCTGAGGGGGAGGGGACCGTTGGATCGGTGGTCAATGCCAGCCATCTGATGTACCCTGCTTGATAAGCAGCCCGTTGAATGTGCTCCTTTAAGGCAGCTGAAGTTGGTTATATGTTTTCTATTTCTCGACATCGTTTTGTGAACAAGTACATCCTAGCCTCATCTACCCCTTCCAAAGCACTTGTCCGGTCGTAAAACAAAACCACGAAATGCTCAAGCCTTTCGGTTGCGTGGACAGTTTCACGAATGTATCTGTTACTTCAGTGTAACTCTCCCACATTTGCCACGCAGATTTCTTTCCACGGCTGGAAAAGAAGGACACATTGTCACATCCAGTAAATGCATGGCAGAAACACAATCCTGTGGATTTAGCTGGACCAAGTTGAGCTGCGATTTCATGTATTGCAACCCATCTGAATTTCTGTCCAGTTCCAAAGGCCAGCCACAATTCCTGAAGGCCGGTCGAGTAGAAACAAGATGTTGCAATAACAGCCACATCTTTATCAACACTACGAATCATGACTTTTTCATGTCCACATAGGGCAGCATGCCTGGCGTGCAAGACAACTCGCGTATCAGCCTCCTCCTGTGAACATGGTTCAAGGCCCTGGTTGTCCATATCCTTGACAGAAGAGGTGACACTTTGTTCGGTGGTAGATATAATGACTTTGCCTTGTGAATTGCATCCAGTGCAACTTTGGGCTAGAAACATTAACAGTTGTTTCTTGTTTTCATCATTCCGAAGAAAACCTGGTCAGTTCGTTGGTATCCTTGTATCAGTAGCAACATGGCGTCGTGTGCCTTCACCCCGTTTTTCCCTTGTCTGCGCCTTGAGACTTTCGTGGAGACACACATCCCATACGATGTCCACTCGTGAGGTACCAGGACTGTTAAATTCACGCAAGACATAAGGTAGAGACACTTCATTATAGCATACTGTCCAAACGTTGTGGCTGTTCCTGGTGGGAGGAAATGGACAACTTCAGGACCATCAAATATCTTGGCACTCGATGGAGGAGCTTTTTTCCGGAATTGAAACATCCTTCTCCATTCATTCAAGGAGGTGGGATTTATCACCTTGTCTAATGTTACCTTTGTCAGAAAGGGATGGAGGTGCAGACTGGTTTTCATGGCGAAAAAATTCTGCAAGGTCCCCTTCCCGTCGCTGACTTCAATGTATAATCTAGAAAACAAAGCTTGGTCATTCTTCAGTTCAGACACTTTTCCAGCTAGCTTACTTAACTCATTTCCAAGTCTGCTGAACAAGGGCATTTTATTCCGTGGAATTGTGGCATTGATCGATTTCGAGCTTGTTTTGAGACGCTCCTCGATTTAAGAATCACACTGAGATTTTCCAAGATCCTGTATTTTCCTGACTGTACTGATTACCTTCTCTGGCATTATCACCTTGGAATTCAAATTCAGCAAGTCTCTCCTCTTTAAATGGATTTCCCATTTGGTCAATGGTTGTTACTAGTGAGCGTATATCTTTGGAAAATTGCTCTTGGATATTTTTTGTCTGTTCGCGATGCCATCCAGGATCCTTTTGTTATTGTATCAAACCCACTCTCGAATTTGGACACCATCCGCGCAATTTCAGGCCCTGCTATCATCCATCTGCTGTTCTGTTAACTCGACAGCACCACCATCACCTTTCACCATCGCATTTACCTGTTCATGAGCTTGATCTAGGGAAATGGCAGAGAATGGCATAGTCGTTTTCTTGGCTGTAAAAGCACCTCTTTGAAATTCAGAATGGCCATTTGTCATCTAATGTCACCATATCATGAATATGGATCGGCAGCCATCGAGAATAGTTCATATGATCAAAAGCCAAAAACTATGGTGCCAACTCTGCCATTGATGCCGTGTACAACTTGAAGTTGGACTGCCGGAGGGCAGCTGTGAGATGGTGAGCTCGAAGTACGGTGGACCAGTACTGGAACTGAGGGTGCCTTGTCGATTCCAGTGAGCACCATTCTGGAAAATCCAGACTCATTCTGATGACTTTCCCAGTGCTTGTATTCAAAGTATGCTTTTTGCTGTAACTGATAAGAACAGCAGCCGTCACTTGATGAGTGCGTCTCGTCTTTGTAAGGTGACTTACCATAGAAGTCTATATAGTAAAATTTTATATGCGACTTCTGTAATTATTTTGAGGTTTATGAAAGAACTGTTCACATTGTTTTAGTCCAATTTCCTTTGTTTCAAAGTGGAAACAAGTTACATATGGGAGGCTGAAGCAGACAATATTTATACACTAATCCTATACAACTTTATCTTTTGGAGGTAAATGTGATTAAAATATGGTTAACGGAAGCCAGGAAATAACTGACATTTATTTATAACGTGACAGTATGATAATGCGGCCATCTTGAAATTCAAGCTGGCCGACACTATTTCGTCTCAATAATTATCTCCTCCTGTTAAATGTACCTGAACACATATGGAGAAATCAGAAGTGTAAGTTTAACTTCAATGATCTAAAAGATATGGTAAAAATTGGTTACAGTGGTGGCCATCTTGAAATCCAAGATGGCGGACACAACAGGAAGTCACGAGTAGTTTCATATAATTCTCTGACCATGAAAACATGGGGGTAACCATTGAAAATATACCTGTATTTGCCTTGAGAAAGGATTAATTGAGGAATACATACACCAGTTTGCCGCCATATTGAATTCCAAGATGGCCGCCACCGGGGGGCGTTTCTAAAGTGGGTCCTAATCGAAAATGACTTGTATTGGGATGCACTACCCACAAAAACAGTTTCATGCTTTCCCCACAAAGTGAAGTATTGTCTTCCTTAACCGCTGGACTATTAGTAGTTGGCAGATCCACACGCAATGGAACCGTAGTCTTATTTTGATCTGATCAGAGCTCTATAGTCTTAGCAAAACTTTTCCATCACCTCCCCAATCAGTGTGGGACTTCATCTTTAGAATATTCAGTGTTTCAAGGCATTTAAGATATTTAACACTATATATTTAAAATGGGATTTCTGAGCATACATTTCAATTGGAGACAGTTTAGATTTTTAGAATTATTACCAAAGGATTACGGTAGGTTGGCATGCAGATATTGTCCCGGCTGACTCCCACGGACTTATTGGAGGGCCAAAATGCCTCAGATTGAGTCAGTTAACGTCTTCTCAATATTCAGATGTGGTAGAATAAAATGATCTGCATGGACGGAAGAGGTCTTATTCTACCATTTGTGTGAATTCCATGCCACCAGGAGTTTGAATTTTCCCTTAGAGAAGGGATAAAATTAACAGTTTTTTTACCAAAAAAATGACATTTTGAGTATCTTTTCTTTGAATTTAAACATGGTTATAATCCTTAACAATTTGTATGGCAATTACTTTTATGCACAATTGACATTGTCATTACATGCACAATGTACTTTAAACTATTGAATTTACGTCGTACATGTTATAGGAACAACGACAGCAGCATTATAACTCGGGTGACCATTTGGCCTTTTATTGAGATTAAAGTATGTCTTTGCTGTTCGATAAATTGCATCTACATTTTAATCAATCAGTATCCTTAATAAAGCAGATAACAGGGAGACTCGGCAGCGAGATATTTCCGATATTTTCAGTTGACGGCGGAAATTAATTCCTTTGATCATACATTGACTGGTTGGCTTGAGCTCGAATGTATTGAACATTGAAGCTACGCTAACGCTTTTTTTCGAAAGAAAAGAAGATATCAGATCTTGAATTTTGGTCTGTACTTACGAACCGTGCAATGGGGACAGCAGTTACAATACTTACACTTACTGACAGTCTGATGACCTGTGGCGAATTATGTACAGGATAAATCAAGATCATATTTAAATATCTGTCTACTTCAATTTGACATTGTTGCGATGAAGTTGTCCGCTGGTTATTTGAGATAGTATATATCTATTGCAATATGTAGAAAGAACCTAGTAATATCGACGGTAGGGTCCAATATTGCAATATTTAGACATAGTGGTATGAAGTACAGGCGACATCTTTAATGTATTTTAATTACTTTTAAATTCTTCGTGAGCAATTAGTTTCGTCAAATTATCCAAGGCGACATAATATTTACACAAATTTTCCATTTTAAAACGCTGTGTCTTATAGTAATCACCCAGATCAGCTGTTTGCCTAATAAGATCGCATCTTACACCACAGAAAGACCCCACAACGCACATAAACCTCCACTTAAACTGAATGTAAAATGTGTTTTGCAATTAGTTCATGATATAGTTGATGCTGTTAATGTATGGATTCATGGATATAAGGTTAATAGGCAACAAATAAAGCACAAAAAATGTTATAACATGTCGTGTTTTAAAAGACAACATGGAACAATTTCATATAGTAATATCTACGTTCCTACTACTATTTTATATCCTCTTCGATGTTCCATTTATCGCCCTTCGTCCATATTTTCGAAGTTTTGTCCGTTGAAATGAAACCTATTGTGCAATCTTTTTTATTGTATCTGGAACAAGAAGGCGTGACTGGTTTATATTGTAACTGGGAAATGAACATAGCTCTAGATTTTGTTGCATTATGATACAATAATTAAAACATACATATGTAATTTGATATATTCGTGAAAAACACAGCACCTACCTGTTTAGATTTAAATTGGGCCTTTAGCTTGTGTTCTCTCTGGTTTTTTATCTCCACCAATACTTACGGTTTTGGTGATGCTATAGTGACGCTCTGGTCTCTAGCCAGACACTACCATTAGATTTAAGAGAACTTCCCACTAGCTAAGGCTAGAAAGGTGACCATGTCAGTCCTTCACTTCTACAACTTAAAGTATCAGTTGGACACATCAGTTTAAAGTATACACTTACTTTATATTTGAGACCTAATACTCAAAACAATCTATGAACTGATAAAATGTTATCACTATTGTGTAAGATCATTTTAAAGAATAAAAATAACCCACAAAAAACAGTAAATTGCGTAAAGTAATAGATCGGTTACTAGTCAGTAATAATAACCACCAATGTTGAAATCTCAATCCAGCTCCGTGAACACACGGGAAAATATTCCAACCTTCAGTGGTCTGTAACTGTGAACTACATTGTAAAAACTGCAGATTTTAGAGTCACACCTGACTGGACATAATCAGTAATTACCTTTCCACACCCATCCAACATAATGATCTCATGAATATCATATGATTATATATGCCATTACATATTGATGCTTCTTTATTCCTTTATTTCAATACAAATACACATCTCCGATGAGTGAGTGTCCTCGACACTAAGATTGAATAAAGAGATCAAATTGCTTTTATTATTATTATTATTATGACATTCTTAACGTCCCTTCAACACATCAAAGGTCATTAGGGCCATCAACCGGTAAACCACACAGCGATCCAGAAAGGAAATAACATCAAACAAACTACAACGTTGTAGACAAACGACCTAAAAGTACTGTCCCTGATATAGAAGACTACTCCGATCTGTCCCCAAATATCCGTCAAACTGTCTATATATAAAAGTTCAAGTCGAAGGCTTCATACATCCGTTGTTCTTTGTTACAAAACCTTCTGATAGGATTACCCGGATACAGGATGACATTGTACATCAAACGCTTTTGATCATTTTGTTAGTAGTCCGTAACATTTAATAAAGATATTTTTAATCAAAATAATTTATACCGTAGGAGGGGAATGCCTTCTCCATTCGACAATATAAAACAGAATAACGGTAGTCTTTTTTAGATTTACATCAGGCACCATAATGTCAACACCAAACGATGATGTGCTGGAATGGATGATTCTGTCTGTGATAATGGTACCTATCACTGCTGTTGTATGCATAGTGGCTAATGCCATCTTGATTACAGCACTCAAAACTCGCAGTAAATGGGACACAACAGATACTATTTTCTATGCACTGACCATTTCTGATTGTCTTCATGGGCTGTTTTCCCTTGTTGGAGCTTTTACACGAATTCTGATATTCTTTGACCGTGCAACAGGCGAAGTTCTGTTTCCATTTATGATGTCAACGTTTTATTACTTTCTATTCAGCCTACCACCACTGTATTCAAAAACACTGACAGCAATGCTTTCCCTGGAAAGAACGATTGCTGTTTATAATCCTACGAAGTTTAAAACTATCTGGTCAAAACGTCGAGTGAATATCATGGTGTGTTGTTTAGTGATTTTGATAATAACATTAAGTACCCCAAGGTTGTTTCAATTAAGAGGGACTGTTCATACTAATGATACTACCTTGTCGGCGTTCATCGTAACACTTACAGAGCAAGCTTCAGACAATCGCTACAGTCTCTTTTCGTACAACATCGCATGTCAAAACATATTTGGTACTGCGCCAATAGTCATTGTATTTGTTCTGAATTTAGTAACAATAGCTGGTCTCCGAAGACATAACAAGCAGATTGCTCCTGAATGTATTTGTGAAGGCAATGAAATGCAAACTGACAGTTCTTCTAATAAAGCAAACGCTTCAACACAGTCTGGGAAATCGCAGCAAAGAAAACCACTTACTAACTCAAATCAAGCTTGCAGCACGACGGACTGCCAAAAAATTAAAAACCAAAAACCGTCGGTGCCAGGACATACAACAACTGAAATCTGTATTGTACCAGCAGCACCACTTTCTGTACGTGAAGACGGCAATAGAAAGACTACCATCCCAACCACAGTATCTCCAGAAAACAGTGACGAAAGCAACGCAATTTCTGCACCAAAGATCAGTCAAACGAAAACACAAAACAGAAAAGATCACATTCAGCGTTCAACTGGTATGTCAATTGCACAGAAAAAGATAACTGTAACTCTGGCATCCATAGCGACAGTTTTTGTCATTCTGAATCTTCCCGGGAAAATCTTTAGTCCAATTTACATACGAAGTAATCATTCGAAAACTACAGGAGTTTTTCATAATTTCGACTTTCACATGGGGATTGGAAAATACCTAGAACTGATGAATTCAATCATAAATTCTGTAATTTATGTGATGCGCAGCCAGAAGTATAAGACAATTGTTCAAAATATGTGTAAATGCTGCAAATGAATCGGTTGTCGGTTATTATTCTCGTTACTTTTTTTTTTAAAGAGCCATCAACACGGAAAATGTTAATAGAAGCAACAAATGATGGACGTCAAAGATTAAAAAAGTCCACAAACTCAAACAACAAACATTCTGAAAGGCAGACAAAAAAAATCGTATAACGTTTAAACAACGAAATGGACACGGTATGTGATATCTTGGTATACTATGTGTAAAATTATCATTTCAAAAAGAACTAGACTTGTAACCTTACAAAATTCCTGTAGGTTACAGGTCATTCACGTCTGTTGAAATGACAAGGACAACCTCATCTCTTAATGTAATATGATTGTATTGATTAGATTATTTTGCTATTGTGTTTAATTCAATGAAATGAAGCATAAAATCGATGAGTGATAGTGAAAAAATCCGCCTTTTTATGGAATTTCATAATCTGGTATTCCAATGCGCCTAGGAACCAAGCAAAGTTCAATATGATGGTTTAGGTAAGACTGTTGTGGAATTAATGTATTGGAGAATAATATATTGTCAAGATTTCCATGACTAGGACTTTATAGAAAAATAATCAAAATGCATTATATGCGTCGATGCAATATCCATTCATTTTCATCATACGAATTAATTGTACCCCATAAAACCTATTATCGGTGAATTGTCTCCAGGCTATAGAGACAACCACCGAGACGAAGTTGCCCTTGCCCTTCTTCGGATGGGCCATTCATACCTTACGCATTCGTACATGTTGAAAGGCGAAGATAACCCTTGGAGCACAGGATGTATGAGCCATTCTCCGTTATATATTGTTATTGGACTGCTTTGACCTTCTGTCTACTCGAAAAATAATTTATCGTAACATTACAAGTGTAAAGACCCTTTTTGAAACTGAGATTTATAGAATTCTAGGTTACCTGAAAGATGTTGGTGTGTACTATTGACTATGGCTTACAATTTTAATGCTTTTGTGATAATATGACCTTTTTTAGCATTTGTCTTTTACCTTTTAGTTTGTTTGATGTTTTTTCTTTTTTGGATCGCTGTGTTTACCGTTTGATGGCCCTTATGACCTTTTATGTGTTGACGGACCGTTAAGAATGTCATAATAATAATAATAAATCTGGTTTACTTGAAAACCATGGAGAGTTGTCAACTACAACTCAATTGCATTCTGTAAGTTGGATTTTATGTGTGTATCTAGTTTCGCCCTCATGTAATTACTACGGGGAAAGAATATAATTCAACAACAGGTTAGTACTAATGCTATATAGCTCTATAATAAAGGCACCACAAAGCATGACAATATTATACGCCACTTTTACGTACTCGCTTATAGACAGGATGTAATTTCACCTGGATTACACACACACACACATTATATATATGACGGTTTAGATTATGTTTCCGTTCTGACCATCTTGTATACGGTTATGATATTTTTTGTGTCATACTATGGAGTTATATGTTATTATATCGTGGCTTTGTACAGAAATAAGAATGTTTGTATACATGTATTGCTTTCAAAAGCATTTATAAACATTACAATGCTTTCTTTATTAAATCATCTTGATCCACTCCCTTTGTCTTCTAACGTGTGAAACGTGAACCAGTAAATAACGCACTTGTGTCACGGCGTGAGGCCAATATACACCTTTATTATTTTTTGTGTCGAGATATGACATCAACGGGATATAAGCTGGCGCGTAAGGGGTAAACTGAACATGAAGATTGTGGTTAGGTGTAGATTATGCGTCTTCTGATTTTCCAGTTTACAACAATGTTCTCGGTCATAATAACGGGAAAGTATATGATGACCAATTTGAAAGAGAAAATATCAATAAATAAACTGCGTCAGCCAGAAAATGCAGTTCTTTCTCTGCAAAATGCATGCATTAGATTTATACTTTTAACACTTCCCAGAATCGCTGAATTGCTTAAATCATAACAATAACAACACATTTTCATACCTCAAATTTATTTAAGATTTCACGACATCATCTATCACCAATGTTACATACAATGTTCAAATTGCTTCCAGTATTTCATACTTTTATTTTGTTATTTTAAAAGCATACGGTCAACATTCTTAACAGCTGACTAAGAACAAAACGAACAATAGGTTTGTACATATTTAACGTCGTTTTGTGTGTTGTTGGAAGGTTATTTTTGTTTTTGTTGGAATCTGAAAAGATCATGGAGACAGCCTGTTAAGTTCGTTATTCTTTATTGGCGTCACAGCTCCCAGTGACCAATGTGACGCGATACTACCAAACTTACTCAGGAGTCTCCATAAATTTGATTGGTCAGATCTTGGGACCTTTCACGTTGATTGGTCAAAACATAGCTTTAGTTCTGACAAAGAAAAAAGTGAAAACATCTTTCTAGCAGGTTTGTTACTTAAGCCTACCTGAGTCCTAATCGATTGTGACACGGCCGATAATTCTTTAACAAAGGACGAACGATTGAATAAAGCCTATACCTGAGTTCTTAATTGATATGACAGCTGGGATTAACAAGATCACATAGACTGGCCGCAGTGAACAAGTGACTGGACTGTAAGAAAGTAAATCTTGTTTGCAAGACCTTTTTAGCCTTCAAATAATGTGGCTTGGTATAGATGATACTTAATTTGAGCATTAGGGTAATTTGAACTCTTACGTAAATATAAAGCTGAGTGACAGATGTCAGAACTCTTTACAATAATAAAGTTAATTATTTTATAGGAAAAAGGAAAACTTACAAAATACATGTACTTGTAGAAATAAATTTAAATTGATTTCAAATAAAAAAAGTTTTATTTGACTTTTAGGCGAGATAGAAAAATAAACAAAATATCAGTATGATATATCCTCCGGATCGGTTAGTTCTAAAGAAGACTTGTTAATCTGGACACCTGTGATGGAAAGGTCATGGTTAGTCTGGTTTTGCCTATCCTTTTTGCCAGGGAAAGGCACGTATTCCTAATGGTTATTTGTATTTTGTGCAGGAGTGTTAACAAAGGTGGGTGGTTGGTTAAATTTCCTACGCTTACAAACATCTACAAAACGATGCCAAATTTTACAGTAGGAACACTGTGTATTGTAAACCGGACATGAAAAACGCCTTTGGCATGACTTACAACATCATTGGCATGGCCCTCTGTTTGTGAATCTTGGCTGCTACTGTGCCTGGAAAGGCTGGTTTTGGAACTGCTGCTGTGGTTGGAAAGACTGGGCTTGGAACTGTTGTGGCTGGTATTGCTGCTGGAGGTGGAATTGTTGTAGTTGTGGCTCGAATGGTTGCTGGAGGTGGAATTGTTGCTGCTGACGCTGGTATGGCTGTTGGAGGTGGAATGGCTGCTAGTGGTGGAATTGTTGCTGCTGCTGTGGTTGTAAAGGTTGTGACTGCTGTTGCTTTTGAATGGTTTTAAACTGATGCTGACTCTTTCCTAGGTAATTTGCAGCAATAGCTGACACCTCCTGCTGAACACCTAACTTCTCTTTGAAGTCAGTCTGGAGTTTAGTGACGATTTCATCACACAGTTTAGACACTGACACCATGTTGATGTTGTCCAAATCAGAGCAGCACGCCAGCTCCTCTTTTGCTTAATCCACATAATGTCTCGAATCCATAAAGGTGGTGGGTTCTTTTCCAAGTACTCTGCTTTTTATCTTACTGTGCAGGCCATTCATTGCGACCTGCACTTTAGAGCACTCTGGCAAGTTGTGCCCAAGGGCCATTCTCTATTCTCTCTAGATATAGATCAACGTTCTCATCTGGTTGCTGTTTGGTGCCAAAAAACTGGTTATCGGAAGCTCTCTGTCCAAATCTGGTGACGAATAGTTCTTTAAACTTGGTGAAGTCTGTCTTGTCATAGCAGAAAAACTGCATAGATAATCTAAATTAGGATTTTTGGAATTTTTGCGCATCTATGGTCAAATGCTTCAAATACTTCAAATTAATGGGAAAATGCTTCTAACTCTTTGGACAACACCATAATACACGAAAAACACCTGAAAATGGTGGTGTTCCATGTGGTCCACAATTTGCTGTTCAGGTTGGGGTACAGGTTGGGGTTCAGGTTGTGGTTCAGGATGGGGTTCAGGCAGAAAAATTGCAAAAAATATCAAATTTCTGATTCTTTGCAATTTTACACATAAACGAGTAAATGTTTCAGACCATTATACGTGAAAATCACCGAAAATACAAGGAAAACTGCATAGATGATGTAATTGCGGTTTTTTTTTAATTTTTGTGCATCTATTGGCAAATGTTTAACGTTGTTTTTGTGTGTTGAAAGGTTATTTTTGTTTTTGTTGGAATCTGAAAAGATTATGGAGACAGCCTGGTTCGTTATTCTTTATTGGCATCACGGCTTCAAGTGACCAGTGTGACGCGATACTACCAAACTTACTCAGGAGTCTCCATCAATTAGATTGATCAGATCTTGGAACCTTTCAAATTGATTGGTCAAGACATAGCGTGGGTTCGGATAAAGAAAAAAATGAAAAACATCTTTCTAGCAGGTTTGTTACATCAGCCTACCTGAGTCCTAATTGACTGTGACACGGCCGATAATTCTTTAACAAAGGACGAACGATTGAATAAAGCCTATACCTGAGTTCTTAATTGGTATGACAGCTGGGATTAACAAGATCACAAAGACTGGCCGCAGTGAACAATTGACTGGACTGTAAGAAAGTAAATCTTGTTTGCAAGACCTTTTTAGCCTTCAAATAATGTGGCTTGGTATATGTGATACTTAATTTGGGCATTACATTAATTTGAACTCTTACGTAAATATATAGCTAAGTGACAGATGTCAGAACTCTTTACAATAATAAAGTTAGTTATTTTATAGGAAAAAGGAAAAGTTACAAAATACATGTACTTATAGAGAAACATTGAAATAGATTTAAAATAAAAAGGTTTTATTTGATTTTTAGGCGAGATAGAAAAATATAAAAAAATATCAGTATGATAAATGCTTCAAATACTTTAAATTAATGGGAAAATGCTTCCAACGCTTTAGAAAACACGAAAATACATGAAAAACACCGAAAGTAGCAGAAAAAATGCATAAATTATCAAACTGGTGATTTTTTCTATTGAGCATATTTATTAGTAAATGCTTCAAATGCTTCAAATTAATGGGAAATGCTTTAAACGCTGAAGAGAACACTTTAATACATAAAAACACACGGAAAATATCAGAAAATAGCTGCAAGAATTATCAAATTTGTGATTTTTGCTATTTAGCAGATTGATGAGTAAATGTTTTAAATTCTTCAAATTAATGGAAAATGATTCCAAAGCTTTAAAAACTTTAAAATACATGAAAAATGCCGAAAATAGCAAAAAAAAAAAAAAAAAAAAATATAAATAAAATAAAGTGTAAGAATAATCAAATTTTTCATTTTTTCACCTTAGCATATTCATGAGTAAATGTTTTAATTGCTTCAAATTAATGGAAAATCCTTCCAACGCTTTAGAGAACATCATATTACATGAAAACATCCAAAATAGCAGATGAACTGCATAAATTATCAAATAAGTGATTTTTGCTTTTAAGCACATTTATGAGTAAATGTTTTAAATGCTTGCAATTAATTGAAAATGCTTCCAACGCTTTAAAACACGATAATACATGAAAAATACCGTTAATAACAAAACAGAACTGTAAGAATTATCAAATTTCTGATTTTTTTCAATGTAGCACATTCATGAGTAAATGTTTTAAATGCTTCAAATTAATGGAAAATTATTCCAACGCTTTAAAAAGCACCATAATACATGAAAAATATCGAAAATAGCAGAAAAACTGCATGAAATATCAAATTTGTGATTTTTGCTATTTAGCACATTTATGAGTTAATGTTTTAAATGCTTTCAATTAATGGAAAATGAGTCCAACGCTTTACAAACACGATAATACATGCAAAATACCGAAAATAGCAAAAAACTGTAAAAATTATCAAATTTCTTTTTGTTTTCAATTTAGCACCTTCATGAGTAAATATTTGCAATGCTTCAAATTAATGAAAAATGATTCCAACGTTTTAAAAACATGAAAATACATGTAAAATACCGAAAATAGCAGAAAAACTGCATAGATCATCTAACTAAGGATTTTTTTGAATTTTTGCGCATCTATGGGCAAATGCATCAAATACTTCAAATTAATTAGAAAATGCTTCCAACGCTTCGGACAACACCATTATACACGAAAAACACGGAACATAGCAGAAAAACTGCTAGAATTAAGAATCAAATAAGTGATTTTTGCTTTTTAGCACATTTATGAGTAAATGTTTGAAATGCTTTCAATTCATGGAAAATGAGTCCAACGCTTTACAAACATGAAAATGCATGTAAAATACCGAAAATAGTCAAACAAAAACTGTAAGAACCATCAAATTTCTTTTTGTTATCAATTTTAGCACATTCATGAGTAAATGTTTGAAATGCTTCAAATTAATGTAAAATTATTCCAACGTTTTAAAAACATGAAAATGCATGTAAAATACCGAAAATAGCAGAAAAACTGCATAGATAATCTAAATTAGGATTTTTGGAATTTTTGCGCATCTATGGTCAAATGCTTCAAATACTTCTAATTAATGGGAAAATGCTTCTAACTCTTTGGACAACACCATAATACACGAAAAACACCGAAAAAGGCAGAAAAATTGCAAAAAATATCAAATTTCTGATTCTTTGCAATTTTACACATAAACGAGTAAATGTTTCAGACCATTATACGTGAAAATCACCGAAAATACCAGGAAAACTGCATAGATGATGTAATTGCGGTTTTTTTTTAATTTTTGAGCATCTATTGGCAAATGTTTAACGTTGTTTTTGTGTGTTGAAAGGTTATTTTTGTTTTTGTTGGAATCTGAAAAGATTATGGAGACAGCCTTTTAAGTTCGTTATTCTTTATTGGCATCACGGCTTCAAGTGACCAGTGTGACGCGATACTACCAAACTTACTCAGGAGTCTCCATGAATTTGATTGATCAGATCTTGGAACCTTTCAAATTGATTGGTCAAGACATAGCGTGGGTTCGATGAAAAACATCTTTCTAGCAGGTTTGTTACATCAGCCTACCTGAGTCCTAATTGACTGTGACACGGCCGATAATTCTTTAACAAAGGACGAACGATTGAATAAAGCCTATACCTGAGTTCTTAATTGGTATGACAGCTGGGATTAACAAGATCACAAAGACTGGCCGCAGTGAACAAGTGACTGGACTGTAAGAAAGTAAATCTTGTTTGCAAGACCTTTTTAGCCTTCAAATAATGTGGCTTGGTATATGTGATACTTAATTTGGGCATTACATTAATTTGAACTCTTACGTAAATATATAGCTGTGACAGATGTCAGATTACTCTTTACATAATAAAGTTAGTTATTTTATAATAAAAAGGAAAAGTTACAAAATACATGTACTTATAGAGAAACATTGAAATAGATTTTGGCCCATAAAAATTTTATGCATTAATTAATATTTAGCTTAAGCAAACTTTGTCCTACATTACGCTTAGTATGTATGCATTAAATTTAATCGATCAACATATTGATTATAATTATTGACTCATCATAATCATTTTTGCGCCATTGTTAACATTTATAGAACATTGAACTTTTTTTATACGATCTGGTATCGGATAAGATTAATGGCTTTTCACTTGTCAGAGAAATTAGATGCAAAAGAAAAGGAAAACCAACGTTAAATCCCGAAACGGAAAATATTTGTCAAGACAAAACGAAAAGGTTTAACGTCTGAGGAGGATGAAGATGTAGGGTAGGAATGCAGCATTTTAGGACTTAGGATGATTTTCTGTTCAAGGTCTCTAACAAGTTTTTTCCCAGTCCTAATTAGAGACATTACTATTTTAATCTTTAAAATATAATTTATTAAAGTTTAGTTTACGTATAAAACATGTCAATGTGATACTAATTAGTCAAATAGGGTTGTTATATATGCATACAACCATATAAGATATCAGTAATACCTTTGTCAGAAGAATTCATGCACGACTTATGTGGCATTTTGAAACCGTTAATACCGGATGATGGGCTGTTTAAATTGCTGTACGACCGCGGTCCGTCAGTCCTTCAGATATTATCTCAAAGAGAGGGGGACTTTTGTTGTCACTGTAGCGTAGGCATAGGCGTCAGTGTTAATTTCTAGATATTAAGTTTTTGGTGCATGTGTTGATTGGCAACAGTAGACTCCTTTTCAAGTATGCTAGGGTAGTGGTATTTAGTTTGAGGGTTCTATGGGTGTAATTACTGAATTCCGGGAAACTTTATAATTTTTTTTTAAAATAAAACATAATGTCGTATCCAGAGTTGACAAACAATAGTAATATCTTTGTAAGTATTAAGGTTCTGATATTTGATTTGATGTTGAGGTTAAATATTACGTCCAGGAATCGTAATGAATGTTTTTTTTTAAACACTTCGGTATTCAACATGTCATCGAATCTTATTTATTAGATCACAAGGGCGGTGATTTTATATTACAATCATAAAGGTAATGTAACTGGCAATAGGTAACAAGCCAATCTCCCATTAATTTGTACATTTGTCACAGAATAATGAATATTTTGACTCCGATCATACTTTGTATCACATTTATTTTGATGATAAATGACACTGAAATGAATCATTACAGGTCGGGTTGTAAATTTTAGCTTATTTTCAAAGTCTAAATATGTAATTCATTTATGTTAAACATAACATTGCTACAATTGTAGTGTGTCCTTTCAAATAACAGGGAAACAGAGACTTGTGCAGTCTGCTTGTACCTGAAAAGAATGATAAATTTAATGAAGATGTAATAACATCTTGAAACGTTGTATACCGAAGCTACATTAAGACCTATACACTAAGCTAGCATCACCATTTTTCGATACACAACAGCATACAATTAAAACACAAAAAATTAATATGTTGATGTATGCAGCCAATGTAACTGTGAGAAGCAAAAGTATGTTTATTTGATATGAAATATTTCTTTGGTAATAAATAGGACAAATACAAAAAAATCAACTTCTCTTAGTGATCTGTTACTTTGGCATTTGAATCTTCATGTGACTTAGGTTTGTACAAACATCAAAATAAACTTTGCATGATTTCCTGTTTAAATATAAGGAGAGATATATACAGTTGGTGAAACCATTCCCTGCTGGTGTTTGAGGTTAAGTGATAAACTATGATAATTTAACTTTTGTACCATTGAACTCTTATTTTAATCGTTATTTCTTGAGAAGTCTGTTCTCATATATAATGTTTGTTTCTTTTTGTCCCTAGTTGAGCCTTTTTTAATTTTGAAATGGATGACAGGTGGCCATCTTTAATTTTTGACAATGAAATAATAATAATAATAGACTTTATTTCAGGTCGATAACACTTTGAGTCAAAGTCTCTTCTTACAAGCGGTCGACAGTAAAATGTACAGTATTTACAACATTAAATTACATTGTATTATTAAAAGGTTATAACATCACATATAGAGTAAATGTATCACAGTGAACATAATGATAGTTTTAATTTGGATCATTAATTGAAAGTAGTGCACTACATAAAACTCATGATGCATATATATTGGAATTAAAACACATATTCAAGTGTCCAATATACATATATGTCAATGTGACAAATAATAAAATTTAACCGACTATACGCTAATATAGCATATATTAAAATTGATTGGTTGTAGCTAAAAAGATGGACATTTAATTCTAAACTAAAAGTTACTGGACAGTCATATTACTAAAACCTTACAAGGCCACTGGAATGTAGTTAGAATCATAACTAAGATAGATTTAAAAAGTGTTTTTTGCATTCCACCTTGAAAGTTTTTAATGTCCCACTTCCAGTCACAGTAACTGGTAAACTGTTCCAGAGTAAAGGACCATTGTATATAAATGAACTTTTAATTTTTTCAGTTTTTTGTTGAGGTAATATATATTTACCTGAAGTTGCTGACCTAGTTTTCTTGTTATGGACATTGGAGACCAGGGTATTACAATTTAGATAGTTTGGACATAGTTTGTTGATAACTTTATACATCAGTATACACTCATTATACTTCACCCTGTTGCTGAAAGGTAACCATTTAAGTTTTAAAAATAGTTCATCTCCAGAGACAATGTAGTCAGCATCTAAAATTATGCGGAGTATTCGTTTTTGCATTCTTCAAGTTTTTTCAGGTATGTTTGAGAACAATGCCCCCAAACATTAGAACAATTATCAAAGTATGGTAAAATGAAACAGTTAAAAAACGTATTCTTGGTAAAAAATTGTTTAATTTTATACAGTTGGAATATTTTGAAATTTACTTTTTTGATTACTTCTTGGGCGTGTTTATCCCAAGTAAGTGTATCATCTATGCACACGCCTAGTAATTTTTCGTTTTTCACATTTGTTAAATTTGAATCACCAGACTCGTCACATAATATATACAGTCCATTTGACACTCTCTGTTTTCTCTGTTTGCTACCTATCAACATTACTTTTGTTTTTTCTGTATTAATAACCATTTTGTTTGATTCACACCAACTTTTTACATTAGAAAAATCAGATTGGAGACAAGACTCAATAACATCAATATTTTTGTCTGCTTTTTGCATTGATGTGTCATCTGCATACATGAAAATTTCACACTGATTTGAGTAAAGAGGCATATCATTTACGTACAATAAAAACATCAATGGTCCAATTATTGAACCTTGGGGTACACCGGTTACTTCATTTGGATTACTTAAACAAGTCTTAAAAGAAACACTCTGTAGTCGTTGGTAATACTGATACCTTTTTGGCATTTGTATAACAGATAGATGTGAAGTACTGGATGGACCTTTCCCAGATTCCCTATGTAGTTCTGTGCATTTGCGCTCCAAAATACATCTGCATGGAATCACAGTAATACATTTACCGATTTAGTGTATATCTGGGGAGCTGAATTGGCTCCTTATCTACATGCGACGCCATTATGTAATATACCAGTGTATGACTTCATTTTAATAATAATAATCTTTATTTTCAGAGGATAAATACATGTTAAGCCAAAGGCTTATCTAACACATGGTCCTCTTGTTAGTAAAAGTACGTATCATTGGGTTAGTAAAAACAACATGTATGAGTAAACAATAAACTTCATCTGTTGGATACCTGATAAAAATTACATGGTTACATACATTATTGAAAAGTATACAGTGTACAAATAAAAGAATTGCTTGCTCTAAAAAGTAAAAGGCAGCAGTATCTTGCAAAATTGTCTAAAAAACAAGTGAAAGTTTGGCTAGTAGTCTTTCAAAAGTAGTAAAACAATTGATCCCCTAAAGTTCGTGAGGTAAAAGATTCCAATCTTTGATACTCGATATTAAAAAATGGTTTGAGTGAAAAACAGTTCTGTGTTTTGGAACTAAAAAGTTATCACGGGCATATATCTTTTAGTTCTATTGTGACTATTTCTAACTAATGAGACATTGCTAGATAAGTAGTCTGGGACATCTTCATGTAAACATTTAAAAATCATGAACTTAAAGTATCTAACAATAGGCATCCACCGTAAAACTTAAAACATGTCTTGGGAAGGGGTATGAAATGGTACATCGAGAATCATTCTGGCAGCTAGTTTCTGAGTTTTCAAAAACTTGCCTATTAAATTTCCTGAACAACCTGACCACACACTGCTACAATACACAAAATGTGGGAAAATACATGCCTGAAAAAATCAGTTTTCCTTCCATGGGTAAATATGGACTAATACGACGCAACAAGCCTTATTTTGCCTTATTTTGCCCAATATTGACGAAATGTGATCTGACCATGTCAAGGAATTATCTATGATGACCCCAAGTAATCATATTTTCATTTATTACTGTTGACGTTACAATAGCATATATTATTGATGTATTCGCAGAAATATTACATGGATATATGTACTGACTAAAATGG
Organism: Ylistrum balloti; assembly: GCF_031769215.1. Taxonomy (NCBI): domain Eukaryota; kingdom Metazoa; phylum Mollusca; class Bivalvia; order Pectinida; family Pectinidae; genus Ylistrum; species Ylistrum balloti. The sequence goes on along the minus strand of NW_026782068.1, from coordinate 394,477 downwards.
TAAACGCGTCATCAAATATGTTGTTTTCGCCACAATTTTCCCCGCAAGAATATAAATTTTAGACTCTTTTTTTATTGATTGATGTAATTTGTTGTCTAATAACAGTGTATCGAGTAGTTCACCGAATGATGAAGACTGGAAAATGAAAATTGTTCCTTTTATGCTCAATATGATGAAATTTACCTCATTCGGATTTTGACATCCATTTCGACCAGGTTGAATTACCTCATCTAATTCCTAAATTGCAACAATTTAAGCTTTTAGAGTCATTGACGATTTGTGGAAGGGCGAAACAATTGTATGGTGCAGTGTGATTAGTAATTTGGAGATACTCTACTTCTATTGAATTGAAAACATGCTGCGCACTCTTGTCATTGTATAATACATAGATATGAAGTATGTAGACGCTGACCTCGAAGTGTTATCAAAAAGTAACAGTTTGTAATAAAATTTCAAAACACAAATTAGAATAGGACTATAAATCGATGACCTGCCGCGTTGTTCTAACACCTGTGCTAGATCTCCGGCGAGTTTTTCGCTTCAGTACATCCTGTTTACATGTATTCCCCAGGAAAACAAACATTAAATATAACCTGCAGATAATCATCGTAGTAAATGCATAATTCAAATGTGTCTGACATAAATGGAGTATTCGCTAATTAAGGATATCTCCGTAACTGTGTGGCGATACAATAGGCTTAATTTAACGACGAAAGGGACTCTGATGCGTGACGATTTTCTATTATTTACAAAGTACCGCTTAGAATATGAATATACCTGGCCGTGTTAATATTTCTCTTGAAAAATGTTGTTTAAAAGTCGTGCAAGATATTAGCGTGTAGATTTAGTTTGGTGTTATATGAAATGCATATAGTTAGTAGTCTTTTCCATAATATTTGACTATGGAAGCTAAATTTCTATTCTTGTACACGTGACAGTGAAACCTGATACGTTACCATGTGTGTATCGAATTATGAGGTAATTGCACCTACACATGTCTACTGAAGCCTTTTCCTAACTCCTCCTTAATAAAAGAATTGTAAATACTAGCACCAACTGAAGTGCCCTAGAAGGACGAAACAGTTTATCATGCAGCTTGGTAGATTACGTCATGAATTAATGGGGCATATTCCATGGCGAATTCTGCAAAAACCTGTCTACAGCTATTGAAAGGTTTTTGATGGGTTTTTTTATATTTCATATTTCTTATTGTTTCATAGTCAGAATCTCGTTCCTCTTTATGAGCCCATGACATTACAGGTATCTTTCGTTTTTGGTGTAATAAGATGTGAATTAAGAAGAAGCTGCACAACGATTTGAATTTTTATTTGCAAATTTGTTCATGCAAAATGACTTAGATATTTGAATCTTCTTTTGGTCGTGATAATTTTAAATCCAAAGCTGACTCATCTTGGCTGTAATTAAAGTACACAGCCGGATAAAGGACGATTATGATGATCTGCCTGAGGACGAGGTGACAGCCAAAGAGTGAATGAATGATGAATTCGTCGGTTGGGTTCCATGATGGACTGGGCGTTTCATCTAGAGATAAATGGTGATCCAAAGTATGACATTGCCAAAAGTATATGATAGCATACAAAATAATTTTTAAAAAGATACAAAACCAACAAAGAAATTATCGACATCTATTGTTCAAAGGAAAAAACAGTTGTTCCGGAGGAGTAAGCGTCATCTGCTGCATCAACGACACCAGCCATGTAAGCTTTGGTCAGTTGAAGTAAGTACCGTTATATCCCTCATTGAAAACAGGATAACAAATAACGGAACCACTCAATATACTACTAGCATCAAACACGTCTGACGTCATATTACTTAAAGAAATAGTCAAAATTGTCAGAATCTTCATCTACCCACATGTCTCGAAATCCCATATTTTGTCGATATCGTACACGAAAACTTTGACATCAGAAAAAAGCCTTCGAATACCAAATCAACATAAACATGTAAAGAACATAATTTGGTAAAGCAGGTATTTTGCTATTCAGAAATCAACAATTTGCTGTAGGTGAATTGCAATAATCACGCTTATCATACAGCTCCGTGGAAAGCTGTTCTTGGTTGCTCGTTGATCGAGATAAGTGGTTGATGTAGAAAGTAATGTAGTCTCCTTCATCGTCATTATCAGCATATGTGACTAGTGATTTGGAAGATCTTGCCGCCGAACTGATATATCGTCAACCAGAAATTTTAATATTTTTTTTTTCGATTGTGTTATCTGTGCTAAACTACACTTACTAGACCCTACCGACCGAGCTGGTTAATTTGGTTTTTTTTTTTTTTTAGATAGCCGATTGTTATCGAAGGAATTAGAATGATTGTTTCTGCCACCTGCGATATACTTGAGGTTTGAGCTCAGGCTTTAACATGCTATGTATACCTATATAGATATATGTATAACCGTATGGTATGTAGTTACTCTGGACATACCATGTTCCGAAGCAGAGGAGGAAGTAGCCTTCATGTAAATACTTCTATAGTTACAACAGCATCCCACTATTGTCATACATGCCGTTAGATACAAGGGATTCACTGGCAGACTGTGGATCAGGTCGAAATAAAAATAGATAAGATAGAAATTCCACTCTGGCTCATGAATTCACCCGAAGTTCACTATTCACTTGATGAAATGGTTAAATCAGACACAGACAGTTACACCTTTCGTTCATCCTTCTCGAAATTGCAGTTAGAATATAAAACTTTGATATACTGATGTTTCAAAAGATAAAGATAAGGTTGCTGCAGCCATGGTTACACCAGATGAAACCTATGGATGCAAGCTACCGAACAACGCCTCAATATTCTCTGCGGACGTGCGCCTCGCCCTTGACTATTTTCAAAGAAACAAAGTAATTAGAGCTGTTATCCATTCAGACTCTCTTTCTATTCTACAAAGTCTTAGCAATAGAAATATCGAAAATATTTTCATTCGTGATACAATGGTACTATATCATAAACTTGCCGTTAACTTTCGTATTGTTTTTGCTGGGTTCCTGTGCGTATAGGAAGCTTTATCGCTACCACCTGTTGTTTTTAAACTTCCTTTTACCTATTATAAAACACTTATTAAACAAACTTTAAAAGTTCAGTGGCAGGAGGAATGGAATACATAAACCAATAACAAATTGCACTCCGTTAAACCTGTTATCGGTGAATGGTCTCCAGGCTTTTGAGATTACCACTGAGATGAAGTTGTCATTGCCTGTCTTCGGACGGGTCATACATACCTTATACATTCATATATACTGAAAGGCGTAGATAATCCAAGGTGCATAGGATGTGATGAGCCATTCACCGTTATACATTTTTTATTGGACTGCTTCGACCTTGTCTACTCGAGAAGGTTTTATCGTAACATTACATGTATAAAACCTCGTTTTGAAACTGTTGAGATTTGTAAAATACTACATTACCTGAAAGATGGTGGTCTATATAATACACTATGACGTACCATTTTAATATTTTGTGTTAACATACCCATTAAAGATTTTTAACATTTGTCTTTTACGTTTTGGTTTGTTTAATGCTATTTCCTTTTGGATCACTGTATGTTTTATCGGTTGATGGCCATAATGACCTTTTATGTGTTGACGGTCTGTTAAGTATGCCATAATGATAATAATAATAATCTTAAAAACAAAACAAAGATGTAGATCGTGTTCGAGATTTGATTTGTCGACAGCCTTTGGAGGTTACATAAGTGCGATAATCCCAACAATGATGTTACATTTCTTTGTGCGGCATGACATTCTAGATGGGATGGGTGTTCATTCGTACACCCTAAGATACCTAAGGACACAATCAGCACGTGGCATTACTTATTTGGATTTACCAAGTTTTAAGTGTTGAGAGGCATCGAATATGTTCAGAATTATTTTCCTTCTTGAGCAAAACGTCTTTCCACTCTTTCAAAGGTCTCCGTGTATCTATTACTGTTAAATAATTATTTGTTTTTAACAATATATATAAATTAATTAAATTTAATCAATTAAGCATATACATGAAAGTCAACTAATTAGATATAATTTAAAAAAATATTTGCATACTTATATTAATGTCTTTTCTATTACACTATAACTACTATACCACAGCATGTTGTCTGTAGGCAACATGACTCCATTAATGTATATTTATTACAAAAGCAATGAGACTGAAATGAATATTATCAATTATAGGCTGGTGATGGGTGTGGAAGAAAGGGGGTTTGAGCAGGGGGTAACATTGCCCTTTTTCTTTTACTTGTTCCGTCGAACAGGTAACAAATAAATCCACTTAAAGATGAATCTACGTGTTTTAAAGAAAGAAATATTTGTCCTAACTGATGATGTTTAAATAGTGTTATTTATATATCTGTTTGACATGCACAGAGCAATAAGATTGTAATCACAATATGCTGCAATACATTACTGACATTTATCGGTAAACATAGAGCTTGTCTCATCTCTCAGTGTTTTGCTGTGTCTACATCACAGTGAACGTGTACACTTGACATTGGGTACAAGGTACGTTGCGCTCTATAATGAAAGAAGTTTAGTTCGGAACTGCTTACAAATGTTACCTAAGCTTTGGAGGACTAACGTATATTGTGTCTCTCATTTACTCCATTAAGTAGTATATCTGTTCAATAGCCAGGTGTCAATTCATGAAAGATTTGGTAAAGCTAGATAATTTCATGTATACGTCGTCTATTTAATGATGACCCTAATCCTGGTATAGAAAATCATGGCCAATGAAATTAGTGGAACGACATATTATTCGTATTGTCTCAAGTTGGCTACCGTCTATAATATTAATTGTGACATCTGCGTACTCCGACAAGGGATGCACAAATGACAAATTCACCTGTTGGAGAATTCCGCTACATTGCATTTCAGTTTTCTATGAATGTTTATGCGATATGCAGATTTATAAATAATATTCTCTTCGTGCTGTTTCCAAATAGCATTTTTGGAAATAACACCAAGATGTTCCTGAAAGTTTACTTCAGGGGTAATATAGGGAGATTAATTTTTGGTTTATTGCTTTTTATCCATTAATTTCTACGTCCGCGAACTGTCGTTATAGGCATTTATGTTGATTTAAAACGCTAACAAAAAGAGAGCATCGCGCCCAAAAAATATATGAGTTAAACATTGATAGATCATTCCACAAATTGGCCTTAGTGTTTTCTTAATTCCTTTGAATTCCAAATGACAATTTTAAATGCCCGTGGTTCTCTTGGTTAGTCTCCATTGTCAGTGCAAAAACGACATTATAAATCATAATACAGTTTTAAGTATTATACCGTACAAAATCACATCAGAACTCTCATGAAGAAGCTACTGGTCTACCGTTGGCGTCATGAACAATAGGAACTACCTGACAGAAAACAGAATAAGTATCAACCGAGACATATAGCAATCACTTAGATATTGATCAACTATAATTAATTCTATATTTAGATATATTTCTTAAATTAGTCTAGTGAGCCTGACGTTTGATCCCGAACGTAGGCATAGATATTAAATAAGACCTCTGTAACATTTGCTCTCATTGTTGTGTTTCGTAAAATATAGCTGTTATATATATAGTACAGTGTATGTACTGGTCTGTAAGATATCTAGTTTGATTTAAGGGGAGATAACTTCATTCCGGAATTAGTTTCTTTATTGATTATATAGCTATTACTCAAATCCGGATATTGTACCGGAAGTCGGTTTTGTGATTAGAGCAAGTTGATAAGAAAAAATAAAAGGAACTGCGTGGAAGAACGTCTCTTTTTTTTTGTGCTCAAGCAACCAAAACGCCAGCATAGCATCGGTGTCTCTGGAAACTTAAGTATTATTTTGTCCTCACTGGATAGTATGTAACCCATGTAAACACCAACCACAACATCTGTCACGGACCACACATTTTGAATGAGAGGCAAAAGTTTTAGTGTCACAATAGTGTTTAATACGTCAATATATTAAATACTAGTAACCCATCGATCTCTAGCCGACACTCTTCCGCTCGATTGAAGGAAAATTCCTTCTAACTGAAGTTAGTGAGGTGGCCTGTACCTTCAACTTCTACAGATTTATGTATATTATTACACATTTTAGACTTCTTCGCAGATAACGCCATTGATACCTAAGCATGTACACGGCCAGAACTGATTGTTCGTATAGCACAAACAAGTACTGACAAAAGGAATAACCGGGAGAGCGCTCCAAAGTTCGGGGTCCGTACTTATTGGTGTTCCATCATCCCACTTCCACCCATTTCCATCAACCCTTCCACTTATCCACCACGGAAGCAGGGAAACTGTGAACATGAACATATATTAATCACTAAAATTATTTATATATGATCAGTTATGGAAATTAATTTGGGGCGGTAAAACTACGTCATACCGTCGGCAAATTGCGCATTTCCGCTGTATGTGACCCTGATTGACCCCAATACATCAGGAAATGACGTCAGGAACAATAGCGTGGCCCTGAAAGGTCATATTACGTTTAATGTGAGACAAGTCACGGAATCGTGGGCAAGGAAAACCAAATGTCTGCAATTATGCATAAAAAGCAGGACAATTATGGGGAAGTTTTGCAGCCGTTATAGTTTAATTGAATTTGAGTTTGGATTATGATTATGTTGATATGTTCTTGTTTTTTTCAGCAGAGTCGGGTCCCTTAAAAGAAAATTCATGTTTCATATTATGTAAGACAATTATTCTTCCTCAGAAGAAATATATGGATCGTTGAAATCTGGTCGGTTGAATTTACTGGCGTGCGTGTGATATCTTACGAATACAGCTGAAACTCGTTGGTTCGAAATCGCTTGAGTCGAATACCGTTTGTGTCAAAATAATTTTTAAGTCCAAATATTTTTCCTTCTATGTATTTTAGTTCGGATGACTCGAATTTCATTGAGTCGAAATTTTGGTTGAATCGAAGCGCTTTTCAGTCCCTTCAATTGTAAAGCATGGGAAAATCATTCGTTGTCTCGAAATTGATTTTGTCAAAACATCGGCACGTCTTCTGACAAGATGAGTATATGTACATGACAATCTTTGAAATTATCAGACACATGAAACCTAAAATAAGTGAATTATGTGCGCCTCCCAATCTGACTTTTGACATTTTCTTTCGGTCAATTTGGATTCTCGAAAGTCGCCTCCTAGGTTTAACATTTAGGCTGGTAGGATCAGTGCCAAGTCGAAGGACGGAGCAGCTGTCTGATGCATTTTAATTAATTGTACTCTTATCTAGATTTGTATGAAATTGTGCTATTCATATGTCTTCTATGCAATCTTGTGTGACAAGTTGAATTTTGGCGACCTACTGATAGCATGGACATTATTCATAATTCTGGCGTCCTAATAGTAGGACATGGATAACAATGATAATTCCGACGTCCTTCATGTGGGATATGAAGAGTATTTACAAGTGTGACGTCCTACTGTATCAGCAGTATAGGGATAGGTCCGGTCTCCAACCTGTATGATAGTGATAACGGTCATAATTCTGAAGTCTTTTTCGTAGGACAGGGACAGCAATTAAAATTCTAATGTCCTGGATGTAGGACATGAATAACAGTTACACCTCTTACAGGGCAACAAAAAAAACAACTACTGAAAAAAATTGGCAATATGAAACTCACGAAGTCTGCTGCCGAGTTCGTTGTGTTTTTCTTTGCTGTCAATGTTGACAAGCCTAGCCTGCTCAACTTCACATGATTTATTGGCGGCACCTCTAGTCGTAGGAATTACCATGGGCGTAATTTTGACACACCAATCCAGTGAATCAATATATATAAAACCGATACGCCGACAATCAGCTGCAACAGAGGTTGAAACAAGGGGGAAATATGAAAGTGCTCTACTTTTTCATTACTGATTAAGAGCGTCTTCTGCTATACTGACGACGACCGTCAATATGGCGCCATTTAAATTTTTGTCACAACAAATAACTAATGCAACGTTCCCAAAGGAGAACAAGGGAAACATACAACGGGACCCATCAGCCGGTCACAGCTCCTCTAGGTTTCATTACACGCGCGGTTATAACAAAACAACGTAACAGGTATAATTACACTGTAAAATATCAAAAGAAATAAACGAGTTGATGATTCTATTTATGTCAGGGTAAAGGAATTACGTCTGCATTTCAGATCAGGTAAACAAACTTACCATTGATCCAGATTTTTGTGTCTGGTGACGCCACACCATTGTCGATATCCATGACGTCATTAATTGCGTGTCCTCTACAAATCATGGTCGACTTTGAAAACGTGATGCCATCACAGTCATCTTCTTTAGCACAGCTTGCTACACAACGGAGACATGACGAATCACTCTGGATGAACAATGGATTCGGAAAGGTAAGATCTTTTCTATCAGCATTCTCAAGCCATTTTCGTTCTCGGAGGATTCCAAATACTGGAACAACTGAAAAAAAAGATAACCTGTTCGGTAATTTACCAAAAAGTATTTTTATCATACTTCTGTAGCTGTCATAAATTCATGGAAAAATAATTAGATATTTATCAAACACTGGGGAAATTGGAAATTTGGTATTAAACAATATTTACAAATAACACATCACCGAAAATACAGAGGATCCGTGCCCCATCGCCTTTGTGCTTTTGAAACTGGGAGTATATATAAAATTCATATTGGAAGCAATGTCTTTAATTTTGAGGAATAGTACTTTTACATTCAATAACAAACATTATATTCAAATCAAAGGAACAGCGATGGGAACTAAAGTAGCCCCTTCGTATGCTAAACTTACACTTGGCTACTTGGAAATGATCCTTTATGATATAACTAAAGAGCGTTGGGGCGAAGCTTTTGCAACATATATAGCAGAAAACTGGAAACGATTTCTAGATGATTGTTTTATCATTTGGAAAAACACAAGTGAATGTTTACTACAATTTGATGAACTTATAAGCACCCTGGCCCCACTTGTATAAAACATCTCAACTTGAGATTTCCTCAAGTCGAGATTTTCCACAGCTGATATCTCCTTGAAAATATCTTGTATGAAATTTCCTCAATGAATTTCAGGACATCCTAGCCGATGAATTCCTCCTGTTCCTTGAGAACATTTTATACAAGCCGTTTTTGAGGGGATATCAGCTGAGGAAAATCTCGACTTGAGGAAATCTCAAGTTGAGATGTTTTATACAAGTGGGGCCTGGATCCAGATATAAAATTTGCGAAGGAAGTCAACGATAACCAAATCCCATTTTTGGACATACTAGTGAAGAAGCAAAACAACAAAATTACTACGGATATCTACCACAAGCCAACGGATACTCATCAATATTTACATTTTGGATATTGCCATCCGGGACACACAAAACGTGCAATCCCGTATAACTTAGCACGAAGGATCGTTACCATCGTCAGCGAATAACAGATCAGAGAGGAACGCCTCGATGAACTCAAAACATTTTTAAAATTACAACATTACCACCATGGTATAATAGAAAACGGAATTTAAAAAGCCAAGGAACTAAACAGAACAGAATTGTTACAACTAAGAGAAAAAGAAAATGATGATTCACTAATAATTCCGTTTGTATCAACACATAATCCAAGGAACAGAAACTTAGGTCGAACAATAATTAATTTAAATGAAATACTAAAACAGGATGAACAAAAAATATATATATTTGCCGATGCAAAATTTATTAACAGCAAGAGACAACCAAAAAGTTTAAAGTGGATCTTGTGCAAATGAAAGTATGAAGAACAACAGGAATACAAAGTGACATGTGACTAAATGATGGAAGGAAAATCATATTATTTTGGAACGAAGGAGTTCAGTGTACTTGTAATATGTCACGTTATTCAAAAAATGTTATATACGTGAAAACATGCCCGGGCTGCAAGTAATTTAACATTGGAGAAACTAGTAATACCTTCCAAGCTCGAGTTCGCGTACATAAACAACATATAAATGTACCACAGTATCGCCAGATCAAATTAAGTGAACACTTAGATATATGTGGAAAGAAGAAATTTCATATTGTAACGTTTTCCCTTGTTACAAATATTTTTAAGGGCCCGTGATGGTCTGCGAAAGTACAAGAAAACAATTCATTACATTTACATTTATTGCTGTAGTTTAGATTACAACGTGACAGGTGATAAAATAATGTCACACCAACCAGACATCTTGGTTCTGTGACACCAACAAGTTACCATACAGGGGACTTGGTAGGTACTTGGTATTTGGTAGCTACCAAAACCAGGTACCCCACCAGATGTGATTGGTGAACCTCTAGTCACCACTCCCTTATGTAAGGGTACCTGGTGGTGGCTACTTGGTTACTACCAAGTCACAGAATAATGAGGATCTGTACCAATAAACGTACCATGATTTAAGCTTGTGTCATAGCAAGATGTGCTTCTCTCCTCTCCTTCTTCAGCTCTCCAGAAGGAGATACCAACGGTCAATGTATACCCTCACTGGGGTTATAGGTCATGTGTGCCCATGCATGGCCTAAGACAGCCAGGTGTCCTACACCTGAGCACATAATCACAGGTAACCCCCAGTGCTATATACAGACAATAGGGTATATGTAAACAAACACATATCTTATAAAAAATGATGTTATCACAATATATTTCCATTTTATAAAGTTTTTTCAGACAGTCATATTGTTAGAAAAGAGAAGGAAAAGTATTTCATAAAAAACATTCAATCCCAAACTAAATAGTTTAACCTAGAATTATCAATTGTAATTCTATTATTTCCCATATAAATATGACGTCACTATTGAACTGCATTATTAATGATGTCACAATTGTATCTATTTACATTATGTAAAACATCTGAAGAAGAAATGAAAGCGCTTATGTTTAACAGTTCATCGTGATTTCCAGTCTTCTAATTTTTTAATATTTTTTGCTTGGCACGGAGAATTCATCACATTTTCACTATATATATATATATAGAGAGAGAGAGAGAGAGAGTATTGGAAAACCACGTGGAGAATATAAAAATAAGTCATCAATTACATTTAATTGTAACCAAATCCAACGTTGTTAACATATTGCGGTAGAAGGGGCATAACATAATGACACTGATAAAACTCAAGGATATGTTCTACAGGGAAAAGTGGAGATATTTAGCTGCACTGTTGTATATCCGCCATTAGTCTATCCAAGTAAGTTTAATAACAACAAAACCACTTGTCACTTCAATACAAACAATTCATTCTGTTTGGAATTTGGACAGAGTATACACTATGGTACATACTAAATTTATATCATACAGGAGGTTTTTTTCGTTCACTATTCATTAACAATAATTATATTATAAGAACACAAAGATATGGAATTCTAAAAAAAAAAAAAGAATTAGAATATGAATGATGAGATGAATTCATGAAATAAATACCAGGAGTGTGACGTCATTTCCGGTCACGTAACACGCTTCTTTTATTTGTTTCATTTAGGTATATTGTGGCTCTAACGTAAGCTTTATCGGGTCTACTCGGAGGTTGGTTTCGGTCGTCTTGCTTTGCTGCATTAAATGAAGTTTTAACATCGATTTTCAGAGCGTTACTTATTTTCAAAATTTTAAGTACTATGTCTGGTGTGTATTATTGCACTCATTAACGCCATCAGGTTTGATTACAAAGTTACACCTAATTTACATATTGGGAGTGATACCCGTGAAGCCATAATATTGATTATACGTGTGTTATAAAGTGCAGCAGAACAGAATGTATTCTTACTGGATGTATTACTACATCGAAAATATTAACACTTTCATTTGTTCCATTTAAACTTGTCTTATTTTGAGCTGTTACGCTCCATGCAAAGATATGTATTCAGTATTATGTAAAATAAACGACACAACTTTCTTCATTAGGGACAAACGGCATTGTTAGATCACGATGCTTAAGTTTTGTGGTATTCCCTGTAGATCCAAGAATTTTTCGTGCATGACTTTAATCTGGTATCAGTGTATACAAGCATAAGTTATCGTTTCATTTTAAGTAAAAATGTTCGTCGGGTATTTAATCATTCAACTATTTATCCGCGAATATAGCGATCCCACTTCATCAAAGGTACATGGGGACTCAACTTCAATAGCAATGAAAGATTACAAAAAGCATACTAGCTTTATTATTTATAAGGCTAGTGTATTGTTCGTTGTTTTTGGAGGCTATTGCAATCGAGTTCACAAGTACCTGTTTACTTAATAAAGACTCCTGACGGAGAATTCGATTAACGCCTACGTTCAGATCAAGATCATATATATAATTGGATCACCGTATGAGTTTATTTGATATTAACCAGAGGTATCAGTCGATGTGGATTTAGAAGAACGGCTTTCATATTCTTGTTTGTTGGTTTCTGTAAAATTTTCAAATTTCTTGAGATCTCCATTTCCGATTTTTCGTGAATGCTCTTAATCTACGAATCCGAAAACAGCTAAAATTAGTATGAATAATTCTGTAGAGCTCCATCTATTCACGAAATCAAGTGCCCGAGATAAAAAAATACTAAAATTTATCCTCGCGAAAAGTAAATGCTTTTACAGTATAGGGACTGTATCAGACAACCTGACGAGCAGTCACGTGACCTTTAGCTGGCTCTTAATTATCAAAGTAATTAACTGTGGCACCAGAATAAACTAGTTTTACGACGGAGGTTCGAAAGACTTGGCTTTTTATCATCTTCAAATAACAAAAGGGGGCGTTGCAACATTGATGCCAAATAATTATAATATGTTGTATTCTAAACATTGGTTATCGTAATCTTTTCAATGGTGCCTTAAGTTGTCCACGTGATATAGTAGATATTTCGGGTGCTAATGATTCAATACTTAAATATTCAACGCCTTTGTATGTTTTCTCCAATAAAGATGATTACATTTAAGAACAATTTTCTGAATTGGCGTCACAGATATTTTTGGTAAATTAGATTACAGATGTAAGACAAATCTATTATTAACTTAATGAACCGTGTCTCCGGTTCAGAATTTGTTTCACAGACGTATTTTTTGAATATCACACTGACGAATCCTAGAACCACAAACTATTCATAGGATGCTGTTATTTTACATATAAAGTGTCTATGTAATTCATACTGGAAAGTATTACCACTCTTTTGTCTCTTCTATTACCATCGCAAGAGAAAACACCGACTTGTGATGTTAGAGACTTCCTAAAATTACATTTCGAAAAACACCATTCCATGAAAAATACTTGCTAAAATTACAATTTATTTCTTTAAAAGAATAACAATAGGTCTACAATTGCACCATGTTACCGTTACCTGTATCATGTAACCATGACTACGTACACGGCAGTTGAAACAGTTCAGTTGGTTAGGATGGTGGTCTATATAACCTCAGTTCTCATTGGACTGCATTGACCTTCTCTCTACTCGAGAATTTTTTTATCGTAACGTTACAAGTCTAAAGTTAAAACTAATGAGATTTATAAAATTCTAGGTAATCTGACAGATGTTGGTCTATATTACAGAATATGACTTACCATTTTAATCTTTTGGGATAATATAACATTTTTAGAATTTGTCTTTTACCTTTTAGTTTGTTTGATGCAATTTCCTTTTTGGATCGCTGTGTGTTTCACCGGCTAATGGTCCTAATGACCTTTTATGTGCTTACTACGTAACCACAGGTTTTGAAGATAGGTTTGTGGTTCGACGCTCCCTACCTCGAGGTTCGTATTTCATACGTTTTTCTGGTTGATCCGGAAGACACGCGGCAGGCCTCCCGTATGTTGTTCAGTGACAAAATAACCACTTACTTCAAGGAGAACCCGCCTCAACATCGCTATTCAGGGGCCGATAAACCCAGCACTCAACAAACCACGTACCCGCGGCGGTTGTTTTTTTTCTCAGCGGGCAGATAAACAGGTCAGTTATGCAGTCGTGTCCTTGAAGACACGTTAACCTTATTGCTCTGGGTGGCATGTCTATGCCCTCCCTTATGTTGTTCAGTGAAGTAGTCATTGGCTACTACAAAAAGATCCCATCTCAAGATAGCCCGGTGTGTTCACGGGACCATAAAGCCAACAAATAGCAATAAACTAAAAGTTTAAACTGAAATTTGCTTAGTCCATAATTTGCGTACATGAATAGGATGTTTCCTTCAGTTTCGACAACTTTATCAGCAATCCGTTATATTTATTGATGAATGATAGAAGAATAAATCAATTTATTTAAAAGTCAGGGGATTAGCAAGCGTAAAAATACAACGAAGTAAAAACCAATGGCTCATGCTGATGAAACATTTTGTACAGCCGCTTCAGAAAGTAATACCTATTCATGGGAGTATATTTTGTACAATCTTTGTATTGGAGGGCACCATTCACCTGTGTGTCTTTTGTACAATCTTTGTATTGAAAGGCACCATTCACCTGTGTGTCTTTTGTACAATCTTTGTATTGAAAGGCACCATTCACCTGTGTGTCTTTTGTACAATCTTTGTATTGGAAATGCCATTCGCTTGTATCTATTTTGTACAAATTTTGTATTGTAAGGTGCTATTCACATGCATGTCTAAAATTAGAAAGGGGAGATAAACAAACGAATAGAATAACACCATACAGCCACAATGCAGAAAGTAAGCATGATAATTTGACAATACAGTTTCGCCGATAATACTGTTTTATAATCGTTTATTTGTGAGGTGCAATGGGAATCCTGTCTTGAATGAAGCTGATGTTAACAATATTCTGAAAATAGTAATGCTGACCCTGACCTTGACCCTACAATCCTGAAACTCGAACTTGTCCAAGATAGTTTGATATTTTATAAATGAGTGAAGTTTGATGAGAATCTCTCAAGGAATGAGGCGACTAGAGCACTGACAAACTTTCATTGACGCAGGGACGTTCGAATGTCGAGAACTTAACTAACTTCTAGGACTCGTCGTCCTTTTAGGACTCGTCAGTGATGCTACATCATACAGCTGCTTCGTTCGGCTAGGACTCGTCTGTGATGCTACATCATACAGCTGTTTCGTTCGGCTAGGACTCGTCAGTGATGCTGCATCATACAGCTGTTTCGTCCTTCTAGGACTCGTCAGTGATGCTATATCATACAGCTGTTTCGTCCCTCTTGGACTCGTCAGTGATGCTACATCATACAGCTGTTTCGTCCTTCTAGGACTCGTCAGTGATGCTATATCATACAGCTGCCTCGTCATTCTGAGACTCGTCAGTGATGCTATATCATACAACTGTTTCGTCCTTCTAGGACTCGGCAGTGATGCTACATCATACAGCTGTTTCGTCCTTATAAGACTCGTCAGTGATGCTACAACATACAGCTATTTCGTCCTTCTATGACTCGTCATTGATGCTATATCATACAGCTGTTTCGTCTTTATAGGACTCGTCAATGATGCTACATCAAACAGCTGTTTCGTCCTTCTAGGACTCGTCAGTGATGCTACATCATACAGCTGTTTCGTTCGGCTAGGACTCGTCTGTGATGCTACATCATACAGCTGTTTCGTCCTCTTAAGACTCGTCAGTGATGCTACATCATACAGCTGTTTCGTCCTATAGGACGCGTCAGTGATGCAACATCATACAGCTGTTTCGTCATTCTAAGACTTGTAAGTGATACTACATATCAGAGAAGTTTCGTCCTCGTAAGACTTGTAAGTGATGCTATATCACACAGCTGTTTCGTCCTCGTAAGACTCGTCAGTGATGATATATCATACAGCTGTTTCGTCCTCGTAAGACTCGTCAGTGTTGATATATCATACAGCTGTTTCGTCTTTATAGGACTCGTCAGTGATGCCACATCATACAGCTGTTTCGTCCTCCTAAGACAAATCAGTGATGCTAAGGAATACTATAATAGCACTACAACTGGTACTTACATGGAAGCAATAGAAACGACAGGAAATGGCTGATTGACAATCCTGAATTCATCCTCGGTGAACGTTTCAAACACGAACACAAAAGTCGACTACTTCCTCGTCATCATAACGTGGTTCTTTGTAGATTAGCTGCGTATTTCTCGCGAGACCTCTGCTTACTAAAATACAGGTGTGTTATACCCTCGATAACTATTTCTAATTAACGAGGTGACTGAACTGCACTTAGGAATCGATGTTGAAATGCTTTATTTCAGTCTTCACTAATAATTCATACCGTTTGACGTAAGCATTGCTAACAGCGGACTAACCAGATTGGAGAGTAGAGACCCCTAACTCGAATTGTTTAAAACCCTAGGAGACCTAACGCTTTTTGTGGTAAGACAGTGTCAGAATATATCTGATTGATTCCATGGTTTATAATTACACTGAACATTGAAAACAGAATAATTACCATATGTGCAAAATGAAGAGGCCCAATAGGCATGTATCGCTCACATGATATTGAATGTTTTACTCGATAAAATCCAGATTAAATGTCATTCGGAAACTACTGGACATCAATCCACATAATATATAGTTATACAAAACCACCAATACCATTTTTTAGTACAAATCGTGCAAGTCTTTTGTTTGGTTAAAGTTATTTTAACTGTAATCACAAATTTGACCCCGTGTGACCTTGAATATGTGAAAATTAAGCAGTACTGACGACAGAAGTCACAACACATAGCTAACTTGGACCTTCAGACTTTACACATGAAGAACACGACTTTTTGAATTGAATTTGAAATGTTGTGATTTAGTTTTTTCCGTATACAATGTATCACATTTTTAAACTTTGTGTCTTTTTCCTATATGTAATAGTTTTTGTTTAACTTTTTTGTAACCCATGGTAGTATTTAGGATCAAACATCTAATACCCACGTCTAAACGGGTGCAATTATATTAAATAGAATCTTAAAAGTTTTTTTTTCCTTTTGATGTGAGATTTTATAAAACGAATCTTAGATTTTTTTTATTTTTGTGAGCCTTGGAGAACGAAAAATAAAACTTGTAGACAAGTTTGATAAAAGAGAGATAAGATGCTTCTTGTCACGTGACTCAGATAAGTAACATTTTGGCAGGTTTAAAGTCAAAACGTCGAGGAAAAAATCAAACGAGGCAGTAATTTTTGCAACTTCAATTCATGACGTTAAGTCGTTGTCTGTTCTTAATGTATTACGTCAGAATCAATTACTGACTGGCACAGCCAATGAAAAACGTCCATTGATATATTACACCATCGTATACAAAACTTATTTGATGGGCGAATTGACTGAATATATAAAAGGATTATGTGGCAAAAGCCTAAATGTTCGGAACAATTAGTGGTATGGATTCAAATTTATACTCTGGTGTATTTTAGCGAAATTTAAATACATAGATTCTGTAAATGTGTTAAGCGTTAGTCGCACGTTTCTAATTAAGAAGTGTGTGTATTTTACTGCCTATCAATAAAATATATGTTGTTCACAAATATGTTCAGGTGCCGACAGGAAGCTCCGAAGTCTTTGCTTTTAACCAAGCAAATTTATTCAATCGATTGATTTAGAAGGAAAATATCCAAGCGTGAAATGGTACTTAGAACAAAGAGGCAAACAGGGTCTTAATGATTACCAGAGATCTATACGTGAAACTACGTAGGAACTTTACTACTAAAAGGTTCATAGTACGTGTAACAGAAATGTTAAAGATTCAAACTTTGAGTTTGAATTATTTATCTACAGAAATTAAAAATTAAACTCAAAAACAACAATATTTTAACAAACTTTCCATCCCCCACCCTGGGAGAAACAATGCACTCTTTGGTAAAACACTTTCTATCACACACTTTGGTAAATCACCTTCCATCACACACTTCGGTATATCACCTTCCATCACACACTTTGGTAAAACACCTATCATCAACTATTTGATTCTCTTATATTCAGTCAAGTTGATGTAGTTTGGCAACACTCGTCAGGTCCCTGGGATCAACCAGGGCCAATGTATGCACATCATCTGAATTCTATCCTTTTACATCCTTTCGCCTAATTTAAAGTATTGGTTTCCAGCCTATCTGGGTCTTGAGAAGAAGATGATTAAAAATCAAACCATTTTACCCCATTTGTCTCGCTTCTCATAGCGATTGACCTCTTTTGTTCTCTTCCTCAGAGTCCCTTGCAGCGAAGATTATTTAATCAACAATTGTGGTACATTTTTGACCAATAAAAGATCCTGTGAAATTCCATTAAAATAGGTTCGGTCGTTTTTCATGATAATTCGAAAACATGAATTTTTGACGGGCAAACAACAAACGGTACATGACATGGACAAATGTGATTAGAATAGGTTACTTGGGACTTTGTCTCGGGCGATCTAGTCCTGTACAATTCATCAAAGCCAAATACTCTATACAGGACATGGATCTTGTTCTATCGGAAAAGTTCAAAGAAAAGACTAATGAATTTAGATGGTCAGACTCATATACAAGTAGCTTCATCATACATACCAGTTCTATTAATAGAATAAACAAACGTGGATATTACAAGGTATCAGTAGGAAATTTATTTCTTTATTTCTTATATGTGTACTACGCATGATAGTCTTGTACGTGTACTAGGCATGATAGTCTTGTACGTGTACTACGCATGATAGTCTTGTACGTGTACTACGCATGATAGTCTTGTATGTGTACTACGTAATCTTGTATGTCATAGATGGAAGCATCTCGAGGCATTTTGCCAAAATTGTGAATTGCATGGCCCCGGGTCTCACATTCCCCCGTGGGAAGGAGGTAAAGTTTATTATAATTTATATAGGGAAACTAGATGTTTTGAGCATAATTTGTTTAATTTCCATTGATAACATTCAAACTTGCTTAGCATTATGAGTGAAGGATGACAGCTTGATGGTATGCCTATATTGATCCTGACTGACCCCCAGGAATGATGGGTGGAGCCAAAAGAGGTCAAATTGACTTAAATTTTAAAAATCTTCTTCTCAATGCCCAAGTATGGTAGCATCAAATTCATGGAGAGAAGCGTCTTAAGGTGTTTTAATTACCTAAATGGGTCTCACATTTTCTCCTGTAGGAGGTTAACTTCACTGTATTTTTATAGAAAAAATACATTTTTGTGCCAAATGTTATTTCCCACTTGAAATAAACTTGTCGATATCATTAGTTTTGGATGACAGATTTGATGGTATGCAGGTATTGACACAGGCTTACTATCATCAACATCACATTTTCTGTTTTATGGCTACTTATCCTTTAACCTTTATAATCAATAATTTTTATGGCTGGTGACCGTCATGGCCTGTACTTTTTTATTCTTTGTTCTTTTTTCGTTTTTGTTCAACGAATGGTTCTGCACACTACTCAGTATAATTCAATAACAACAAAACTCTTGATTATTTGTACACAATATCTTTACTGAAATGTACAAAAGATCAGTAACTGCACATTTTTTTCAGATAATTTCCCTAATTGATTACCGTTATCATTTAAATTTCCTGATACCTTACAAGGATTAATGGTAGGGAAATTGTGACATAGCTGTACACAGGAAAAATATTGCCGCCAGTTTTAATTGGAAAATGTGCATCTGTTCACAGCCATGTAATAAATACAAAGAAAAAATTTCCTCTAGCCACTTAGAGTTAATTAAGCTTTATCCCTTATCTGCCATAAAGATTTTGCCCCAGTCATCTGTCTCTACTTTGAAGCAATCAATGAGAAAAAACCTCTCTCACTACCAAAGCACTCATACAAACTCCTCCCATTCACTCTAACATATCTCCAATTCACTTTAACACACAAACCCCTCCCATGCACCATAACCCACCCTGCTCTAGATCAGTCAATGTAACCATAATAAATGTATCAACCATGTATCAACCAAAATATCTGACATGTGATGTTTTAAACAGGGTACCTAGAACCTAGTCTGAGTTTCCTCTGGCCCCACTACTGGACTTTTGACATTTCAATTGATAGAAAATAGACATTGTATCTATTCCTTTAAAGGTCAATAAGAGGTTATCAGCCAAACCCTAAATAGTTGTTAAGTAAAATGCCTTTGTTGACCCCTAATAAATGCTGTACCTCTTGTGGAGTTTGTAAAAAATCGCTGTTACTAATATCGGTGAATGATAGAATCTGTTACATGTACGAGTTTGAGATCAAAGCCAAGACTGAGATGTTATAGAAAGTTAGTCTCAGGCTGAGGAAAATTCCTGAGCATATACAGAACATATATTCTATTTCTCAAACAATCATTATTTTGTCAGAATTTGAACCAAACATTATTTTTGTTATGACAATTGTTGGTGCTAAATATTGCATAAAGGTACAGACAGATCGGCCATGACAGAATAATCAAGGACTGGGTTGTGGCTGAGGTTACCTTGTGTACGAGAAAAAGTAGACATGTTTTATAATTTAACATTATCAGTAACTTACATACAACCCAAAGTTCACTTATTGGAAAATTCTTTGATATTCAGAAAAAAAATTAAAAATTAAAAAATCAATAGTTTAAAATTGCAATCACAGATTGCAAAAAATTTCAATGGCATTTTACAAAACATCCTCTACCTGGTAGAGAAATGATTGGTTTGGAGCAGCGAGTAACTTTAACTTCCAAGCATTTAGATAGATGATGCCCTAGAACCTTTCAGTCTGATCCCAACGATGGTGTAATTTATAATCCTAGTGAAATTAGGGTATGTTCTCAACTCCTTCACCAGAATAATTTATAATCTTAGTGAAATCAGGGTCTGTTCTCAGCTCCTTCATCAGTGTAATTTCTAATCCTAGAGAAGTCAGGGTCAGTTCTCAGCTCCTTCCCCTTGTTTTTCTTTATGGGTTACAACACCTTTACTGATAAGATCTGGGATTTCTACTGCTAACCACGGTCCAAGCTGCAAATTTAAAATTTCAGTAACTAAATACAATTCAATAATTAATGTTATGCTTGTATTTCATCATTATTACTTATTTTTTGACAGCAGAACCAAATTTTTACTTTACTTTTCTCAACAATTATTTTTCTTTCACCTTGTAATACAAACCATCTACTTACATTGCTTTACTTAATCAAATGTATTCCTGTTTGTTTCAGTCATTTGTTGGAGAAACATGTAATGAACAGGTGAGTAACAGAAACACTTACCCCTAAAGCCATAGCATGGGCAATTCCAAATCTCGATACATTTCTGGCCCACAGAGGTTTGAAGTGATCAGTCAGGCAAATTTTTCCTCCTCTGAAAAAAATGAAGTACCTGTAGTTTAATGGCAATTTTTTTTAAAATCCTGTTTATTCTAGATGTATAATCTAAAAATCACTTGAGTGGTTTATGTTACATTCTAGTGAGATGAAATTTATTTTTGTCTTAGTTGTGACCAAGTCAGAACCCTTTATAAAACTTTACCAAAAATAATAACTAAAACAAAAGGATCGGTTATAATTTTACTTGGAATTCTATTTATTTACAAGAAGAATAATTCTTGTCACAATCAGGTAGACTAAATCTCAATAACTTCAGATTCTTGATTAATTAGCAAAAACCTGAACTTATACTGATGTTGTGTGTTCAATTTGTTTTGGCGATTCATCTCCAAATGTATAGGTATTTATTATTTTCATGTTGGTATTCTTTAAATTGCCAATGGGATCTTACGCTGCAATATCTAGAGAAAAATTGCCTCATTGCTCAGGCAACCTTATGTCCAATTTTCATGTAAAATCAGGTTATTTTGGTTCCATAGTGAAATCAAACTAAAAGTTTATATTATGAGATGTATGTGTACCATACTTTACCTGTACATCTTGGCAGTTTTACCGTCCAGTTCAGGTAATGCTATTTCTGGGGCTGTTGTTGGGTAAGTCACAGGTATCTAAATTAAATGAAGATATATATTGTACAACACATGTAATATCTGACATATAAAGCTAGTATTTCACCAATGTTTTTTTGTTAGAGACCTCAAGGTCTTTTCAATGTCTCCGTTGGGGATCTAATCAAGGAGCTGTACCTCTAGTTAACTAGTCAACAACTAGGCTGAAGGATGAAGGGAGGTTCTTTCTAGCAATTGAAGCAATATATTGCAGATACATTTGTCATTTGTAATGCTTATTTCTTTACCAGAGACATGATGAATAGTAAGGAAAAGACAGTCGGAATTAAACCTCTTACTCCACTTGACTGTGATTTTGCAAGGGTTACGCTCACCAGTGCTCTATGCACCCCTTAAACCATCTTCTATATATACTCCAGGGGTTACACACCCTTTGAACATTTCCAAGCAAATGTGTAATAATTTAATAGATCTAAAGCAAGTTTCAGGAGAAAAAAATTACCAATCACACAAACTGATCATTTCTTTTAAAATTAGTATACAAAGGAGCAACGCCCAACTTCAAAGGCAGTACACCAAACCATTATGTAACTTCCAGATTCATTTAATGTACATCAAAGGATCAAACTAGTCTTCTTGTCTTAGCCCCAAAGTCTAAAGGAACCTTCAATTTTGCCATGAAATGTTCCTGGGATGCAAAGAGCAATAATGAGTGTAACCCCTTGAGTATCGAGGACGCCCTTGTTTGTCAAAACACATAACACTTTACTTTCAATCAAAACCTTGGATATCTTTAGGACTACGAACTTACATCAAATTCAACATCAAATTCATATTTGAGAAGTTCATGGATGTACCAGCAGCGCCCAAACCACCGAGTGCCCTCTTTGTTGGATTCTAGACGAAACCAGTCGTTGTCAGACTCCTTGTTGTTCTGAACATACTGAAATCATAAACCGAAAATATTTTCTAGATCTTAATTGATCAGTCAAAATCGGCTTTTCAATGTAAATGTTTACATAATCAATTGACTTCATGTTCCATATCCATAGAAAGTGAATACTTTGTCTGCTGCCGTAATATTCTTCCTTTTTGTAACTTTACAAGGTAATCTTAAATGGAATATTATTGGCAATAAGCATTTTTTAACATAATATGAATTTAATTTTTTGGTAAAATGCAAGAAATTATTAAGGTACTGATGACTGGTTATGAAAAATAATAATAAATTGTCGCATCCGTTTACAGTTAGATTATCTATTATATCTCATCATTGTCCCAACAATACACATCACATTGGGGAAACATATGGTATGTTGACACACTTCTTCATCCAGTTTCTTCATATGACAATTGAAATGGTTCTGTATGTCCCATACCTGCAGCCTATTAATGTCCACTGCTGTCAGTTTAGAAATAATTTTATCAGAAGGGCTAGCAACAAATATTGCCGAAACTCTCTGGAGTTCTTTAAGTACATTTGATAAGAAAACACATGTACATTTTCTGAAAATTGTATAATACAATCAGTAGGAAAATTTCATGATTAATTGTCTTCTTTCATATGATGTCCAAATACACCTGTCACTGTTAACAGCCACTCATGGCATTATAAAATTCAGGATTTACCCCTTTTTTAGATTTTGTGACATGAAATGTTAAACAGGCGTCCGACTTTCTGATTCTGTCCATAAGAATATACATTATTTGCTATCAAAATAGCCTGACTACTATTATTAAAAATAATACTAAAACAAATACTTATGCCCACTTAAGATACAGAAATTTTCGGTCTAATTTTTGTTGGCTATGCTCACAGAAATTTTCGGTCTATAGTGTTTCTTCTTTAAAAAAAACTATTCTTTGTAATATAACACAAATGTATATACACTTACCACAAGCACAAGCTGAAAGGCGATATAATCTAACATATGTCCTGATGTAGTCTCCATAAAGCGTCCATATGGCTAATACTGTCTAACTTTCAATGTGTAATGTCAAATGACTGTCAGCTGAATGCCATATTGGTAGATAGAACTAAGATTTTGCCATATATATTAAAGTCCGATTCATTCAAAATTACCTTAATCAATGACATGTATTCCTCTTTCAGTCGCACGACCCATTGTTCGCCATCCCGAGGTCCTGCCTTCGTTTTAAGCAAAGGAATCTTTGCTAGAGTACGTTTCGTGGCTTCGTCCACCATATTTTCCGTTTAGTTCTCTCACTTACACGCTTGGTGTCAGTCGGATCTCTGTGAAGCATTTTGAAGATTTAGATTATGTCAATAACAAACGACACGAGCTACACTAAATTTCCGGCTAACAGCACAGGATCGACGCTCATCAGGAACACATATTTTTTTTAACATTTCTTAAATGTAATAACTCCGTGTACACACTACCTATCCTTTTCACTTATTGCTAATATGCAATAGACATTGCCTAAATGAAACTGATATAAGATAAATTACTATTAATTACAAAGTAAATAGAAATCTTGTCAACACCAATAATATCATTAGAGGTTTCAAATTCATCCACGGATTCCAACTCTTAACACACAATATCATAACAAACTCATGAGTTTGCTTTAAAAACTTTTTCCTCTTACTTAATTTAATTGAATGGCATGATTTACATGGCAGCTTTCCTCAATGAGGCAGAAGATGCCTACTTTTGTGGAACACCTGGTCTTATTCTCCTTGTTCTTTATACTTCATATGTCTCCATGTGATTTTTTGTTTGTTTTGTTCATGTTTTGCTCCAGTTTTACTGAACTTGGGTTTGCATGATTATTTCGCATTTTAGAACTTCCTTTGTTGTTTTAGTGCATAATTATACTAGTATCATTGTGTTTTGATAATAATGTAGACTTTCAACTGTGTAATTCTTTCCTCACTTGTCTGAAGAGAGGGCAGGTAGGCTTGTGCCAATGATCCACTAGGTCTGTCCATTCAAGCAGTGTCAACTTCTTCCATTCACAACTTCTACCTACATGTGATAACCACAAGGTATGGGTCATGATTGGGCATGGAGCATGTGGGATGAAGGGCTACAAAGTTTGTTCAAATGACAAGAAACAATTATTCATGCCCTATGGGAGTGTGAAAAAGTACAAAGATTTTTACAGAATTTTGAATATCTTGTGGACAGTCTTTCAATACCTTTTGCATATAATAAAGAATCCTTTTTATTTGGAATATTGAATAGGAACAATATCAATTTTGTAGTGGACAACACAATAATATTGATAATGAAACAGTACATCTATAGCTCTAGATGTTTAAAAACGGAATTATCTATTCATGGTCTCAAGAATCAAATTAAGGAAACATATTGTGTCCAGAAATTCATAGCTACTGGAAAAGGGAATCTGGTACTGGATGAGTTTAAAAAAGTATGAAGGAAATGGGAAAAGTTAATTGAGATAACTTAGCATCATAAATTTGTGTTTCTAGTATGTGGTTCTACATTCCCAGGCAGCTCCCTCTTAATTTCTCTGTCTCTCTCTTTCTCTCTCTCTCTCCCTCTCTTTCTCCTTCTGAGATGTATTCCTTTTATGTAGTTATGTGTATTTGTTCTGTGTTTTTTGAGTGGGTGAAGTATGAGGGATAATAACATGTAAGAATGTTTGTATAGGTGTAGTATAGGTAAAGAATGGGTGAATATGTATACATAGTGGAAAAATGAGTGAACACATCCTTCAGGGGAGTTTGTACAGGTGTATGTTATATATATGAAGAATTAGTGAAAATGTAGTGTATGAAATATAAGTGAATCAATCTTTTATGAGTGTTTTTGTTATATAAATGAGGTGCAGGTGAAATATGAGTGAATGTAGTATAGGTGAAGGATGAATGAATATATCCTATATAATTAATATACCAGTTGGGAGTGTTGTATAGATGAAGTGAAGGTGATGTATGAATGTAGGTGTATGATGAGTGACTGAAAGAAGAAAAGCTGAATGGGATATAAAATATAAATGAGAAAGTGTGGTATGTTTATTGTCTTGCAATGTATCCTGTTTGAAGAAAAAAATAAAAAGTTACAAAAAAACGTTTGTTCAAATGGATGACCTTAACCCACATTTATCAATGCGTTGAACATTTTTAACTTCTTCTCAATTGCAAAAAAGGAGGCCTATGATGCTAACATTTGGTTATTAGTGTGCCAGGATGAAGGCCTACAAACTCCATTCAAATAAATGAGTTTGGCTTACTTTCAATGTCACTGGGGTCAAATGTCGTAAAATCATTACTGGACTTCTGTAAAATAACAAAAATGACTAGAATATCAACATTTGCCCAGCAGCTTACTTGGAAAAAGTTTGATCAAATGAATGACCTTGACCCACTTCCAAGGTCATAAAGGTCAAATGTGTTGTAACCTTAATGTCTTCTCATGACTAAGATGCCCTATGTAATGGTATAAAGCCAGTAGCATGCTTGTATGAAGGGCATGTCATTTTAAATATTTTTTTCAATTACTTGACTGTAGCTGTGACTTTCATCGGTTGATTTGAACAGCCTTGATATGTCTGTACAGTAAACAAGAAAATTTCTGCCAATTAAAACCAACAAAAGAATATATATCAGTTTTGTTTCCTTTATTGCTCCTTCAGTCAATATTAATCACATTACTTGTTACACCCTTACAAATTTTCATACACAGGTATAGCTCAACAATATAATGTACTCAGTAGACTCAAGATTCAGCACTTATTTCAAAGGTGAATTTACATATATAAATATCTAAATAGTTAAACTAAACAACTCATAGAATGATGATATCATGAAATATGTGAAAATTAGATCGAAACTGAAACAAATATACACTGCTGCACTACATCTGTATCTAATGTGTTACACAACAGCTGTTTATGTGTTTGCTAAAAAAAAGATACAAAAAGTCTGTTTTTTGTGCTGCCTGTAATCAAGCATATGTTGTAATCATTGAATGAATACATTCAAAGCCAAGTCACGCTGAAATACCAGCTATGTCCCTGTAGAATAATTCTTAAATACCAGGATTAAGTGATTCCAATATCTGTATTTACAGCTTAATATATGTTACCATGACAACTGTATTAAGCAGTGTAGTAATTAATCAGAAATCAATGTTTATAGTGTAGAAAACACAAGCATGCCTACAATTCACATAATGAAGTGCTTTATATCATATATTACATATACTGAAGAAACATGCTGTTTAACACAATACTACAGAATTTAAAACAAAGTTATAAAATCCTACCAGTCTATTCATTATCATGGTTTCTTTTTCGTTGTTTTGACCGCAACATTTTGCAAGATATGAATTTTCTTTTAAAAGGTTTATCGAGTGAATTTTGCTAAATTGACCTCATCTGAAATTTAACTCACAGAAGATATAAAAAAAATTAAAACTGTTCATACAGTTAATATATGACTCATACATCAAAAAATAAAGCTGGAATCAGCTGGTAATTTATCCGACAGAAAATCAGCAATATTGACAGATGAAAATTTGACTGTCATTTGAGGTGTAAATTAACAAAATAGAGGTAAACAGAAACCCTCTACCTTACTTGACTTTTCCATGTAGGTCTGGAATCAGTGAAAAAAGATGAAAGAATGTCAGAACAATTCCGATTAACAAGCATATAACATTTATCAACAAACACATGATTATTTTCATTCTGTATCAGTGAAATCTACTCTGAAAATTATAATTCTAGAAAAAAGACACTCCTTACAAAACCCAATCTGATAGTCTCTCACTGGACTTTGCAGTATCATAATGTTTGAGGGTAAAATTATTTTGAAGTTTTGTCCGATGCTGAATTTTTCTCTGAAGCTTCATTAGGAGTATTGCTTTCTTCTGTTATGTAATGACTAGGATTTCTATCCATACATTCCTTCACTTTGATAAAAGTGTCATTACAAGCATCAACTTTTTCTTCGTTGTCCATGTTGTCATGGATACACTGAAAGAAGTTCCGCATCTCTACACCACATCGGCTAGCCACCATACTTCCCCGACAGGCACATTCCCAATTCAAACTTCCATCATCATTACGAAAGCCTGAAAACAAACAAGAAAACAAATTTCAGTTAAGTCTAAATTTGGTCAACATGTCTGGAAAAGTAGATTTTACAAATTTATTCCAATATTTAAATCAAATCCCTGCAACCTTTGCTAAAGATTCCTGCATCCCATACAAGAAAAAATATATCTACATCCGTTTGATTTTCACTCACTAGTTGCATTCCAATTTCATTTCTGGAAATGTTCAGTTGCATATATCCAGTATCACCAAATTTATCTGATATAATCATGTCAACCTGTCCTTGTCAAATTGTGGAAAATGTTAGTATCACCCAATTTTTTTTTTGATTTTGCAGAATTTAAAAAAATTCAAAATCAATTTTCAGGTCTAATTTGACACATAACATGGAACATATAAATATATACAAATGTGATAACTATACAATACAAACATAACATAGATTATTATATAAATAAATACGAATGTGATAACTATACAATACAAACATAACATAGATTATTATATAAATATATACAAATGTGATAACTATACAATACAAACATAACATAGAACATTATATAAATAAATACGAATGTGATAGTTATGTAATAGAATTGAGTATGGGTTCTTTTTCTTTATGGCTCTTTAAAATACCCTGTCACCCTAGATTTTGAAGGGATATGAACAGATAATAGATGACATGATGGTGGTTACACTAAAATAAATCTTTAGGGGGCCAGAAGAAATTAACTCCAACTTGAAAATTGTTTATTACAAGTCAACAGTATCGGTAGTCGCTTTATCAATCGACAATAGAAATGGATAAGCTACACAACTGTCAGATAAATGCTGTGTATTTGACGACAAACATTCATAATTTAGCAGTATTCTTATTTCAGCGCTATCTGTAATGATAGTAGGGTGCTAAAATATGATTATGCTAGGTAGCAGTTTATGGAAGTTGTTTAAATGGAAATTGTTGTGTATGCATAATTTCATCATTGGGCTAATTTGCCAAAGAAAGAGAATGTGCTTAAATTTTATCCTGCTAAGTACCTTTATTAGTAACTTAGGGAGTTGCTTCTATTCTGTTATTGTTTCATTCATTTAATTAACGATGCTTTCTGTAATGACAAGAAATGATCCTGAAAACTGGAAAAACTACAACCAATATAATCACAGGTTTCATTACTTCTGGGAGTTTTTTCTGTAATCTTAAAATGCATCATTCATAATTCTAACAATTTAATTTACCTACAAATGACAATGAGAACAAATAACACCAGACATTTTCATATAAATACTATTTATTGATTAAAAATGAGAATTTATTAGTGAAACTATACTTATCAAATTAGTGCATTGTTCTATTTCATACTCATGCCATAAAATACTAACTGAACATCAATTGCAAGTTGATGGTGAGAAAATGACATCTCACTGTATATAAGATCTTGATGGGAACTTTTTTTAACTATTGTGATTTTAACCATATTTATTCGGTAATTAGCCCCTCTTTAGCATTGTGCCCATCCACATCTATCACATTAAAGACAATGGAGCCAACATCAGTTTGTGGTTGATCAGCAGGGTGCTTCACATTGAGTATAGAAACTAAATAGTAATTACAATTACAGACAAATTAAATACAGTCAAATCTGTCTACATATGCCATTCAATGAATAAATGAGAAAAGTGACCTTTATACACAAATGACCTTTATACAGAGGTTTAATTGCTATGAATTGCAATACATAAGAACTGAAATAAGATGACCTTTATACACAAGTGACCTTTATGTAGAAGTTCAATTACTATGAATTGCATTATGAAGAGAACCAAAATAGTGACCTTTATGCACTGGTGTCTTTTATACAGAGGTTCAATTACTATGAATTGAGCAAGATTTATGCTAAAAATCATGTGCCAACGATAATGCACATTTTGGCAAAATCAGGAAATTTTTAGCCCAACTAAAATATGCAATATTAAATTTAATGTTTATCACTGCTAAAATACCTGAAAAAATGTTTAATATTTTCGTTATGTTGAGGTTTGATCATGAGCCATCTCCTAAATCTTCTTGATCTTCATATTTAGGATACTGTTTCGGGTACTTATTCATACATTTCTGCATTTCCACTAAAGAGTCTATACAAACATCAAACTTGTCACTTTTGTTCCTATGTTCATGAATACATTCAAAAAATGTTCGTGACTCAACACCACACTTGCTGGCTACCATATTCCCTCGACAGGTACATTCCCAGTTTAGATTACCATCTTTGTCAACAAAACCTGAAAAATAACACGGAAATGTCTGAGATTTTTTTTCCATCACTAAGTTGTGGAAATGTGAATTTGTTAATCTGATCAGGAAAAGTACTCAGTGTACTTCTTATTACAATAGTCACATTATTTACCTATATTAATGGCATTTAACACTGTATTTAAAATTACATGGTCATTGAATTACTTGTTAAAATAGAATAAAAAAAATAACAATACTATTCATAAATGTACTTTTGGAAGGAACAAATTTAAAAGAAAACTTACAAACCACATATCCAACAAGAGTCATTTAAAGGCCTTTCTCCACCATCACGAAAAAGGCCGTCTGGCAGTTTTGATAAAATTTGAACTGTAAGCTGTGAATGTTTGGCTTATCAGAAATGAAATATGTACATTTTTTGTAACAAGCTGTAATGTCTAGCTATTGCACATTGTCATATAATAAGACCAACTTATACTCCAATAAAAATCAATATCCTAGTTTATAAGTAAGCAATTCAAAGTAATGCTTCAGACAGAATTTTAACAAAGGGCAACAACTCTGTAATTAAATGGTTGCAGGCCCTGAATTTGGTACACTGCACATTCTTTCAGTATGATCAGTGTGCTACACATAAAGTTTCACAAGTCTCAGTATTCTATTTTAAACATTGTAAGGAGAGATGGGCCACCAACAGACTCTGGATGAATGATTATTATTTGAACAGATGAGATGGTGGCTTAAAAATGCAATATACTGTAAAAACCTTTGTATCAAAATTTTTAAGCACCTATGTAATTTGTGCAGGTATTTTCTGGAACTTAAACAGGGGAAAAAAAGACCCCATTCATAAATTTTGTGTGTAAACAAAAAATATGATGTCCAGACTGCCCCAAAAACCTGTGACTGACCGATATCTAGGGGCCATCTTCAACATTAATAGTGACTCCAACTGCACATAATGGTAAACATTCTTATCTAATAAAATATATGTACACACTGTAATTTGATCCAGTCATACATGTATATAACTATCAACATCCAACATACCTTTCATAAAATTCTCTGGTCTATCAATTTCTTTTGGTATAGGTAATTCACTTGGCTTGTTGGCATCTTCTACAGTCATAAATACATATTTGTCTTTACCTGAAAAAAAAAAATATGCATATTGGTCTGACAAAAAATTATCAATGACAACAGAAGGATGTAATGTCCTAGATGTGACTGTAAAACTTGTAAATTGAAGGTACAGAGCTGTAGGCTGTTAGCGATTTATGAATATCACACCAGAAGTCACTGTACATAGGCCAGTGACTGTAATATATATCACTGTCATCAAAAACTGGCAGAAAGTAACACACGTAAACATTAGAGTATTTGTTTCTGTTATTTTTCAACTTTCATGTTAGTGGTTTTTTATGTAGTTCATTACTGGTACATAGAATTTTATTTGTTCGCAGACAAATCTGAATTTGTTTCAAAATTAAGGGTTAATTGACATAAAATATCAAAATTGCATACCTGGAATGATATGCCTAAATTACTTATTTTGATATTGAGTCTAACTTCAAAACTTCATGTCATTTAGTCTTATTCCATATAAATGGTTTCATTAATATTTTCATTCTCCTAAAATTACTATTTTTGGTTGACCACCCCTTGTTACATTAACCGATACAAAATCTAGATTAGCGATACAACCATACGTTGTGAACCACACACATAGCGAACACCAATACTATTCTTGATATTTAATCAGAGAAGTCAAAGCCCTTTACTTGGGGGATGGTGGAGGGGCAACTACCATACTTATTCTAATATTTTTTTTCCGATCGTAAATTTCTCTCTTAAAATTACAGGTCTTTGCTGACACGAATGTGATTTTTATTTCATAAATATGGTAATGGTGACTTAATGGAAAATGAACCATCTTCGGTAGCCCAGATTTTAAGGTTAATATATGGGCATCTGGGTTATTTAATAAAATAACCACTTGTCCACAAGCACCTGTCTGAATGATATTTTAATGTCAATATCAATATATTTTGACTGTGAACCCTTTAGAATAATAAGTAAATGTAAATGTTAATAACAGCAGAATTATGTGAATACTGTCATCATATTATCATTTTAGATACAGAAATCTCCGGGTCTATGAAAAGGATCATTCAGATCATTACTGGTCCCGTGACCTTCCGAAGCCGGTCACATTTTGCAATGATATTGCAACAATTCTGAAGAAAACAAAACCTTCACCAAAATATTTCGACATTTTATCTGCATGTACTTTCGGATAACTTACCGTCTTCCTGGCAGAAGGACATGATGAAATGTTTTGTTGTCGTTATAAAACTTCAGACAGCAAATACACACGTGTGTTTACCATTAAGCAGGACGAGGTTTCGCTAAGGCTTCGATGCATAGAATACAAACATTCAACTGACATGTAATGGAGGCGACATCTGCTGGCCGATTGCAAATAATAAGGGGGTGAACTGTAAGTTGCCGATAAAAAAGACCTTCTGGACGGTTAAAAAAAATCCACCGTTGATTTAAAATTATTATTAGGGCCCCGCATCGCGATGCGGGTGCCCTATAGTAATCACCTTGTCCGTCTGTCCGTCTGTCTGTCCGTTTCGCTTTCCGCACGATATCTTGAGAAGGAATGATGAGATTTCGATGAAACTTGCTTATGATACCTGGTACATAAGTCCCTCGCTCAAGTTCGATGTTCGCCAAATTCCGCGCATATTTAATGAGGCTGCTGCAATCTGATTGGCTGAATGTTTTACATGTCTGTCGGTTTCGCTTTCCGCGCGATATCTTGAGAAGGAATGATGGGATTTCGATGAAACATGCTTATGATACTTGGTACATAAGTCCCTTGCTCAAGTTCGATGTTCGCCAAATTCCGCGCATATTTAATGAGGCTGCTGCAATCTGATTGGCTGAATGTTTTACATGTCTGTCGGTTTCGCTTTCCACGCGATATCTTGAGAAGGAATGATGGGATTTCGATGAAACTTGCTTATGATACTTGGTACATAAGTCCCTCGCTCAAGTTCGATGTTTGCCGAATTCCGCGCATATTTAATGAGGCTGCTGCAATCTGATTGGCTGAATGTTTTACAGAGAATATCTTCTGAAGGAATGATTTGGGATTTCTTTAAAACTTGCTTCGTGATACTTGGTACATAAGCCCCTCATTCGAGTTCAATGTTCACCCTGTCCGTCTGTCTGTCCGTCCGTTTCCCTGTCCGTCGATCCATATATCTGTCCATCTGTCCATTTTCATTGGATTTTGATGAAAGTTGCTTTCAATACTTGACACCTGTCCATATATTTCTTAATATTAAGAAACTCAATCATAAGGGGTAGGTATTATGCGGGGCCCTTCCTCGACATTGGTCTAGTTATTATTACATATATTGTTATATTGTTTGTTGTTTAAGTATTGGTGTATAAACTATGTAATGGAGAGGGCTTAATAAGTTGGTAAAACTTGTGTCCAATCCTATTGTACGAACTTTCTGCAACAAATAATTATTTAATCAAAAAGCATACCAAAACCATCGTTTTCTTTAATTCTTAACGTTCTTATGTGTAAGTGGCTGGGAAAAAATGCACTTCATCGATCTTAAACACGGATCGTGTATCAGAATCGACGATCATGATACACAGCCAAAAAAGCCGTCACACTTGAATAAATATAGTATACGGAAATGCCCATATAAATGATCTGTTACAATTTTGTCCTGTTTTGACACTTTTACGCTAGTTTGACTACATCATGACGGTTTAAACTTTCGACAATGATCAATTAGTTTAGATAAAGTTCTAGTATTCATAAGACTACAGCATATACATAGTGAATGTGTCTATAAACATTGGACTTTTCTTGTGGCATATATTGCCAATATAAATGACCACGGACGAAAACTGACAACTGACCAAACAAGACGGTTCAATGCTTTATCGTACATTGTCCTAGCATGGAGAAGGTGATCTAAAATAGAGTGTGGGAAACGTTAAAAGTAGAATTGTGGTATTACGTGGATGTTGTCTACGTGCTTAATCAGTAGAATGAATCGGAGTTGAAAGCTTGACCCAGGAATTTAGCTATACTGGTTCACCAGACACATTGAACATGGACGTCAGGATCCTGCTCTTCCTACTACCAGGTAAATGTAAAATGTCTTCCTTTTTATAAAGAAACTTGCCTTTCCGTATATTGTCAAAATATCTCATGATTTTGGTAAATTGAAGAGCGTCTTCTGAAACTTGGAAGACAATGCTCCTTATCAGACTTTCAAATACTACTACAGCAATGGCGGATCAACATGGCAGCGTTTGAACACGTGTCCTTATCAGTAATATTATGTTTACATCATGTACATATGTTTAAATATGAGTTGTTTTATGACGCACCAACGAAAAAGTAGTCCAACTAAAAAAATTAGCGTTTTGCACGTGGCCTGCATGGACTGTGCAGGGAATCCCCAGTACCTCATTTCCACCGGGAAGACCCACACACTCCATACCTTTGCCCTCACGCCATCAACAAGACTGGCATACTTTCCCTCAGACGCCTCTTGGCATCGCTCTTTCCCCCGAGTCACAGGGTGTTGTACGACGATAGAACACGGGTCAGGTTGCCCGGTTGGTCACATAATGGGCAGTTGGGTTTTTCTGCCAATCCCCATCAATGCAATTTGGCATGGCTCCATCTTCTTACCTCAGAGAACGTCTTTCTATTGTTCCCATCTAGTCCATGCACCCTAAGATCCCATCTCTACTATATAAATTCACCACTAACGCGCACTCAAATATGACATCTCTACTCTAAAAACATCACTCTTGTCGGCCATTAGACAAGAGAAAACCCTGTCTGATGGTGTACAGTGCCTGCTTCATTATGACGATTTTATAGTAATTTCTCAAAATATTTGTATCTAGTCTTTGTATCTAACATCGATGAAACAATTTTTAATTATTTGCATAGGAACACAATACATGTCCTAATAATATATCTGGCCCACTACACCCAAGTTGTACATTGCAGAAAAGCTTAAAAGTTTGTGACAAGGTACACATATAAATAGCTAGACCTCTAAATATAAATCTAGAATAAAATAAACCACTATATTGGCAAATGGTTAATACAACTGCACGATCTTTCATGACTCCATAGTCAGTCAATCCAATGGTTGGTTGGCTGGTCGGTTTGTTGGGCTGGTTGGTTGATTGGTTGACTGGTCGGTTTGTTGGGTTGGTTGATTAATTGGTTGACTGGTCGGTTGGTTGGGTTGGTTGATTAATTGGTTGATTGGTCGGTTTGTTGGGCTGGTTGATTGATTGGTTGACTGGTCGGTTGGTTGGGCTGGTTGATTGATTGGTTGATTGGTCGGTTGGTTGGGCTGGTTGATTGATTGGTTGACTGGTCGGTTGGTTGGGCTGGTTGATTGGTCGGTTGGTTGGGCTGGTTGATTGGTGGGTTGACTGGTCGGTTTGTTGGGCTAGTTGACTGGTTGGTTGATTGGTCGGTTGGTTGGGCTGGTTGGTTGGTGGGTTGACTGGTCGGTTTGTTGGGCTAGTTGACTGGTTGGTTGATTGGTCGGTTTGTTGGGCTGGTTGGTTGGTGGATTGACTGGTCGGTTTGTTGGGCTGGTTGATTGATTGGTTGACTGGTCGGTTGGTTGGGCTGGTTGATTGATTGGTTGATTGGTCGGTTTGTTGGGCTGGTTGATTGATTGGTTGACTGGTCGGTTGGTTGGGCTGGTTGATTGATTGGTTGACTGGTCGGTTGGTTGGGCTGGTTGATTGATTGGTTGACTGGTCGATTGGTTGGGCTGGTTGATTGGTTGATTGGTCGGTTGGTTGGTTGTTTACAGGTTTTCCTTCTGCGTGATTCATCTTATCACTAGGCGTTGTCTTACCAACGAATGTTAGTGATATTCTGGAATGAAGAAACCGTCTTTGAACGCGTCAAGTGTAGTTATGATCGTTTTCAGACGAATCTAGGTCCCGTGTCGAAAGTTGTAATGGTTGTTCTCGGACGAGTAGAGATTCGACTTGGAAAATAGTATTCTCAGACGAATCTAAATTCCAAGACAAAGAAACCGAAAATACCGACATATTAACGGAATCATAATGCAAACGCAAATTCGATGAAACTAAGGACGATAATATTTGATAAAGGAGATAGATTATGTTGACATGTTGGTTTTTTTCTCTGTTTCTGGCACATAAGGAAATCTGCCACATCGGGTACAACCAGTGGTTCATAAGACAGCTTATTATTAATGTGTTCACGGAGCAAATTTCATAAGATATCTTATTTATGAAAGAATATATCGAATGTAGTAAGTAAGATATATAATTCACTAAATTAGATTTTATTTATTAAATTATCTTAATAAACGTTATCGAGTACTGGATCATTGCTCCATGGATAAATGACAGCTTTGCTTGACATAGGTCCAGTCAACACGACAAAAGAACGGGATGGCGTACAATGATGTTGACACATCTTTCACACGCATACGTCAGTCAGAAACGTCTTTTCGCAACCATTAAACATTTATCTACAAGGCTTGGTTTTAATACACGGAATTACTCAGATGTAACCGACCACGACCACGACACTGACAAATACATCTAGACCGCGGGCAGTTTAAGTCAAAACTCTTCGAACTAACGACAGCAACCCAGCAGCGGACCCTGATAGTTGGATCTGAAGACATGTTGTAATTGTTTGTAGTTTTGCCGCAATTATGAAACAATTTGTTACATTTTGAAATTACTTAACTGTCTTGCATATATTTTTTGCACACTGTTGATTTAAATTTTCCGTCAGTACTTCTTGGTAAAATGTTAACTGTGGGTATATCGCTGGTTTATTTACAGTGGTGTGCGGTCAATGTCCATCACCATGGAATCTAGAATTTCAGGATTCCTGTTACATGATCGTTAAAGAGAAGAAACCGTGGGCTGAAGCTGACGTAAATATATACATATTAAAATGATTTTAATACAAAATTCTTGATACCAATATGTTATTAAATCCTCAATGAAACAAGCATTTTCATTGGTAAATAATTTCACCCCAGAACATAATAAAAATGGACGCCATTTTGAAACATCACATTTCATTGTCCTATGCTTTGGTATAATATTTTAAAATGTCTGTAGTTTGAGTTATAACCCAAAAACGTAAGAATAAATAGAGCTAACGATAAAATATCCTATGATCTTGTTTTTCGCCTTCAATATGTCGAACCAAATTGAAAAAAATTATTGTGGATATCCGTAAGTAACTTGTGAATAT
Organism: Ylistrum balloti; assembly: GCF_031769215.1. Lineage (NCBI taxonomy): Eukaryota > Metazoa > Mollusca > Bivalvia > Pectinida > Pectinidae > Ylistrum > Ylistrum balloti. The sequence goes on along the minus strand of NW_026782068.1, from coordinate 357,089 downwards.
TCATGAACAATGCCAATGAAACAAATAAAGCATATTTACTAGCATTTTTAATTCACTGTTTCACTCCCTACACAAACTGCACAATTTGTTAACAGCCTCGAGCCTTTAAAAAGTAAAATTTATACATAAAAGTCGTTCTATTTATAAACCATGACAGGAAAACAAGTGAGGAATATTGATTTGTCATCATTTTTAAGTTCCTCTTTTGCGCTTTAATTTTCAGCGTAACTGCGGGCTTCACCACAGTAATGGTCACCTCGTTAAGATAGAATCAGCTCAGGAGCAGGAATTTCTCACAAACCACATCAGGTCCCACCAAGGTAATTACCCACGGATTACCGACTTCTAATTACTGTTCAGTACAATTAGTGTTTATTCAATGTAATATAGTAGGCCTTTGTACATCAAATATAATGTAGATTTCTTTCTTTCAATAACAGCTCTTTCGCTGACTCTCCCTCAAGAACGCGAATGGTCGACGAAGTGTTATCATGTTCTGTCTTCGTCGACCTAAACACGACACTTATTAAGCAATAGAATGAAAGCATTATGTGTATCGTGTACCTGCCATTGACCTCACAACGAAGGAAAGAGGGTGCAAAGGTCACCAAGTTCTTGCTTCTTCTACTTAAACACGAAGGAGCAAGCCAGAGATGGCACGAGGGCAAGATTAAATTTGATCTCTCGTTACACTTGTATGTAAGCTGTATTCTAAGGGACTTGTTCCACAGAATATGGAAAAGTTTCGTGGTTGCCATGGTGACGTCACTGGGAAACCATTCCTTAAGCGATATGGAATGGTGTTCTCTATATTTGTTGATAAACCAGATGATCATCTTGTTTGCCGGATGTTATTCTCAATAAAGATAATGTGGCACTACTTATTTCAATTGGTTACAACGTCCATGGCAGGCATCAGAAAACGGTTACCCTACTGGAACACCTGTTCTTATTCTCTTTGGGCACTATTATTGTCAAATTTAAATATTTCATTTGTTCATAATTTTGCCTTTGCGTAATCCATTTTTGAGTTCAAAACATGCTATTTTGTCAGTACTTTTTCATTCATTATTTTTGCGATATGTAATGATATATTTATCAATGCAGTGGACAGAAATGGTCGCCATATTTTTATCTCGGCTATTTTGCCCACTATCACCATGTTGTGGACCATTCTACTCGCCTTACATTTGTGGTCCGCTTGTAGTTCGTCTGTGGTCCACCCGTGAACAGATCTTGTTACCGCTATTCTAGTTCTGAGAAGTACTGAACGGAACTTTCTCAAAGTTCATATGTAGGTTCCGCTTGATCAGTAGTTGTGTCTGTTTGATTTTAGGACTGACGAGAAAAACAAAATGGCTGACAGGTGGCCACAGGACTATGAAAGCATGTTATTACTCTTCTTTGAGGAGTACGGGACGGATCTTTCGAAAATTTCAAATGTCGGGATTTCTTTGGCCCTAGTTATATACTCTATAACAGATCAGAAGAGCAATTTATCATACAGACGGCCATCTTTGATTTTGCTCATGAAACTTTTTTAACACTTTTTCTAAAAAAAATACTGGACGGATCTTTCTAATATTTCATATGAAGGCCCTTAGTTGTGCCGTTTAGATTTCGGGACTGGTCAGAAAAAAGAAAATGTTTAAGGAGTGGCAATCTTGGACTTTGGCCATGCAAGTTTATTATCATTTTCTCTTAGGAATTACTGGATGGATTTGATATTGGAACTGATCAGAAGAAACAAGAGGCCAATAGGGTCAGTATCGCTCACCTGGTTGACTTCCTGAAATTTGCTTCACCTAAACTAAATGAAACAAATCTATTGTATTTCCCCCACTATATTTGCCTCTCCCAACCAAGGGAGCCTCCGAGACCCACAGTTTTTTCTTTACAAAATTGATTTTCTTCACCCTAGGATGCTTCAGACAAAATGCTGACATTTCTACAGAAGAAAACGGCATTGAATGAATTTGCTGTTCTGCTCCTATTTGGCTCTGCCCCTCTAGCACAAGGGAGCAGAGACCCTTTGTTTATGCATTATTGATTCCTCTTCACCCTAGGATGCTTCAGACCAAATTGGGACAAAATCCAATAATTCCTACAAAAGTGGTTGAATATTTCCCATATTTGGTCATGCCCCTCTGGCCTCTCGGAAGGTCAGGTCAATTGTTTATACAAAATTAAGTCTCTTTAAATAAAGGACATTTTGGACCGACTTGGTACAAAATCCTCACCTTCCTACAAAAGAAGGATTTAAAAGGATTTGATCCATTTTTTCCAACTAGGCCACATCCCTCTGGCCAAAGGGGGCTGAGACCAAATGTTTTCCAGTTTTAAGATTATCCAATATCCACTGGGCAATGGGCCTCCAGTATGTTGTTCAATGCTGTAGTCACATGTTACTTAGAGGAGACTCTGCCTTAAAATAACCCTGGCTGTTCATGGGGTAATGAACATGACAAACAAACAAATCATTGAAGAGAATATGAAATTAAAGTCCTGGACTCACTTTAGGTCTTAGTGATGGGAGATTTTTAAAAAATGATATTCTGGAATTACCAGAAAAAAATCCTTCAAAATTACTGGCATCTTTTGTACTAAACGTATGTATCAACTTATTGCAGCTGAATATGCTGGGGAACTGTGGACAGATGGAACCGATGTGGAGGTACAAGGCGAGTTTGTGTGGGATTATCTATACCAACGCCTTACCTATACTAACTGGAAAGCTGGAGAACCAAACAACCAGGGCGGCCATGAACACTGTGTGGAGTATGGACGTTCCTATAACTATCAATGGAATGACATTCCTTGTGACAGGAGCTACCAGTCCATCTGTGAATTTGAGTATGTTCCTATGATCAGGAAATATTACCTCTTCTAATATTCACAAAAAAGATGTCTCTTTAGGTTTATAAACCTTCCAGTTCTAAATATTCAATAAAATATGATATATATGATATATAATACATATAATATTAAAAAAAAAAAGTTAAATAAATAAAATAGAGTAGTGCCCTCGGGTGGATCTGTATAGGATTCAATAGAGTAGTGTCCTCGTGTGGATCTGTATAGGATTAAATAGAGTAGTGTCCTCGTGTGGATCTGTATAGGATTAAATAGGGTAGTGTTCTTGGTTAGACCTGTATAGGATTAAATAGAGTAGTGTCCTCGGGTGGATCTGTATAGGATTAAATAGAGTAGTGTCCTCGGGTGGATCTGTATAGGATTAAATAGAGTAGTGTCCTCGTGTGGATCTGTATAGGATTAAATAGGGTAGTGTTCTTGGTTAGACCTGTATAGGATTAAATAGAGTAGCGTCCTCGTGTGGATCTGTATAGGATTAAATAGAGTAGTGTCCTCGGGTGGATCTGTATAGGATTAAATAGAGTAGTGTCCTCATGTAGATCTGTATAGGATTAAATAGACCAGTGTCCTCGGCTGGATCCATATAGGGTTAAATAGAGTAGTGTCCTCAGGTGGATCTGTATAGGATTAAATAGAGTAGTGTCCTCGTGTGGATCTGTGTAGGATTAAATAGAGTAGTGTCCTCGGGTGGATCTGTATAGGATTAAATAGACCAGTGTCCTCGGCTTGATCCATATAGGGTTAAATAGAGTAGTGTCCTGGTGTAGATCTGTATAGGGTTAAATAGAGTAGTGTCCTCGGGTAGATCTGTATAGGATTAAATAGTGTAGTGTCCTCAGGTAGATCTGTATAGGATTAAATAGAGTAGTGTCCTCAGGTGGATCTGTATAGGATTAAATAGAGTAGTGTCCTCGTGTGGATCTGTGTAGGATTAAATAGAGTAGTGTCCTCGGGTGGATCTGTATAGGATTAAATAGACCAGTGTCCTCGGCTGGATCCATATAGGGTTAAATAGAGTAGTGTCCTCGGGTGGATCTGTGTAGGATTAAAAAGAGTAGTGTCCTCAGGTGGATCTGTATAGGATTAAATAGAGTAGTGTCCTCGTGTGGATCTGTGTCCTCGGGTGGATCTGTATAGGATTAAATAGAGTAGTGTCCTCGGGTGGATCTGTATAGGATTAAATAGAGTAGTGTCCTCGTGTGGATCTGTATAGGATTAAATAGAGTAGTGTCCTCGGGTGGATCTGTATAGGATTAAATAGAGTAGTGTCCTCGGGTGGATCTGTATAGGATTAAATAGAGTAGTGTCCTCAGGTGGATCTGTATAGGATTAAATAGAGTAGTGTCCTCGTGTGGATCTGTGTAGGATTAAATAGAGTAGTGTCCTCGGGTGGATCTGTATAGGATTAAATAGAGTAGTGTCCTCAGGTGGATCTGTATAGGATTAAATAGAGTAGTGTCCTCAGGTGGATCTGTATAGGATTAAATAGAGTAGTGTCCTCGGGTGGATCTGTATAGGATTAAATAGAGTAGTGTCCTCAGGTGGATCTGTATAGGATTAAATAGAGTAGTGTCCTTGGTTAGATCTGTATAGGATTAAATAGAGTAGTGTCCTCAGGTAGATCTGTATAGGATTAAATAGAGTAGTGTCCTCGTGTGGATCTGTATAGGATTAAATAGAGTAGTGTCCTCGGGTGGATCTGTATAGGATTAAATAGAGTAGTGTCCTCGGGTGGATCTGTATAGGATTAAATAGAGTAGTGTCCTCAGGTGGATCTGTATAGGATTAAATAGAGTAGTGTCCTTGGTTAGATCTGTATAGGATTAAATAGAGTAGTGTCCTCGGGTGGATCTGTATAGGATTAAATAGAGTAGTGTCCTCGGGTAGATCTGTATAGGATTAAATAGAGCAGTGTCCTCGGGTGGATCTGTATAGGATTAAATAGTGTAGTGTCCTCGTGTGGATCTGTATAGGATTAAATAGAGTAGTGTCCTTGGTTAGATCTATATAGGATTAAAAAGAGTAGTGTCCTCAGGTAGATCTGTATAGGATTAAATAGAGTAGTGTCCTTGGGTGGATCTGTTTAGGATTAAATAGAGTAGTGTCCTTGTGTGGATCTGTATAGGATTAAATAGAGTAGTGTCCTCAGGTGTGTCTATATGGGATTAAAAAGAGTAGTGTCCTGGTGTAGATCTGTATAGGATTAAATAGAGTAGTGTCCTTGGGTGGATCTGTATAGGATTAAATAGAGTAGTGTCCTCGTGTGGATCTGTATAGGATTAAATAGAGTAGTGTCCTCGGGTGGATCTGTATAGGATTAAATAGAGTAGTGTCCTCGGGTAGATCTGTATAGGATTAAATAGAGTAGTGTCCTCAGGTGGATCTGTATAGGATTAAATAGAGTAGTGTCCTCAGGTGTGTCTATATAGGATTAAAAAGAGTAGTGTCCTCAGGTAGATCTGTATAGGATTAAATAGAGTAGTGTCCTTGGGTGGATCTGTTTAGGATTAAATAGAGTAGTGTCCTTGTGTGGATCTGTATAGGATTAAATAGAGTAGTGTCCTCAGGTGTGTCTATATAGGATTAAAAAGAGTAGTGTCCTCGGGTGGATCTGTGTAGGATTAAATAGGGTAGTGTCCTTTTGTGGATCTGTATAGGATTAAATAGAGTAGTGTCCTCAGGTGGATCTGTATAGGATTAAATAGAGTAGTGTCCTCGGGTGGATCTGTATAGGATTAAATAGAGTAGTGTCCTCGTGTGGATCTGTATAGGATTAAATAGAGTTCCTTAACAAGAAAACATAAAGCAAAACGGAAACTCAACACTACAAATTGTTTTGTGGTCAAATTCCACCAAATGTCCTTGTAGCGTTGAGTTTCCTATTTGCTTTATTATAAAAAAAAACGTTCATAATTTCTTTTAATTCTAATATTCACATAAAAGATCTTTTGTTTTGTTTGTTTACTCTTTACATAAAAAGTTTCTTTTAAGTTTTTCAAACTTCTTCTAATATTTGCACAAGAAATGTTATCTTTGTAAAGTTCATAACCCTTAATTTTTCTAATATTCACATAAAAGATGTGTATTTATGTTAGAATCATATAGAACTACATCCATGACCATATAACAGTTTGTAGGTCTTCAAACCACCCTCCGTGATTATGACGTCTGTGTACATGTAATTCCTCGTCAACCTATACCAGACTTGACATCCCTTTACAGTCACCATACATAATATTGGGGTACCGCAATGTGCTCTGAGAGAGACTTGTCCCTGATGTCATTATCTATCCCGAAATTCTACATATACTTGACCTAACACCATTTTGTATTGCATATCTTTACTTGCATTGCTGAATGACAGGGCTAATAACAGTGTTGTTTTATTTACAGGAAGACAATCACAGCATAAACAACAGACATCTTGGATCCTGAATAACAGTAAACAATCACTGTACATCACTTTACTGTTCAGCACAAATATTCAGAATGAAATATATACGCTTCCTATGGGACTTGACATTTCTGAAGTTTCTTGTTTTTATTTTTATTGTTGTGTTTTGTTTCCCTCTTTTTGTATATTTTTTGTGATATATTCTTCAATTCCTATCCCTGATTTATATTATAACAGAGTACAATTTTGACCCTACCTGATTTATATTATAACAGAGTACAATTTTGACCCTACCTGATTTACATTATAACAGAGTACAATATTATCCCTACCTAATTTATATTATAACAGAGTACAATTTTGACCCTACCTAATTTATATTATAACAGAGTACAATTTTGACCCTACCTGATTTATATTATAACAGCGTACAATTTTGACCCTACCTTATTTATATTATAACAGAGTACAATATTATCCCTACCTAATTTATATTATAACAGAGTACAATATTATCCCTACCTAATTTATATTATAACAGAGTACAATTTTGACCCTACCTGATTTATATTATAACAGAGTACAATTTTGACCCTACCTAATTTATATTATAACAGAGTACAATTTTGACCCTACCTAATTTATATTATAACAGAGTACAATTTTGACCCTACCTAATTTATATTATAACAGAGTACAATTTTGACCCTACCTAATTTATATTATAACAGAGTACAATTTTGACCCTACCTGATTTATATTATAACAGTACAATTTTGACCCTACCTGATTTATATTATAACAGTACAATTTTGACCCTACCTAATTTACATTATAACAGCGTACAATTTTGACCCTACCTAATTTACATTATAACAGTACAATTTTGACCCTACCTAATTTACATTATAACAGCGTACAATTTTGACCCTACCTAATTTACATTATAATGGAGTAGAATTTTGACCCTCCCTGATTTATGTTATAACACAGTACAATATTGACCCTACATGCCTAGGTACTGGCAGTGCTATGGTGGGATTATCTGATAAAAATCTATTTTGTCTTGTGAACTTCTCGTTCAAGGAGGCCAAAGAAGAGGACATTTGTAGGTATGGTAAGCACTTGAAAGGTTTTACACACACTGTTTCCTCAGGATATTAAGACTTTTAACACTCAACATCTTACAGAGATAGATGTCGAAGGAGACACTCTCTTCTGCAATATCAACCTGAAGTCACACAGTAACAGGGTGACCTGGTGTCACACAGTAACAGGGTGACCTGGTGTCACACAGTAACCAGGTTAAATTATCCAATGTAACAGGGTGACTTGGTGTCCCACAGTAACAGGGTGACTTGGTGTCACACAGTAACAGGGAGACTTGGTGTCACACAGTAACCACACAGTAACAGGGTGACTTGGTGTCCCACAGTAACAGGGTGACTTGGTGTCACACAGTAACAGGGTGACCTGGTGTCCCACAGTAACAGGGTGACTTGGTGTTACACAGTAACAGGGTGACTTGGTGTCACACAGTAACAGGGTGACAGTGTCACACAGTAACAGGGAGACTTGGTGTCACACAGTAACCAGGTTAAATTATTTCACAGTAACAGGGTGACTTGGTGTCCCACAGTAACAGGGTGACTTGGTGTCACACAGTAACAGGGTGACCTGGTGTCCCACAGTAACAGGGTGACTTGGTGTTACACAGTAACAGGGTGACTTGGTGTCACACAGTAACAGGGTGACAGTGTCACACAGTAACAGGGTGACTTGGTGTCACAAAGTAACCAGGTAAAATGATCTCACAGTAACTGGGAGACCTGGTGCCAGAAAGTAACAGAATGACTTGGTGTCACACAGTAACTGGGTTAAATGATATCACACAATAACAGAGTGATCTGCTGTGACACAGTAGCAGAGAGACCTAATGTCTCATTAGAACAAGGATACATGATGTCATACAGGAAATAGGTTTTTGTTAGCTTTGAGGAACAGATGTTTTCCTGGGCGTTATTATGTGAAATCAGACAGGAACAGGTAGCTTTGGTGTCATCAAAGTGGCCACATGGAGAGAATAATGTACATCATAACTTGATAAATTCTAAACATTTGATTCAATCTAGAGGTATATCAGGTTCTTCAATCTGAAAGCATATCAGGTAGGATATTTTTTTTTTTTTTAAATTGACAAAAAAACATAAAAAAAAGTTTGGATTTTGGAAATTTAATGGTTACTTCCAATCATCCTATTGTATTATGCATCATCGGGTGACCATGATACATTGGGAGATAACCTGTGATTGTCACATTGAAGTACAATTGATTTTGAAAGTTGCTTTACAGGTAAAACATTAAACCCAGGCACTTTTGAAATTCATCGTGATATCAAACTTCACCACCATTTCTTAAAGTAATCAATAAGCTTGATTACCCGGCAGCATTGTGGAAGTCATCCTCATGCCAGATTGTTGCAGCACCACATATGTTAATCCAGCACTTTGGGACGTTGTCATGAAGTATGATTACCCCAGCACTATGAAGTATCACTCTGTATCATTACATGGTCACACACTCTTGATGATCTGCTGTCTTTCCTCTAACAAAAAGTTCCGGATGAGAGCATCAATATTTTCCTCCGATCGAGCCACTTGCTTTTCCATTGTATGTTTAAAGTCTTCTTTAACATTTTTGTTTACACCTCGAGTCACTGTTCTCTGTCTGAAACACAAATTCCTCATCTTTGACGGATGCAAAATAAAGTTTTCAAGTTCAACAAAAAACGAAAAAAACAAATTTTTGTTTTAAAAAACCTGCTAATGAATAAAAAGAAATATTTCAATGTCAGGTGTAACAACCTCACTAAGAGATTTGTAAAACATATATCTCTACCGCAGCTAAAAAGAAAATTTATATAAACAAAAACAGTACACAAACTACAAACAAGTTGTACAGTAAAAATTATCAGAAAAAACTGACTTTGAACAAATTTTCGAAATACAGCATATATGCATACTGAATATCATGAGGAAAATTGAAAAGATATTTTCACCATACATGCATACAGCATTTCATATATACTTGTTTATCTACTCAGTCTGACCACCGCCTAATATTTAGAGCTATAGACTGTGACTTGTACAGTAGACTAGTAACTGTACACCAGACTGGTAACTGTACAGTAGAGTGGTAACTGTACACCAGACTGGTAACTGTACATTAGACTGGTAACTGTACAGTAGACTGGTAACTGTACAGTAGACTGGTAACTGTACACCAGACTGGTAACTGTACATTAGACTGGTAACTGTACAGTAGACTGGTAACTGTACAGTAGTCTGGTAACTGTACAGTAGACTGGTAACTGTACAGTAGACTGGTAACTGTACAGTAGACTGGTAAATGTACTGGTAACTGTACAGTAGACTGGTAACTGTACAGCAGACAGGTAACTGTACAGTAGTCTGGTAACTGTACAGTAGACTGGTAACTGTACAGTAGACTGGTAACTGTACAGTAGACTGGTAACTGTACAGTAGAGTTGTAACTGTACATTAGACTGGTAACTGTACAGTAGTCAGGTAACTGTACAGTAGACTGGTAACTGTACAGTAGTCAGGTAACTGTACAGTAGACTGGTAACTGTACAGTAGTCTGGTAAATGTACAGTAGACAGGTAACTGTACAGTAGTCTGGTAACTGTACAGCAGACCGGTAACTGTACAGTAGTCTGGTAACTGTACAGTAGTCTGGTAACTGTACAGTAGACTGGTAACTGTACAGTGGTCTGGTAACTGTACATTAGACTGGTAACTGTACAGTAGACTGGTAACTGTACAGTAGTCTGGTAACTGTACAGCAGACTGGTAACTGTACAGTAGTCTGGTAACTGTACAGTAGTCTGGTAACTGTACAGTAGACTGGTAACTGTACATTAGACTGGTAACTGCACAGTAGACTGGTAACTGCACAGCAGACTGGTAACTGTACAGTAGACTGGTAACTGTACATCAGACTGGTAACTGTACAGTAGTCTGGTAACTGTACAGCAGACTGGTAACTGTACACCAGACTGGTAACTGTACATCAGACTGGTAACTGTACAGTAGTCTGGTAACTGTACAGTAGATTGGTAACTGTACAGTACACTAGTAACTGTACAGCAGACTGGTAACTGTACAGCAGTCTGGTAACTGTATAGCAGACTGGTTACTGTACAGTAGTCTGGTAACACTGGTAACTGTACAGTAGTCTGGTAGATGTACAGTAGACAGGTAACTGTACAGTAGTCTGGTAACTGTACAGTAGACTGGTAACTGTACAGTAGACTGGTAACTGTACAGTAGACAGCAGACTGGTAACTGTACAGTAGTCTGGTAACTGTATAGCAGACTGGTAACTGTACAGTAGACTGGTATCTGTACAGTAGTCTGGTAACTGTATAGCAGACTGGTAACTGTACAGTAGACTGGTATCTGTACAGTAGTCTGGTAACTGTACAGTAGACTGGTATCTGTACAGTAGTCTGGTAACTGTATAGCAGACTGGTAACTGTATAGTAGACTGGTTACTGTACAGTAGACTGGTAACTGTACAGTAGTCTGGTAACTGTACAGTAGACTGGTAACTGTACAGTAGACAGGTAACTGTACAGTAGTCTGGTAACTGTACAGTAGTCTGGTAACTGTACAGCAGACTGGTTACTGTACAGTAGACTATGCTATTCCTTCATCAATATACTTACTGAGCTATAGATTTTGTACTGATGGGAAGTATGTCCAGTGACACTTTGCCACCTTCTTGTGTTTTCAGAAATGCGAACTCCTCCAAAATATCAATGTCTACATGGTTAAGGATGTATACCAAAAAATATTCTATCAAAATATTTCAGTTAATAATGATGACACGCACATCAACCGTTTCCAATAAAATTCAATTTACCTTAAAATAATCTTTTCAATAATTTGTCCAACCAAAATAACAGAATTTTCATTGATGATCATGTCTTCACTTCATTTGTGATATTAATCAATTAAAGAAAAACAAGATACTTATTAACTTTCCAAGAACTTAATTAAAACATTGTGATGGTTGATAATTTCGTGCAAGTTCAAGTGCTGTAATTCTGACAAAAAAGGTTAATGAGAAGGAAATGAAACATCACTACACCTTCACCTTCCTATAACACAATTACACATCAAATCTGGGGTCAATATGCAAATAAGAGTAGAAACAAAAATTATGATAAAATAGTGAAATGGCGAGTACACAAAATGTTTTATAATCCGACAAATACTCAAAGGATACTGATGATAAAGTTGAAGAAGAGGTTGTAAGTAAATGACCCTTGACTTCTGATTTTCTTTGCGACTTGTTGAAATAACGGCTCCTGTCGAGGCCAATCATATTGTAGTAAAACAACCATGTGACCAAGGGCTGTATCATCTGTTTTGTTGGGAGATAATGCTTTTTCCTGAAAAAAAAAAAACAAATCCAAAATAAAAATATAAGATTAGATAACTGAATGAACAGATACAGGCATAAAAGAGTTCCATTTCCTGTTTTCATTTCTTCTTTTTTAGATACAAGAATTGGTCCTGTCTAGCTAGACCTTGAGTATTCCTAGACAAGTACCGTTCTTTTGTCATGCCTCATCTCCCTAACATATATTTAAGAGTCAATTCATTACAAGACACATTTAATATCTGTTATTCTCTAACATCAGAGATAAAAAAAGCTCCATGGACTTTAACTCCTAATCAGTAAACACAAAGATGACCCGAACAGGAAAGAAATGAATTTGATAAGAAAGTCAATTGATATTATTATGTTATAATATGTACAGAAGTTAATAAAAAAAAATTAAACAATTTGTTTGTTTAATATCATGAAACAATAAAAAGTTTTATCCCACATAGCAGCTTACATTACATGAACTACCCTTGAATGACTCAATGGCAGCTGAAAGGCAGCCATAGATATCTGATTTGTCAAATTATAGGCTTTGATATGTTACATCGTTTGACAAAGTTTCATTAAATTGATCTAAGGACTTATAAGCTATGGTCCATTACATATAGAAGAGACAAAAAAATAATAAAAGCTGATCCATGATATCAGATAAACTTCCTTTCTGTCTGGGACCTTACCTTTAAACAAGACAAGAGAAGCTGTACACAATAAGGAATTATCTCCTCTTCTGTACATAAAGTTAACAGTAGGTGGCGCCCCGAGAGAGGATCATTGGGTAAAGCATTTTTATCTGACCTTTGACCTCCAGGTAGATATGATATAACCTCCAGTAAGATCTCACAGGCTTTCTGTAACACACCATTGATAATGATAAGTCAAATTATTTCATTGTCATCCTGCAATGGCCAGAATACAAATTCTAGCTCGAAAAGAGGGGTGGACATACTACAGGACAATGAAATAGCAATTGTTTGTAATTCTACTGAAGAGCAATAAGTATGGTTGGAAATATTGACAAATTAATACAAAAAAAGTGTAGGATAAAACTGCAATATTTAAAATAATGAATATTGACAGAAAAGTTTAACAAATTTACCCGAGAATTATTTTCAATAATGATATGCTGTGCAAAATTCTACTTAAACATTTGCATCTTAAGTTACATATTGACTTTCACATAGGGCTAACAGTTTTTAGAACTAACAGTAATTAAGGGCTAACAGTACTCATGCTATCAGTATTTATGATTTCTGGTCGATATGTAACTGATCTCCGTGTTCTGACCTCTGGACTGGATTTTACTTACACTGTATTTCCCTAATGCCATGAAACAACATGCCATCTGGAGGGAACTACGAATCTGGAAAAAAACACCATGTAAATCATATAAAATAAGTTATCAGAAAGACACATACCAATTACTAAATTATCAAATAGACACATACCAATTACTGAATTATCAAATAGACACATACCAATTACTGAATTATCAAATAGACACATACCAATTACTGAATTATCAAACAGACACATACCAATTACTGAATTATCTAATAGACACATACCAATTACTGAATTATCAAATAGACACATACCAATTACTGAATTATCAAACAGACACATACCAATTACTGAATTATCTAATAGACACATACCAATTACTGAATTATCAAATAGACACATACCAATTACTGAATTATCAAAATGACACATACCAATTACTAAATTATCTAATAGACACATACCAATTACTGAATTATCTAATAGACACATACCAATTACTGAATTATCAAACAGACACATACCAATTACTAAATTATCTAATAGACACATACCAATTACTGAATTATCTAGTAGACACATACCAATTACTGAATTATCTAATAGACACATAACAATTACTGAATTATCAAACAGACACATACCAATTACTGAATCAATTACTGAATTATCAAACAGACACATACAAATTACTGAATTATCTAATAGACACATACCAATTACTGAATTATCTAATAGACACATACCAATTACTGAATCATTAAACAGACACATACCAATTACTGAATTATCTAATAGACACATACCAATTACTGAATTATCTAATAGACACAAATATCAAACAATTACTGAATTATCAAATAGACACATACCAATTAGAGAATTATCAAAATGACACATACCAATTACTAAATTATCTAATAGACACATACCAATTACTGAATTATCTAATAGACACATACCAATTACTGAATTATCAAACAGACACATACCAATTACTAAATTATCTAATAGACACATACCAATTACTGAATTATCTAGTAGACACATACCAATTACTGAATTATCAAACAGACACATACCAATTACTAAATTATCTAATAGACACATACCAATTACTGAATTATCAAACAGACACATACAAATTACTGAATTATCTAGTAGACACATACCAATTACTGAATTATCTAATAGACACATACCAATTACTGAATCATTAAACAGACACATACCAATTACTGAATTATCTAGTAGACACATACCAATTACTGAATTATCTAATAGACACATACCAATTACTGAATTATCTAATAGACACATACCAATTACTGAATCATTAAACAGACACATACCAATTACTGAATTATCTAAAACACAATTAGCAATTATTGAATTATCTAAAACATAAATACCAATTACTGAATTATCAAATAGACACATACCAATTACTGAATTATCAAACAGACACATACCAATTACTGAATCATTAAACAGACACATACCAATTACTGAATTATCTAATAGACACATACCAATTACTGAATTATATAAAATACAAATAACAATTACTAAATTATCAAATAGACACATACCAATTACTGAAGCATTAAACAGACACATACCAATTACTGAATTATCTAATAGACACATACCAATTACTGAAGCATTAAACAGACACATACCAATTACTGAATTATCTAATAGACACATACCAATTACTGAATTATCAAACAGACACATTATCAAATAGACACATACCAATTACTGAATTATCTAATAGACACATACCAATTACTGAATTATCTAATAGACACATACCAATTACTGAATTATCAAATAGACACATACCAATTACTGAATTATCTAGTAGACGCATACCAATTACTGAATTATCTAGTAGACGCATACCAATTACTTAATTATCTAATACACAAATACCAATTACTGAATTATCTAATAGACACATACCAAGTACTGAATTATCTAATACACAAATACCAATTACTGAAATACACAAATACCAATTACTGAATTATCTAATAGACACATACCAATTACTGAATTATCAAATAGAAACATACCAATTACTGAATTATCAAATAGACACATACATACTGAATTATCAAATAGACACATACCAAATACTGAATTATCTAAATAGACACATACCAATTACTGAATTATCAAATAGATACAAACCAATTGCTGAATTATCAAATAGACACATACCAATTACTGAATTATCAAATAGACACATACCAATTACTGAATTATCAAATAGACACATACCAATTACTGAATTATCTAATAGACACATACCAATTACTGAATTATCTAAAACACAAATACTAATTACTGAATTATCAAATAGACACATGCCAATTACTGAATTATCAAATAGACACATACCAATTACTGAATCATTAAACAGACACATACCAATTACTGAATCATCAAACAGACACATACCAATTACTGAATCATTAAACAGACACATACCAATTACTGAATCATTAAACAGACACATACCAATTACTGAATCATTAAACAGACACATACCAATTACTGAATCATTAAACAGACACATACCAATTACTGAATTACCTAAATCATAAACACTAATTACTGAATCATTAAACAGACACATACCAATTACTGAATCATTAAACAGACACATACCAATTACTGAATCATTAAACAGACACATACCAATTACTGAATCATTAAACAGACACATACCAATTACTGAATTATCAAACAGACACATACCAATTACTGAATCATTAAACAGACACATACCAATTACTGAATTATCAAATAGACACATACCAATTACTGAATCATTAAACAGACACATACCAATTACTGAATCATTAAACAGACACATACCAATTACAGAATCATCAAACAGACACATACCAATTACTGAATTATCTAATAGACACATACCAATTACAGAATCATCAAACAGACACATACCAATTACTGAATTATCTAATAGACACATACCAATTACTGAATCATTAAACAGACACATACCAATTACTGAATCATTAAACAGACACATACCAATTACTGAATTATCTAATAGACACATACCAATTACTGAATTATCTAATAGACACATACCAATTACTGAATTATCAAACAGACACATACCAATTACTTAATTATCTAATAGACACATACCAATTACTGAATTATCAAACAGCACATACAAATTACTGAATTATCTAATAGACACATACCAATTACTGAATTATCTAATAGACACATACCAATTACTGAATCATTAAACAGACACATACCAATTACTGAATTATCTAATAGACACATACCAATTACTGAATTATCAAAAAGACACATACCAATTACTGAATTATCTAATAGACACATACCAATTACTGAATCATTAAACAGACACATACCAATTACTGAATTATCTAAAACACAATTAGCAATTATTGAATTATCTAAAACATAAATACCAATTACTGAATTATCAAATAGATACAAACCAATTACTGAATCATTAAACAGACACATACCAATTACTGAATCATTAAACAGACACATACCAATTACTGAATTATCTAATAGACACATACCAATTACTGAATTATATAAAATACAAATAACAATTACTGAATTATCAAATAGACACATACCAATTACTGAATCATTAAACAGACACATACCAATTACTGAATTATCTAATAGACACATACCAATTACTGAAGCATTAAACAGACACATACCAATTACTGAATTATCTAATAGACACATACCAATTACTGAATTATCAAACAGACACATTATCAAATAGACACATACCAATTACTGAATTATCTAATAGACACATACCAATTACTGAATTATCTAATAGACACATACCAATTACTGAATTATCAAATAGACACATACCAATTACTGAATTATCAAACAGACACATAACAATTGCTAAATTATCTAATAGACACATACCAATTACTGAATTATCAAATAGACACCTACCAATTACTGAATTATCAAACAGACACATACCAATTACTGAATCATTAAACAGACACATACCAATTACTGAATTATCAAATAGACACATACCAATTACAGAATCATCAAACAGAGAAATACCAATTACTGAATTATCTCATACACAAATACTAATAATTAAATTATCCAAAAGACACATGCCAATTACTGAATTATCTAATAGACACATGCCAATTACTGAATTATCTAATAGACACATGCCAATTACTGAATAACCTTATACACTGAATTACCTTATAAACAAATACAAATATATGAATTATGTAATAAATATTCACAGACAGCATTGAAAAAAAGGCAGCACTGGCTGACATGTTACTATTAATGACACTTACACCCTATAGAAAATGTTATTAATGTTACAGTACAGTTAGTGGCAATGGTTCAACTAACCTTCATGCTGTCCTTAACCAATGGCGTACAGGACTGTAGGTGGGCCAAGGCATCCTGGAAAGCTCCCTAAAAATAACATGATTTTAATATACAACCTGGATACAATGGAAAGTACCCTGGTTTGGTTTCTATGATTTAAGTTTCTATCAACAGCTAGGGTCATTTAAGGACAGCTTCCTGATGGTGCGAGCATGTGTTTTAGGGATGCTGGGATACATTGGTATTAGCTTCATTATGATAGTGCAGAACTAAAGGCAACTTTATAGTGCTATCACACCGTAATATACTGCCGAGGCACCAGTTTTGTTATCGATGTCAGATAACAAATGATATAACATGGTGTTAAAACCAAATATTCTATAACATCAAAACAGAAACAATAAAATATCTCATGGTTCTAAAACAAGGGGGGAAAATCTCAATACGTAAGGCCTGGGAAAGTATATAACTGTATCCAACATGTCATTATCATCTGCTTTAAAAATAAAAAGTGACCAGGGCGGTTCAAACTTGAATTACATGAGTTATACAGATCTCCTAAAAGCCAACAGGGTCGGTTCACACATCCATCACATGACCTTTATTTAACAGGTGTGTTACAAGCTGATGGGTGGTTCACACATCCATCGAACAACCTTAATTTAACAGGTGCATTACAAGCTGATGGTTGGTTCATACATCCATCACATGACCCTAATTTAACAGGTGCGTTACAAGCTGACAGAGATGGTTCATGCATCTGTCACATGACTCAAGATTAACAGGTGCTTGTTAACTGTTAATAGTCAACAGGAGTTGATCATTCATCCATCACGTGACCAAAGTTTAACAGGTGAACAGAGGTTCAGTACAAGTTCACACACATCACATGATATAAGCTTAACAGATGTCTATAACATTCCAACAGGGGTGGTTTATTCAACTGTTACATGACCAAAGTTTTACATTGCCAGCTTACAGTAAAACATTGAAAATGGTTTACTTTAATACTTCAACTGAAGAAACATATTATACTGAAGTACAACCCATACCTGGTACATCAACATATCTGTCTGGAAATGGGCCATCCATGTCCAAGTCTCCATCCTCCATACTTCACACAGCCCAACAAACTCTGTAACAAACAGTTCATCTTCGACCTTGATATTTTTATGCTAATGCAATTTTTTAAGGGTGTGTGGAGGAGGGGGACATAATTACAGTGTTGTCCATCTGAAATATCATAACTTGAGAACCTCTCATGGGTTTTGGTTCATCTTCACCTCAAAGTATCATATCACCATGTACCTCTTAATCACCTAATCATATTAACATGGTCTTTGCTAAGGGTAACAAGGGTAAAAGTTCACATTTGACAAAATAATCAAATTCACCCAATTACATTATAGATTTATGTATGGAAGCAGGAACATTCATGAATTACAGACAATTTTCAGTTCTACTATTTTTTCTTCTATAATCATACCAGTATAAGGTGAGATTTACAATGCAAATACATCAAAAATGGGGGACACTTTTTATATTGATAAATGTGATTAATCCTTATATGGAGTAAACCATGTGATTAGACAGGTATTGTCCAACACTTGCACTTCTTATTAAAGTATTGATTTGAATATTTAGAGATATTCAGGACCAGGCCAAGTGAACATTACCTCTTTGAAGTTCCTGTTTGGAGTGCAGCAGTTCATAACATTTAAATGCTGTCAGAAAGCTTTCGATAATTTTCTGTGAGTCTGGTACTCCAGATGTTGCAACTATATGTGTTGCTGATCCACTTGTTTTGGACTTCTTCGCTTTGGAGCTGTGACAAAACATAATGATGACATTCTAGGTAAAACAGTACGCAAAGGATTTAAAAAATAACTCAGGTCTGTACATGTTTCCGTTTTCTGACTACTAAGTATTACTTTTCTTAAGTTTTCAATTAATTTGAATGGATGGTAACCCTAAACAAAACCTGGGGTGCGAGAAATCTTAATGTTTCATTGGAATATCCCTTAATAAATCCTGGACTCCTTGGGCAGGATAAAAGTTTTACTGGAATAGCCCAAAACAAAACCTGGAGTCCTTGATTAAGTAGATGATTTACTGGAACAGCTATAAACAAACCCTAGAGTCCTGGGGAGGGATAAATGTTTTACTGGAATAGTCCTAAACATAACCTGGAGTCCTGGGGTAGGATAGATGTTTTACTGGAATAGTCCTAAACATAACCTGGTGTCCTGGGGTAGGATAGATGTTTTACTGGAATAGTCCTAAACATAACCTGGAGTCTTCGGGACGGATAGATGTTTTACTGTAACAGCTATAAACAAACCCTAGAGTCCTGTGGTGGAATAGATGTTTTACTGTAACAGCTATAAACAAACCCTAGAGTCCTGTGGTGGAATAGATGTTTTACTGTAACAGCTATAAACAAACCCTAGAGTCCTGGGGTGGAATAGATGTTTTACTGTAACAGCTATAAACAAACCCTAGAGTCCTGGGGTGGAATAGATGTTTTACTGTAACAGCTATAAACAAACCCTAGAGTCCTGGGGTGGAATAGATGTTTTACTGTAATAGCTCTAAACAAAACCTGAAGCCTTGGGGAGGGATAGATATTTTACTGGAATAGCCCCCTATTTTTGTGAGGATTTTTTTTCCATACAAGATCGATGAAATCAGTTAAAGGATTTCTGATGTGTTACAGAGTCTCTGTTTAAAGTGGCATTACAATGGTAAAAGAGTAACACTGTTCTGTATGTTTGACACACCTTGTGTCATAGACAGATAAGTCACAGATCTACAGGATTTGCTGAGAAATTATAATAGCAAGCTTTACTTTACTAGATTATAAATACACATTAAAGGGAGAGCAAATTGTGTTCTAGGATCTAATAACAAACCAGGTTTGGTTGCCATGGTATCTACAGTATGAAACATACATTATTTTAGTGAAAATATTATTTTAGCATTTTTCATGCAGGTCAGGTCAATGCTCCAAAATATGACTCCACTTACTACAATTCTGAATGTTGTTTACGTAGCAATGGTTAGAAAGAACAAATTCATCAGTTCTCCAATTTGACAAAGCATGATAAATGGCACTATGATTTGACTGCACAATAAAAAGAAATTTCAAGTAATCTTAGTTATACATCAGCCTCGATGTAAATGCCACAAGAGAGGTTTTGTATCTGCCACACCTTTACTGTTTTTCTATACAAAAATGTTTACTTGCAGATCATGTTTACTTATGTATCATGTTTACTTACGTATCATGTTTACTTACAGATCATGTTTACATACAGATCCTGTTTACTTATGTATCATGTTTACTTACAGATCATGTTTACTTATAGATCATGTTTACATACAGATCATGTTTACTTACAGATCATGTTAACTTACGTATCATGTTTACTTACAGATCATGTTTACTTACGTATCATGTTTACTTACAGATCATGTTTACTTACAGATCATGTTTACATACAGATCATGTTTACTTACGTATCATGTTTACTTACAGATCATGTTTACTTACGTATCATGTTTACATACAGATCATGTTTACTTACAGATCATGTTAACTTACAGATCATGTTTACTTCTGTATTATGTTTACTTACAGATCATGTTAACTTACAGATCATGTTTACTTACAGATCATGTTTACTTACAGATCACGTTTACTTACAGATCATGTTTACTTACAGATAATGTTTACTTCTGTATTATGTTTACTTACAGATCATGTTTACTTCTGTATTATGTTTACTTACAGATCATGTTTACTTACAGATCATGTTTACTTACAGATCATGTTTACTTACAGTATCATGTTTACTTACAGATCATGTTTACTTATGTTTACTTATAGATCCTGTTTACTTACAGATTATGTTTACTTACAGATCATGTTTACTTACAGATCCTGTTTACTTACAGATCATGTTTACTTATGTATTATGTTTACTTATAGATCATGTTTACTTACAGATCCTGTTTACTTACAGATCATGTTTACTTACAGATCATGTTAACTTACAGATCATGTTTACTTACAGATCATGTTAACTTATGTATTATGTTTACTTACAGATCATGTTTACTTACAGATCATGTTTACTTATAGATCCTGTTTACTTACAGATCATGTTTACTTACAGATCATGTTTACTTACAGATCCTGTTTACTTACAGATCATGTTTACTTATGTATTATGTTTACTTACAGATCATGTTTACTTATGTATTATGTTTACTTACAGATCATGTTTACATACAGATCATGTTTACTTACAGATCCTGTTTACTTACAGATCATGTTTACTTACAGATCATGTTTACTTACAGATCATGTTTACTTACAGATCATGTTTACTTACAGATCATGTTTACTTACAGATCATGTTTACTTATGTATTATGTTTACTTACAGATCATGTTTACTTACAGATCATGTTTACTTACAGATCATGTTTACTTACAGATCATGTTTACTTACAGATCATGTTTACTTACAGATAATGTTTACTTACAGATCATGTTTACTTACAGATCATGTTTACTTACAGATCCTGTTTACTTACAGATCATGTTTACTTACAGATCATGTTTACTTACAGATCATGTTTACTTACAGATCATGTTTACTTACAGATCATGTTTACTTATAGATCATGTTTACATACAGATCATGTTTACTTACAGATCACGTTTACTTACAGATAATGTTTACTTACAGATCATGTTTACTTACAGATCATGTTTATGTATGGATTATGTTTACTTACAAATTATGTTTACTTACGGAGAAGGGTTGTCTAATAAGTCATTGCTGAATCCTTCTATAAGGACCAGAGGTCCATGAACAGTGGCTCCACCTGTAATAAATCTTTATATAAGAATCATGACTAAACAGTAAAACACATGCAGTTTACAGGAACATTTGATCAATGTGACTTACCTGAAAGGTTTAAGATAATTCATGAACAAACCCTAGAGTCCTGGGGAGGGATAAATGTTTTACTGGAACAGCTTACAGTAGATGGCATTGTCACTTTATTTGAGCAAAGAGCACAAAAAGCACTTTGAAATAACAGCTTGTACTCCAAAATCAAGCTTGTCCAACATACCTACAAAAGCGTCGGGATCGACACTGCTGACGTAGGTGTATAAACACTCGAGGAAGAGCACAGTGGTGACATACACAATCTGTTTGGTGTAGGGACTGCCCTGGATCTGTTTAGCTCTGTTGTAGACATTAAACACATACTGCCACTGTTGATCCCTGTAACAAATATCAGGCCTACAGTGATTTCTGGAGAACTGTTTGGTTGGTTTATCATACTGTGAAAAGTCAGAGTCATTATGAGGAGGAGTCTCCTTGCAGAGGCTACCTCAAAGAACAACATATAGGATGCTGGCTGAATGATATCCAGGACAATGTGGGTAAAATTATATTGATTTGGTTTGTTGTTGCTGAAGTCCTATTAACAACCAGGGTTATTTCAGGATGTACCATGATTGGGTGGTGGAGGAAAGACAGAGTTCTCTGAGGAAAACCACCAACCTGCAACTAGTACTTGGTGGCTGCCCCACACAGGCCTAAAATCAGTCACCCAGATGTAGAAGGCTAGTGATAAAGACAGTCAGGTGCCTTAACCCCTTGACCTCCAAGGCCACAGGTAAATTTACTGCCTCAGGAGACAACTACATCGGCAGAGAGTCAGAAATCTATTTCTCAACTTCCTGGGAAACACAAATTGCTTTTGGTAGGGAGAATTAAACCACAATCTTTACCGGAGGTTATGTAGGTCATCAGATATTTACCTGAGGTTATGTAGGTCATCAGATCTTTACCAGAGGTTATGTAGGTCATCAGATCTTTACCTGAAGTTATGTAGGTCATCAGATATTTACCTGAGGTTATGTAGGTCATCAGATCTTTACCGGAGGTTATGTAGGTCATCAGATCTTTACCTGAAGTTATGTAAGTCATCACATCTTTACCTGAAGTTATGTAGTCTAGATTTTGACTAAACTTACCTAGTCTGTGTGAAAAGGTGCGAGTCTAACTCCCAGTCCAGATTTTGACTAAACGTACCTAGTCTGTGTGAAAAGGTCCGAGTCTATCTCCCAGTCTAGATTTTGACTAAACTTACCTAGTCTGTGTGAAAAGGTTTGAAGTCTATCTCCCAGTCTAGATTTTGACTAAACTTACCTAGTCTGTGTGAAAAGGTCCGAGTCTATCTCCCAGTCTAGATGTTGACCAATCAGGACTAGAAGTTTCAGTAGACTTCCCCAGGGATCAATGACTTGACTCTCACGGTCGTAGAGTCCAGGAATCAACACAAATCGCTTGCCTTTCTTTGTGGGGGAAACCTGATCTAAACAGACAAAAAATTAACTGTGATTTAGCTTGGCAGGGGAGGTTTGCTTGATATAAATATAAAAGTATTTTCTGACTGTGTTATTGTTATCGACATAGTCTCAAGTGCCAGAAGATCTCCCAGAGAAGCATTAATGAATGAAAATCATACAGTATTGAGTACAACCTTCATTACCATTAGTTTTAACAGCAAGGACTGATGAGAGCATCATGACATCACAACACAAAAATTATTATTACAGTCTCATCACAACACTGGTTGTCTAGTAGTGTTGTAATAGGTGAAAAGCAAATGTGGAGACAGCTGTTGGGTTGATATTGGGGTAACAGATCAGATGCATTTGAGAATATATAATTTTATCACCTGGTGATGGAGGCTGGCTAGAAGGTAGACATGGAGCCTGTGTTATAAACATCACATAGAACTCAATAGCCTGCTGTAGCCATTTATACAGCTGTCTCTGAGGGACGTCCATCTTTTTGACCTTCTGCAGGACCAATGGTAGCACATCACATACTGAAATCCCGAACAGATTGTGAGATATAACAAAACACCAAACATTGTACTTGAATGCAACACAGTATACCAAAAAATTATCAAGTATTTCTAAATTAAGATAAAACTTCATCTACTAAAAGATTAATTGTTTAGTTCAACAAAAGAAGTTGTTTAAACCAACATTACCTAATTACACCTATTTGCACTGACTCCAGCCCTAAGAAAGATCAGTCCCTCTACCTGTTCATATCATTTCTGTTTCAAGCTTGAGAATAGAAGTGACAACACTCCATTCTACATAGCCAATTAACAACCATCCACTCAGCTTGGCAGCTGAACAACCCTCCACTCTGCTTAGCAGCTTAAAAACCCTCCACTCCATTCACCAGCTTAACAACCGTCCCCTCTGCTCAGCAGCTTAACAGCCCTCCACTCTAACTAGCAGTTTAACAACCCTCCACTCTAATTAGCAGTTTAACAACCCTCCACTCGGCTTAGCAGCTTAAAAACCATCCACTCTACTTAGCATTATGTTGTAATGCAATAAATCTGTGAAAATAATTACTCACTGAAAAGCTTTCTATAACAGTTCACAGCAGTTGCATACCCAGCCTTCTTCTCCGCTCGCTGTAACTTCTCAATCAGTGTTAACTGTACAACAGATACAAATTTTTAATATAAACAGCCTTATCATCTCTACATCTATATCATATTGTATTTCTGATATAATGACAATTACTGTAAAAACAACATTTTTCATGGCCAGTTTATTTTTGTTGATTTTTTGTGGGAACTTTTCATACATGAATTCTTAAGTCAATAAACTTTTAAAATTCATTTATTGATCTACATCCATCTACAAAAAGAAAACAACAAAAAAAGTATTTTTTTTTTTTTAGTTATTGAATAGAATGACAAAACAAAATGTTATTTCATTGTCTTATGACCCTTCTCCTGACTCTCATAACTAGTATGTTGGCCCCTTGCACATTTCCCCAAGCTTTAAGAGCCCTAGCTCCCTTTGAGTTTTGTTCATACTAATATTTTGATATTCCCATGCCTGTTTATAAGCTTGCCTATGAGAACTAAATATACTAATACATTAAGGTAAGAGCGTACCCCATGTTCATCCACTAGACTAGCAAACTTCCTCATAGCCAGAAGTAATAGGCGACACTGCTCCAGGGTGTCACTCATCTTGTCTGCCACGTGTAATAACATCTCACACTGAGAATGTGTGGAAATGGCTGCAAAGATTTCTGTAAATAGGCAACAAAACACAAAACAAATTATCCTTTGGATGTCTATAAACTTATAAAACATTTTTGACATACCTGTTTCTGTTTTTTTATGTACCGTATTTTACCGCAAATAAGCCCCCCACCCAGTTCAAAAAGACTTGTCAAAAGAGGGGAGGGGGCTTATTTGCGGGCAATCCCCCTGTTCACGAGAAGTATGTGTGTCCGTCATCTTAGATTTTTGGAGGTAATTTATTCTGAAAGAGGATGTCTTTACCAAAAGCATAAATAAAAGATGGTCCAGCCATTCTTACTACTGTACATACTATGGTCATTCTAATGGTTAAAACTCCATGTCACAGTTGTCATATTACTGTATATACCAGGTTAAGATATCTATTCTGACCAACAAATTTCACTTTTGTCTGCTAGATTCATAGAAACGAAATGCCATACAAATATTCCAACATACCCATATTAGATATTTGTTTTCTATTATTAAATATAAAATATCATTTAAAATATGGTCTATGTTATATTTGCTTCCTAATTCATTTTGACCTACTTTCAAGAACAAGAATGTGAACGTTTGACATCTTACTCCTGTTTTGCTCAAAATCAACAAACACATCTATATCATTCAAAAGGCAACAGTACGTTATCTTATACCTGTCAGAAAACTGTTGCGGTTATCTGAAGTTTCTGACTGAAGCACGCCCAGAATGGCTTGAACTTCTGCCCACAGACGACTTTCTCCAGGAAATGCCACAAACCTGAGGACAAAACAAAACCTCAAATCTTTACATCAGTGTCACAGTTACATAAGATTAACATGGACTATTTAATTACAGATGTTTAAAAGTTCCTCTTGTCAGTGAAACTTGTTATCATGTTTTACTTCATATTCATAATATTAAGAAAAAAAGACAGAACCATTGATGGAATTAATGAACAACAATCAATATTTACAGCCATTTATGATAATGCAAACTTAAATACTTAGAAAACCTTCCCAAAGGAAATCAAATTTTTTTTGAAAAAAAAAATACAAAAATTACGTTATCATCTCCGTATTGGATACCAATTTATAAACATGGCTGAAATTTGTTCCCTGTGAACTTGCCCAACCCAAGACAACTGCGAAATACTTGTCCTGTGAAATTAAATAATAACAACAGTAATTGGCAGGCTTACTATCGACCATAAGCTAGATTCGTCAGATTGAGGAGGTGAATTAACAATAAATATAAACTTGATCAATTTTACAACATTTGTCAAACAAGTTATTTCAATTCATATTAATCAGACTTGTTGGCCTGGATGTAAGTGCACAAAGGGTCTTATTGCAGGAGGAAACTGGAGTACCCAGGGAAAACCCACATGTTTGGACATGTGAACACTTAGCTTTTCACGTCCGTTCTGGGAATTGAACCCCAAACAGTTAGGTAAAAGGTGAGTGTGTTATCACTGCACCACCCAACCATCACAGGAGAGACACCCCAGTTATACAAAATTGAGTCCCTTTCTCCCAAGGATGCTTCTGACCACTGGTATGTATGGTAAAAGTGCAAAATAATCTTAATACAACTTTTACATTATTTTAAAGGTAATAAATTAACTTACATTTCTTCCAATAACTTGGCAGCTTCTTTGATATTTTTACCGACCTTTTCCAGATTATATGCCTCAAACTGAAATTAAAAAACACAGCACTAAAACCTAATACTATAATAATATCGTACAAATTCAGATGGCATGTCTGATCAAGATGTTCCCGAGATCTGTGGCATGTTGTATATATAGCCATCGACAAAACAGAACATATCAACTCAGTAATGATCATGTACAAATAAACCTGGCAAATTAAACTGACCAGTAAAACATCAGCTCCAGTATTAAAATACAATGATACATATTTCGCAACTGCACCAGTAAGTAGGGACATAGTAACCTTTATTGAGACAGGAAACAGAGAAGCAACGACTAATAGCATGGCACGGATACCGGGTAGCGGGATCCGGAAGAAATGTCACAGGGCCATCACTGGCGCAGGATTTTCTTGAAAATATCCACAGACACAACTTATACATACCTGGATGAACGATCATTCTGTTTACTATATAAAGCGTTAGTAAGACTGCACTTGGAGTATGGAGCTAGTATTTGGCACCCGCATCATACACAGGATATTAACTTATTAGAGAATGTACAAAGAAGAGCAATGAAACTTTTATCAGGAATGAAAGAATTAACATATGTTGAGAGAATGATAAGACTAAAATTACCATCATTAAAGTACAGACGGACCGTGGGGACATGATTGAGGTTTTCAAGATCTTATGAGGATTGTATTACAACGAAGGATCTGCAAATTTAATCAGCAGAGTTCAGAACAAAATAACAAGAGGCAATTCTTACAGCCTGGAAAAATTTGGATCACGTCTGGATCTCAGGAAGTTTTCTTTCTCTCAAAGGGTGGTAAATGATTGGAACTCTCTACCAGATTATATAGTACAGGCGCCAACTTTAAACTCATTTGAAAACATGCTTGATAAATATTAGAAAAGTGTGGATAGAACATATAACATCTTTATTTAAACCAGAAGTGACAACATTAAACTAATGAATTGTGACAAGGTTTCGGACCTGAAATAGAGGCATAAGGCCTGCGTTCAGTAACTACTAATGTATAACTTTTTTAAAAAGTCAACGTCAGATATTGATGTCATAGGTCCTTGGAAAACTTCGACAACTATCACACACAATAAATATGTACTGTGTCGAGTTGTTTTACAGTCACGATTGATGGAAGACAACATGTTAACACTGATTAATTCGTTTTTACCTGAATTGAAAAGTTTTGCGGGAACAACGTTCTTGCTGTAATCATCCATGCTTTAGCTGCGAATGGGTCTGTTTTCATGCATGATCGTGCACGGGAAACGAGCCAGTCTTCGTCAGAAAGTTTCTGACATACAGCTGCCATATTAAAGCTAGGATCTAATACCGAGGAAAAATATCGACATTAAATTTTCTTTCACGACTGTTCAATCGGTTCAGTTCTTTGCAAGAACTCTTCAGTGAAGAAAAATAAACTTTCCATAGCGGAAGTAAGTATTAGATTGTAATTTTAAAAATGAGCGTTGAGGAATTTCCGGATACTTGTATCAACATAACCTATTTTCATAAGAAAGCTTTAACATACATTACTTTTATTTTCTTTCTGAGCATATACATGTGTTAAGGAAATATTACAATTACATAGTTACTTTAGATATTTGCATCTTTGTGTAACCAAATATTTTAAATATCCGGATATGTCCAAACTCCATATTTAGTTTGCGATTTAGTCTGTACCAACCGGCAAGGTGCTTGAGCTGAAAATCGATTGTTTTCACATAAATGATTGGTATTAGTACAGTTTTTGGACGGCAGATATTGTATCGCAGCACTGCACTTACATCAAGATATTTTGCTAAAATGGTAACACTCTGCGTTTAAAGAATGTTAAATCTGCATAACAGCGAAATATGCGCCGAAATGCTTGCAGTTATCCATGTAGTTAGGATGTTAACCTACCGTCCAAAACACACGTGTTCACATAATTGATTGCTTTGTTAATTAAGTTATGTCAGGTACATTTCTGACTTCTGTACGATAAAACACCACGATCATTGACACATTCTAATTACCAGTGCTATCTATATGCAAATCTTTGTTGTCTACATATGTATTTTGTCACAAGCAGACTGCAAAATCTCACTTAAAACCAGTATTACGACCACTTCGTAATCAACACTGTTTCATTTTAGCATGACATTTCTCTATGTAGCTTAAAATCGTAAGGATCCTGCCAATAACAATTTTTATGACAGATGCATATTTTCTAAAATGCTAAAAATAACAACCCAAGTAGCGGTCTTAAAAAAACAAATTCATGTTTTTTTTCTGAAAGTAAGCATCTGTATTTTACAAAATTGTTTATTCTCCAATAATTTACCATGTTAAGTTAGAAAAAAGTCACCTTTGCCAAGTGTAGGATTTCACTGTTTTACTTTGGATCTGTTCCTAAAAATGTCTGGTTTAGGAGCCAAAAGAAACCTGTTTTGTTTTACATGTTGCTGTCACAGTCAATAGTAGATTATAATTTCATTAATCATTTTTTTATGTTTTCAGGCCTCCGAAGCTAAAAGAGCAAAGTTGTCTGATGCAGAGAGACAAGATTTGTTATCTCCCTTGAAGGCTGCTGGGTGGAACGAGGTAGAAGGACGAGATGCGATCTATAAGGAATTTTTATTTAAAGACTTCAATGAGGTAATCATATCCTTAATGAGTTTGAATCGATCAGCAGAATTTCAGTTAACACAGTTTGTAAAATTTGTCTTGTTGCGATAATTGTTGTTGTCTTTGTATAAACTTGTTGTCCTCTCATTGTAGGCATTTGGGTTTATGACAAGAGTAGCACTTCTAGCTGACAAGATGGACCATCATCCAGAGTGGTTCAATGTTTATAACAAGGTGAGCTAAAAGTTACAAAAGCTGTGGTTTTCTTCTGTTATTCCAAGGTTTCTTCTGTGGATTGAACTAGAAATCAGAGATTTTGTCTTCTGTGGGAACTAGATGTCAGTATATAAAAAGTTTGTCTCAGCCAGGCACCTTTGCACTGAATTCATTATGTATGCAAGGGGTGAATTTATCTCAATACCTGCTATCACCTCAGGCATGAGGCTCATGTCACAGATAAATGGGGCCGTGGGGCAGATGGCGGTGCTCAGGTAGTTGTCTGTCTGCACCCTCAGGCAGTCACTATACATACCAAACATTATTCTGTGATTACAATTAGGGACCATCACTTTAAAAACAAACACTGTTTATAGCTGTCATCAATTTACTTACATCAGGGTGATCTCTGGTTTACTAAAATTGGTTAGTAACCTCACCCAGTGGGAATTTCCATTTAATCAAGCAGAAGAGTGTCTGACTAGAGACTGAAAGTTCGCTATTTCATATCTTAGATGGAGCAAGGTGTTTTTCATTAGTTCTTTTTAGTTCAAATTTGATGCTGTTGACCAATCCAAGGGTATAGACTACAGGAGAATACACAAATGCTTACTGCAATATTTGGAGACATTTAACTTGAGTGGTGTTGTTACTAGCCTAGGCTAGTGGAAAATTCCCTCTAGTCAAGCAGTACAGTGTCCTACTAAAGACCAAAAAGTCACTATTTTAAACTGCATTGGGGCTGGGTGTTTCTCATTACTCCTTCATTTTAAATATATACCAGGCCTACAATAAAATGACATTGTACATCTAAAAAAAATCACCAAGATTATATCCACAAGTAACAAATGTATTTGTTGATTGTTATCTTCCAGGTCCAAGTAACCCTAAGCACTCATGATGTTGGAGGTCTGTCAACACGGGACGTCAAACTGGCCAGTTTCATGGAGACGGCTGTGGGCAAATAGATGTGACAGATTTTGTCAGACGACAGTGGGCTGGAACACCTCAGGAAATGATCATGATGCTGTGTTATTAATTAACTGATGAATAATTGTCTAAACTGAAAAATCATTTAAGTCAGAAAAATTCCTACTCATAGATGTCCGTAGAATTTTGAACTTCAGTTCATATTTTGTCTCCCAAATACCAAAGAACTTATTTAGAAATAAAAGCACAGCTTTCAATGATTCATTTAACAACATTCCTAAATATTTTTCCTAACTGAACTTCCCAAATATTAAAACTAAATTCATTAGAAAGTCTGATTGAGATGTAACTTTGATGGGGATATTAAAATGATCTTATTCACAGGCCTACTCCGGGCTGTAGGAAGAATGGGGGCACGCCACAGTGTCCGAAATCTACTCAGGGCTGTAGTTGATCCACAAAGTCCCGACAGTCCTCTCAAGGAGAGCCAAAAGTCTTAAGTTTATAGGGTTGTGTGGAGGTTGGAATGAGCGGGTCTGGTCTGTCTACCTGCTCACATTGCAATGTCTATCCCTGTAGACTTTAGTATATTGTAGCATTTTCCATCACCTGAAATCATATTTTTCTAGCTGGTCAATATCTACCTGTCTATCTCTGTGAACAACAGATTTTTACATCATATCAACTCCTGTTACTTTACCTAGTGTTAGACAACATGGCATTTCAATCATGGATGTTACAACTTTTTTTTTCCAGCCATCATGTTTTACGGTCTGAGGCAACTGGCCCACAATTTTCCCCCTGCCTTCTGTATCACTATTGTGACATACAATGCTCTGTACATTCCAATAATTATGAAAAATGATTTAAGGTATTAGGAATGGGTCATGTTTAACCAACATTTGTGTGTTTGTAAATCTGTAGAAAGTAGGTGTGTGAACAGTGTATGTTCTCATATTTTTTTTTGTTACTAATCAGAGTTGTTTGTTACGATTTTAGGATATTGGTGAACCCTTTATATACTCTCTGCTGTACCTTTGTTGAGCTTATTTTTTACCTCTGTTTATGTGTTCGGAATCTGCACTGAGAAGACCACTGGTGATCACTTTAAAACATAAACAGTTAACCCTGATAAGGTTACCTAAACTGTATTTAAAAAATCTGACACAATTAATTTCTTATTAACTCTGGATAAAATATTTATCGGTGAAACTTTGACCTAGGAATGTATGTAACAGAGGTCATTATCTATTTCTCTGCTAGGCTTTGAACCTGGGACCTCTGGCTCACTAGTCTTACAATCAACTGATTGAGCTTAAGAGAATTTCTCTCTAGCCGAGCAGTAACAGTGTATCATGACTAGTACCAGGATCATCTTATATTTGTGTACAACTTGTTTTTTTAATCAATTATGAATATTTCTACAAATTTTTTTGCGATAATTACAGATGGTGATAAAAAAAAAATCACATTATTTATGTAATTGCCATTGTATAATTATACTTCGAGTTATGTTGAAACATCATTTCAACATGTATTTAAATTATGAAATTATTATACTGTGCCAAAATGCTGTCATCACAGCAGGTACTGCCAGACAAGTGCTGCCTTAACATCATTTTATAAATTTTTTTTTTAATTTCTTGTGTGAAAACTAGTCCTATTGTTTGTAGATATTTTTATACAGTATAACAAAGTTAGTAGTATTAATGATAGTGAAGTCTAAAATTTGTATTATTGTGATTAAGGATATGATCCAACATAGAAGCAGTTAAAATGATAGGGACTGGGAAAAAAGACAGTCTCCAGAAAACTTCATTTCTGAAACTGGATACTGAGGTATGAGAAATTTTTCAGTTTTAAAACCCAATAATTAGATACTTCATCAGTAATTTATGCTTAATATATCTTCCACTGGTATTGCATGAAAACCTTTATATAAATATCTTTTCATGAATAAAGTTTTTGTATCAGTCAGTCAGCACCGTTGTGGGCATTAAAACTTTTCACAAAGAATCATTCCCATTTAATGAACAAATATTTTTTTTTCAGTACAAGTACTTGAAAAAATTATTACAAAGGATTCTTCACATGAGGACAAGAGTACTTTTTGTATTAGATCCTTCATTAAGATGTATTTTGCGACTGCTGTCTTTTTGGGAAGCATTTATATATAATCACAGTATTACATATACCAAATGTGTTGTGAAATAAACTGAGATATCAATATTTCTTGTTCGCCTTTTTCTTCAAAAAAAAAAAACATGCTGATAAGATCATATACAATTCTTCAAAGTTTTTGATTTGCTGTCTTTCCATGTTAATAACCATGAGGTGGATGACATACAAATGTTATTGGTGTAAGGGTTAAGCTCTGTGAATGACGACTCAGTTTTAAGACAGACCCAAAGGTCCAAGCTCTGTGAATGGCGATTCAGTTTTAAGACAGACCCAAAGGTTCAAGGTCTATGAATGATAACTCAGTTTTAAGACAGACCCAGTAAGACCGACCAAAAGGTTCAAGCTCTATGAATGACAACTCAGTTTTAAGACAGACCCAGTAAGACCGACCAAAAGGTTCAAGCTCTGTGAATGACAACTCAGTTTTAAGACAGACCCAAAGGTTCAAGCTCTATGAATGACAACTCAGTTTCAAGACAGACCCAAAGGTTCAAGCACTGTGAATGAAGACTCGGTTTTAAGACAGACCCAAAGGTCCAAGCTCTGTGAATGATGATTCAATTTTAAGACAGACCCAAAGGTCCAAGCTCTGTAAATGAATACTCAGTTTTAAGACCGACCCAAAAGTCCAAGCTCTGTAAATGAATACTCAGTTTTAAGACAGACCCAAAAGTCCAAGCTCTGTGAATGATGATTCAATTTTAAGACAGACCCAAAGGACCAAGCTCTGTGAATGATGATTCAATTTTAAGACAGACCCAAAGGTCCAAGCTCTGTAAATGAATACTCAGTTTTAAGACAGACCCAAAAGTCCAAGCTCTGTGAATGATGATTCAATTTTAAGACAGACCCAAAAGTCCAAGCTCTGTGAATGATGATTCAATTTTAAGACAGACCCAAAGGTCCAAGCTCTGTAAATGAATACTCAGTTTTAAGACAGACCCAGTAAGACAGACCCAAAAGTCCAAGCTCTGTGAATGATGATTCAATTTTAAGACAGACCCAAAGGTCCAAGCTCTGTGAATGATGATTCAATTTTAAGACAGACCCAAAGGTCCAAGCTCTGTGAATGACGATTCAGTTTTAAGACAGACCCAAAGGACCAAGCTCTGTGAATGATGATTCAATTTTAAGACAGACCAAAAGGTCCAAGCTATGTGAATGATGATTCAGTTTCAAGACAGACCCAAAGGTTCAAGCACTGTGAATGAAGACTCGGTTTTAAGACAGACCCAGTAAGACAGACCCAAAGGTCCAAGCTCTGTGAATGATGATTCAATTTTAAGACAGACCCAAAGGTCCAAGCTCTGTAAATGAATACTCAGTTTTAAGACAGACCCAAAGGTCCAAGCTCTGTGAATGATGATTCAATTTTAAGACAGACCCAAAGGTCCAAGCTCTGTGAATGATGATTCAATTTTAAGACAGACCCAAAGGTCCAAGCTCTGTAAATGAATACTCAGTTTTAAGACAGACCCAAAAGTCCAAGCTCTGTGAATGATGATTCAATTTTAAGACAGACCCAAAGGTCCAAGCTCTGTGAATGATGATTCAGTTTTAAGACAGACCCAAAGGTCCAAGCTCTGTGAATGAAGACTCAATTTTAAGACAGACCCAAAGGACCAAGCTCTGTGAATGATGATTCAATTTTAAGACAGACCCAAAGGTCCAAGCTCTGTGAATGACGATTCAGTTTTAAGACAGACCCAAAGGTCCAAGCTCTGTGAATGAAGACAGACCCAAAGGTCCAAGCTCAATGATTTTAAGACAGACCCAAAGGTCCAAGCTCTGTGAATGAATACTCAGTTTTAAATGATGATTCAATTTTAAGACAGACCCAAAGGTTTCTGTAAATGAATACTCAGTTTTAAGACAGACCCAAAAGTCCAAGCTCTGTGAATGATGATTCAATTTTAAGACAGACCCAAAGGTCCAAGCTCTTTGAATGATGATTCAGTTTTAAGACAGACCCAAAGGTCCAAGCTTTGTGAATGATGATTCAATTTTAAGACAGACCCAAAGGTCCAAGCTCTGTAAATGAATACTCAGTTTTAAGACAGACCCAGTAAGACAGACCCAAAAGTCCAAGCTCTGTGAATGATGATTCAATTTTAAGACAGACCCAAAGGTCCAAGCTCTGTGAATGATGATTAAAATTTTAAGACAGACCCAAAGGACCAAGCTCTGTGAATGATGATTCAATTTTAAGACAGACCCAAAGGTCCAAGCTCTGTGAATGATGATTCAATTTTAAGACAGACCCAAAGGTCCAAGCTCTGTGAATGATGATTCAATTTTAAGACAGACCCAAAGGTCCAAGCTCTGTAAATGAATACTCAGTTTTAAGACAGACCCAGTAAGACAGACCCAAAAGTCCAAGCTCTGTGAATGATGATTCAGTTTTAAGACAGACCCAAAAGTCCAAGCTCTGTGAATGATGATTAAAATTTTAAGACAGACCCAAAGGACCAAGCTCTGTGAATGATGATTCAATTTTAAGACAGACCAAAAGGTCCAAGCTATGTGAATGATGATTCAGTTTCAAGACAGACCCAAAGGTTTGTGAATGACAGACCCAAAGGTCCAAACTCTGTGAATGAAGACTCAGTTTTAAGACAGACCCAAAGGTCCAAGCTCTGTGAATGATGATTCAATTTTAAGACAGACCCAAAGGTCCAAGCTTTGTGAATGATGATTCAATTTTAAGACAGACCCAAAGGTCCAAGCTCTCTGAATAAAGACTCAGTTTTAAGACAGACCAAGTAAGACAGACCCAAAGGTCCAAGCTCTGTGAATGATGATTCAATTTTAAGACAGACCCAAAGGTCCAAGCTCTTTGAATGATGATTCAGTTTTAAGACAGACCCAAAGGTCCAAGCTTTGTGAATGATGATTCAATTTTAAGACAGACCAAGTAAGACAGACCCAAAGGTCCAAGCTCTGTGAATGATGATTCAATTTTAAGACAGACCCAAAGGTCCAAGCTCTGTGAATGACGATTCAGTTTTAAGACAGACCAAGTAAAACAGACCCAAAGGTTCAAGCTCTGTGAATGATGATTCAGTTTTAAGACAGACCCAAAGGTCCAAGCTCTGTGAATGAAGACTCAGTTTTAAGACAGACCCAAAGGTCCAAGCTTTGTGAATGATGATTCAATTTTAAGACAGACCCAAAGGTCCACCTGTGAAGCTCTGTGAATGATGATTCAATTTTAAGACAGACCCAAAGGTCCAAGCTCTGTGAATGACGATTCAGTTTTAAGACAGACCAAGTAAAACAGACCCAAAGGTTCAAGCTCTGTGAATGATGATTCAATTTTAAGACAGACCCAAAGGTCCAAGCTCTGTGAATGACGATTCAGTTTTAAGACAGACCCAAAGGTCCAAGCTCTGTGAATGAAGACTCAGTTTTAAGACAGACCCAAAGGTCCAAGCTTTGTGAATGATGATTCAATTTTAAGACAGACCCAAAGGTCCAAGCTCTGTAAATGATGATTCAATTTTAAGACAGACCCAAAGGTCCAAGCTCTGTGAATGATGATTCAAAGACTCAGACCCAAAGGTCCAAGCTCTGTGAATGAATATTCAATTTTAGTTTGTGAATGACAGAAGACAGACCCAAAGGTCCAAGCTCTGTAAATGAATACTCAGTTTTAAGACAGACCCAAAAGTCCAAGCTCTGTGAATGATGATTCAATTTTAAGACAGACCCAAAGGTCCAAGCTCTGTGAATGATGATTCAATTTTAAGACAGACCCAAAGGTCCAAGCTCTATGAATGACA
This sequence comes from Ylistrum balloti, assembly GCF_031769215.1. Classification (NCBI taxonomy): domain Eukaryota; kingdom Metazoa; phylum Mollusca; class Bivalvia; order Pectinida; family Pectinidae; genus Ylistrum; species Ylistrum balloti. The sequence goes on along the minus strand of NW_026782068.1, from coordinate 320,104 downwards.
ACTCAGTTTTAAGACAGACCCAAAAGTCCAAGCTCTGTGAATGATGATTCAATTTTAAGACAGACCCAAAGGTCCAAGCTCTGTGAATGATGATTCAGTTTTAAGAAAGGTCCAAGCTCCCAAAGGTCCAAGCTCTGTGAATGAAGACTCTGTGAGACAATTTTAAGACAGACTCAGTTTTAAGACAGACAAAGACAGACCCAAAGGTCCAAGCTCTGTGAATGATGATTCAGTTTTAAGCTCTGTGAATGACATGACTCAGTTTTAAGACAGACCCAAAGGTCCAAGCTTTGTGAATGATGATCAAGCTTTTTTAAGACAGACCCAAAGGTCCAAGCTCTGTGAATGATGATTCAATTTTAAGACAGACCCAAAGGTCCAAGCTCTGTGAATGATGATTCAGTTTTTACCCAGACCCAAAGGTCCAAGCTCTGTGAATGATGATTCAATTTTAAGACAACCCAAAGGTCCAAGCTCTGTGAATGATATTCAGTTTTAAGACAGACCCAAAGACAGACCCAAAGGTCCAAGCTCTGTGAATGATGATTCAGTTTTAAGACAGACCCAAAGGTCCAAGCTCTGTGAATGATGATTCAAAAAGACAGACCCAAAGGTCCAAGCTCTGTGAATGACAACTCAGTTTTAAGACAGACCCAAAGGTCCAAGCTCTGTTAAATAACAATTCAGTTTTAAGACAGACTCAAAAGTTGAAGCTCTGTGAATGACAACTCAGTTTTAAGACAGACCCAAAGGTCCAAGCTCTGTGAATGAATACTCAGTTTTAAGACAGACCCAACAGTCCAAGCTTTGTGAATGATGATTCAATTTTAAGACAGACCCAAAGGTCCAAGCTCTGTGAATGAAGACTCAGTTTTAAGACAGACCCAGTTTTAAGACAGACCCAAAGTCCAAGCTCTAATGAATTCAGACAGACTAAAACAGAAAAGGTTCTGTGAATGATGATTCAGTTTTAAGACAGACCCAAAGGTCCAAGCTCTGTGAATGACGATTTAGTTTTAAGACAGACCCAGTATGTCTGTCAATTGCTACTAGGATTCTATACATGTGTGTACCTCAACTGTTTCTGAAAATTGTACAAAAGACATATGAAGGATACCACCATTTAATACAAATTTAGTGTCTGATGCAGTCGAACCAAACAATGAGTTTAACCACATAATACAGTTGTTTTGTCCTAGGAATAGTCAGTGATGCTAAGGGCATAATTTTTTCAGCAAAATAGGAGGCAACGGAGAAAAATCAAAAGTGATCAAAAGAAAAGTCAGTCAAAAGTGAGAAATTTTCGTAGCATGATGTTTTCTGAAAATCAAGAACATATGTATATCCTAGCCCCTGTTACTATTCAAATGGGACGCATGTTAAGCAAACCTTCAAGTCCACAAGCAGTGTCTACAATCAGAAGCCTTAAAGATTTTACAATAGACACACTGGTGAAAAGCAGCTTTAAATATAAATTTAGAGTTTAAAGATGAACATTTAAGTTTCTCAATTACTTCATTGTCTTTGAGCGCTGTGATATGATTGGTTGACAGATAATAGTTGAGTCGGATTCAATTTCTGATTGGCTGATAGTTTAATGAGTTTGTGATTAGATTTCTGGTTGGCTGATGGTTAGAGGAGTTTGTGATAAGATTGCTGGTTGGCTGATGGTTAGAGGAGTTTGTGATAAGATTTCTGGTTGGCTGATGGTTAGAGGAGTTTGTGATAAGATTACTGGTTGGCTGATGGTTAGAGGAGTTTGTGATAAGATTTCTGGTTGGCTGATGGTTAGAGGAGTTTGTGATAAGATTGCTGGTTGGCTGATGGTTAGAGGAGTTTGTGATAAGATTTCTGGTTGGCTGATGGTTAGAGGAGTTTGTGATAAGATTTCTGGTTGGCTGATGGTTAGAGGAGTTTGTGATAAGATTGCTGGTTGGCTGATGGTTAGAGGAGTTTGTGATAAGATTGCTGGTTGGCTGATGGTTAGAGGAGTTTGTGATAAGATTTCTGGTTGGCTGATGGTTAGAGGAGTTTGTGATAAGATTGCTGGTTGGCTGATGGTTAGAGGAGTTTGTGATAAGATTTCTGGTTGGCTGATGGTTAGAGGAGTTTGTGATAAGATTGCTGGTTGGCTGATGGTTAGAGGATTTGTGATAAGATTGCTGGTTGGCTGATGGTTAGAGGAGTTTGTGATAAGATTTCTGGTTGGCTGATGGTTAGAGGAGTTTGTGATAAGATTGCTGGTTGGCTGATGGTTAGAGGAGTTTGTGATTGGCTTATTGTCAGGGTGATGTCTGTGAGTGGATTCATCACAAATAAACTGATGAAAATTGAGAGATTAGCTTATCCAGTGTTCAATAGTGTATGGATTTCCTTTCTTCTGGTGATTAAATTCATTCTTCTAGATGTAACATCTTTACATAAATCAAGGCTTGAAGATGACATTTGTGCACTTTGTATGACCCTTCACTTTCAGAAAAACAGAACAAGTGTAGTGTTTCCAAAGTTAAAATCTACAGCCTTCTATTTCCTAAGTGAAAATCTACAGCCTCCTATTTTCTTAGTTAAAATCTACAGCCTTCTATTTCCTTAGTTAAAATCTACAGCCTTCTATTTTCTTAGTTCAAATCTACAGCCTTCTATTTCCTCAGTTAAAATCTACAGCCTTCTATTTCCTAAGTTAAAATCTACAGCCTTCTATTTCCAAAGTTAAAATCTACAGCCTTCTATTTCCTAAGTTAAAATCTACAGCCTTCTATTTCCTAAGTTAAAATCTACAGCCTTCTATTTTCTTAGTTAAAATCTACAGCCTTCTATTTCCAAAGTTAAAATCTACAGCCTTCTATTTCCTAAGTTAAAATCTACAGCCTCATTATAAATCTACAGCCTTCTATTTCCTAAGTTAAAATCTACAGCCTTCTATTTCCTAAGTTAAAATCTACAGCCTTCTATTTCCAAAGTTAAAATCTACAGCCTTCTATTTTCTTAGTTAAAATCTACAGCCTTCTATTTCCAAAGTTAAAATCTACAGCCTTCTATTTTCTTAGTTAAAATCTACAGCCTTCTATTTCCTAAGTTAAAATCTACAGCCTTCTATTTCCTAAGTTAAAATCTACAGCCTTCTATTTCCAAAGTTAAAATCTACAGCCTTCTATTTCCTAAGTTAAAATCTACAGCCTTCTATTTTCTTAGTTAAAATCTACAGCCTTCTATTTCCAAAGTTAAAATCTACAGCCTTCTATTTCCAAAGTTAAAATCTACAGCCTTCTATTTCCTAAGTTAAAATCTACAGCCTTCTATTTCCTAAGTTAAAATCTACAGCCTTCTATTTCCTAAGTTAAAATCTACAGCCTTCTATTTCCAAAGTTAAAATCTACAGCCTTCTATTTCCTAAGTTAAAATCTACAGCCTTCTATTTCAGCCTTCTATTTCCTAAGTTAAAATCTACAGCCTTTCTATTCTACAGCCTTCTATTTCCTAAGTTAAAATCTACAGCCTTCTATTTCCAAAGTTAAAATCTACAGCCTTCTATTTCCTTAGTTAAAATCTACAGCCTTCTATTTTCTTAGTTAAAATCTACAGCCTTCTATTTCCTAAGTTAAAATCTACAGCCTTCTATTTCCTAAGTTAAAATCTACAGCCTTCTATTTTCTTAGTTAAAATCTACAGCCTTCTATTTCCTAAGTTAAAATCTACAGCCTTCTATTTCCTCAGCTAAAATCTACAGCCTTCTATTTCCAAAGTTAAAATCTACAGCCTCATTATAAATCTACAGCCTTCTATTTCCTAAGTTAAAATCTACAGCCTTCTATTTTCTTAGTTAAAATCTACAGCCTTCTATTTCCTAAGTTAAAATCTACAGCCTTCTATTTCCTAAGTTAAAATCTACAGCCTTCTATTTCCTAAGTTAAAATCTACAGCCTTCTACAGCCTCTATTAAAATCTGACCCTTCTAGTTAAAATCTTTTATTTCCTAAGTTAAAATCTACAGCCTCCTATTTCCTAAGTTAAAATCTACAGCCTTCTATTTCCAAAGTTAAAATCTACAGTCTTCTATTTTCTTAGTTAAAATCTACAGCCTTCTATTTCCTAAGTTAAAATCTACAGCCTTCTATTTCCTTAGTTAAAATCTACAGCCTTCTATTTCCTAAGTTAAAATCTACAGCCTTCTATTTCCTAAGTTAAAATCTACAGCCTTCTATTTCCTAAGTTAAAATCTACAGCCTCCTATTTCCTAAGTTAAAATCTACAGCCTTCTATTTCCTTAAAATCTACAGTTAAAATCTACAGCCTTCTATTTCCTAAGTTAAAATCTACAGCCTTCTATTTCCTAAGTTAAAATCTACAGCCTTCTATTTCCTAAGTTAAAATCTACAGCCTTCTATTTTCTTAGTTAAAATCTACAGCCTCCTATTTCCTAAGTGAAAATCTACAGCCTCCTATTTTCTTAGTTAAAATCTACAGCCTTCTATTTCCTTAGTTAAAATCTACAGCCTTTTATTTCCTAAGTTAAAATCTACAGCCTCCTATTTCCTAAGTTAAAATCTACAGCCTTCTATTTCCAAAGTTAAAATCTACAGTCTCTACAGCCTTCTATTTCCTAAGTTAAAATCTACAGCCTTCTATTTTCTTAGTTAAAATCTACAGCCTTCTATTTTCTTAGTTAAAATCTACAGCCTTCTATTTCCTTAGTTAAAATCTACAGCCTTCTATTTCCTAAGTTAAAATCTACAGCCTTCTATTTCCTTAAGTTAAAATCTACAGCCTTCTATTTCCTAAGTTAAAATCTACAGCCTTCTATTTCCTTAAGTTAAAATCTACAGCCTTCTATTTCCTTCTATTTCCTAAGTTAAAATCTACAGCCTTCTATTTCCTAAGTTAAAATCTACAGCCTTCTATTTTCAAAGTTAAAATCTACAGCCTTCTATTTCCTAAGTTAAAATCTACAGCCTTCTATTTCCTAAGTTAAAATCTACAGCCTTCTATTTCCTCAGCTAAAATCTACAGCCTTCTATTTCCTTAGTTAAAATCTACAGCCTTCTATTTCCTCAGTTAAAATCTACAGCCTTCTATTTCCTAAGTTAAAATCTACAGCCTTCTATTTCCTAAGTTAAAATCTACAGCCTTCTATTTTCTTAGCCTTCTATTTCCTAAGTTAAAATCTACATTTCCTTAGTTAAAATCTACAGCCTTCTATTTCCTATGTTAAAATCTACAGCCTTCTATTTTCTTAGTTAAAATCTACAGCCTTCTATTTTCTTAGTCAAGATCTATAGCCTTTTATTTTCTTAGTTAAAATCTACAGCCTTAGTTAAAATCTATAGCTTCAGGCAAATACTACAGCCTCAGCCAAAATCTAAAACCTTTGCTGAAATGAACAGAATATCCAAAAGAGAGGGTTGTCAAAATCTGGAGCCCAAGTTAAAATCTACAGCCCCAGTCAGAGTATTCTATTAGTTTATCTAGTGTATAAAAACAACAAAGATAAAGAGCTCAAGTATTTTCATCTTTTAATGATCAGTGTACAATTTACACCACAATTCTCCTTGATTCTTCAACACACTCGCACACAACAAAGATTTTGAAGAAATAAAACAAAGTTTGAAAGACTTCAATTAAGACATGAATAATTAATCAAACCCAAATGACCTCTCATATTGATAATAAGAGTTCACATTATGGTAAGTCTACCTGTTAATTATGAAATAGAGGACATATTTAAATCTATCCTTCAACCAGGATTCAAACACAGAACCTCTGGCTCACTTTTCTTGTACTCAACCGATAATGCTCAAGAGAGGATCTCTATAGCTGTGTGGTATATTGTTACCAGAGTAACGTTTATTTTGTTTTTAAATCTGTTATTCCTTAGTGACTATTTCAGTTCTTTGTTGTAATTTAAACTGGAGGTTAACAGGCATTGAGGCTAGACTAATTCATGCATTTGGAATCGCTAATTTTCCAAGATATTATGTACACTAATAGAAAACTACTTTCTACTGTTATCAATTGCACTTTCTTAAAAACATCAAATGTTTTTTTTTTTTTTACAGAAAAGAATAAATTACAAATTAAATCAAACAGCTTTAGAGAAATACTTTAAATTATCACAAATGGACAGAAAGCCATCATTTCTTTATCTTGAACTATACTAAGTATTGCTGTTTTTAATAGGATCCACTTTTATGTAAAAAGAAAAAAAAATGTTCCGTAATGTTCCAGCTGATTCATAAATATGATGTTTTCTATAAATAACAAATAATGGAGCTGTAGCCAGTAATAGGACTGTACAATTTTCATTTTTCAAAAAGATTTCTAGATTTAATTTTCGATGTCATTATTTAATTCCATTACTAATACAACTCATAGTGATAATATGAGCAAAATAAATTTAATTGATGGAAATGAAAACCAAAATATTGAACATCCAAGACAAAGAAAATTAAAAGATTTTCAACTCATAAAAGTCTAAATGAGAGTTAAAGTAAAGCCTGTTTTATCCTAAAATACTGCATTAGAATGCATGTTCATTGACTTTTACATTGTATATATTTTTGAATATCAACTTTTTATAAATCTTTCTACATGTAGCTGATATATTGTGGTTTTTGAGGCACTAAGACGTCACCAGAACACTAACTTTCGTTGATGCGATGTCTATTGATAGAGTCAAAGAGACAAAAAAAATCCGTAACCAACCAAGACAAGCCAATGGTCAGATACAAAGTCTCACAGTACATGTAAAATACATATTCCGAGTTGCATTGGTTGTAGTTTCCCTGGAACACAGGACAACAAATCATAAACATATTAACACGTAAAATTAGATATTTTTGTGGGAGTAAATTTTCATGGTTATTAAAAAAAAAATTCCTACTATGCAACACCTGATGTCGTGGATACATACAGCTCCATAAATCTGTTTATACTAATTCTACCAGTTTATGGATGTATGAATTTGTTGATTAAAAGTACCCACAAAAAGAATGAAAATAAAACTCCCCCAAAAATTTATGATTTCACAGTATGGCATTAATTTCCTCGACATTTGCTTTGTTACATTTAGGCTGCTTTGTTAATACATAAGAAAGATCAGGGCAGGAAATACTGATGAGTGAAGATTTCAGTGACAATAATACATTGTTTACTGGCTGATCAGAGCAAATTTTTCTGACATCTTTGAATTAACTTAAAAACACTCCTACCAATCACTATGTGATAAAATAAAAATTTACAAAGGAACTTTGGTTAAGGAAAACTTTATAGCAAGTTACTTATATGCAGTAAAATCAAATATTTTTGTGGGGCTAAAATTTCATGGTTTTTCCAAAAATCAATAATTCATGAACTTTATATTTTTATAACAGCTTCTATTTGCTAACAATTTTTGGACACAAATTTGTGGATTACCCAAGACCTCAAAGGTATCTCCCCTAAGAAAATGAAAAATTTGATAGTATGATTAGATTTCGTAAATACCAATTCTACAAGGAAAGTAAGTTTTCCACACCCTATCAGATTTCCATTTCACAAAGATATAAATAGTAAAAATTTAAAGATCACACATATATATTATGGTCTACAGTGTTGCCAATGCGCCTCATTTTGTCAGGTCAACCTGATATTAGCCATGTTATAACCTATTAAAATAAAAAAACCATATTCAAAAACTTAAAATATCAAGTTTTGCATCTTATATACTCAAAATAATGTAAAACCATAACACAGAAATCAACTAAATACATACAGATGTGATAACAACTGAACATGTTGTGTGTTTCTTTGACGACCTTCTTAAGCGCCCTGTCACCTTGGTTTAGATGGACTTTGACCAGATATATTGCCTTGAGGTTGGCAACACTGGACCATCTAAAGACGATGATTATGTATAGCTTATTCCTTAGAAAAAAAGAGATAATAATGACTATTTTCCAACAATATAATGAAAACTTGTATAGAAAAACAATAAGAATATCACTCATATTATAACACATATAAACATTGTATAGAACAATCGTCTCTCATATCACTAGCACACGAGACAAATTCTCATCACAAAAAGTAGACAAAATCTTAATGTTTTTATCAATACATAATCTGTCACATGGTAATTCTTCATCAGGCCCAATGTTGAATGAAATCTCATCTATCGGTTGGATTACATAAACCCTCATATTGCATGGTAGATATATAATCTTGGTCAAGAATCCCCCATGTAACACAACAGATACAATTTTATTACAAATCTCACCTGCCACATAAGGGAACATTTATCAAAGTTCCACTTGGAAAAAAACATCAATTACTTAAGGAAAACAAAACACAAAGCTTTAATAGAAAATCTCATCTGTAACAACAACAAATAAAACCACTTCCTGCTATAGTTTCATACAGTATCATCAGTGACATAGTACAGTGAAACATCACTATTAAGACCACAGGTAACAGCCTCGTCTGTCAATACACTAAATACAGACACCAGCCTCATCTGTCATTATACTAAATACACAGACACCAGCCTCGTCTGTCATTACACTAAATACACAGACACCAGCCTCGTCTGTCATTACACTAAATACACAGGCACCAGCCTCGTCTGTCATTACACTCATACTGATTACTGGAAAAGTGGTCTCAATAATACCAGGATGGTCTGAATAATGGATATGACTAAGCAGACAGACATTCCTTACAGCCACTTTCATCTTTCAGTTTTATGTAAGTGCAGCCAGGAATCCAGTGTAACACCATATAAGCTATCTGATTTAACGCCTGCCAGATTTCACTGTACCTCTAAAATTGGAGGAAAAATGGAATGATCAAATCTGACCTCTGAAACAATGAAATGCTTATAACACTACAATGTTCTTTTAACTTTCTTATAAATTGTAGCTATAATCTTGTATATAACATCTAAAATTAACACCCAATTAACAATCTTTAACTTTGTAACAACATTTTTTCTTTAATTCATCACAACTAATGTTTAACAACTGGTATTTAAATTTTTTTGAAATACTTTTGGTAAAGATAGTGAAATGAAGTGAAGATATGCGTGCAATGCTTTGTATTTCGTAACCAATAATACCAACAAAAGATCATTTAAATTCTGTTTTTACCTGATTTTTTGTAAATGTGTATGTGTTGCCATTTATTTCATATTTTAGACATACTTCATCAAAATATCTGGAATTATTTTAATGGCAGATTCCCTCTTATGGATATCAAATTGAGAATGCAGTTGGTAGACACTGTTTGTAGACTTAATAGTCCCAAATCACGGGGCTCACATATTCCGAATGTAACATTATAATTTCCATTTATGCAATAACATAGCCTTTACTTAAAATGAAACCAGTCTCTTGATACATGTGATATGAAAAAAGTACTTTATAAATTATTTTAGAATGAACTTTTCATTCAGGTTGGTAATAGTTCACTTCTATTAACGCGTGTCATGTGATACACAGAACAGTTCAGGGTTTTATAGCTAGCTAATGTAACATGCACCGTGGGTACAAGGAAGTGGTCATCCATCCAAGTACTGTCCATGCTCACCGTTGCTGGACTTTGGTACATAGACATAACAGTCAATCACCTTGCAGCAAAAGCTAGCCATGGAACTACACAGCTGTCCAGCCCATCTCACTATCACAATATGAAGTCAATTTACTTGTTAAAAATTTGCACACATAACAAAATATTATTCTTTATAAGATATGGATCACATAAGTTGAACATAGAAACAATACAATATCTTCATTAGTTTCTTGTTTCAAAACCTAATCCTTGTGCAAACCGAGAAATGCATGCACCCACAAATATAAACATATCTAACACAGTTCAAACATCCTTTATACAATTTGGCAAAAAACAAGATATTGTAATTACAACACTTATTTCATTAAATGTTATACAAAGTCAATATAAGAAACTTATTTTCCAGTTTCAATGTTTCAAATTCTTTCATTTCCTGTTTCAATTTTCAAATGCTTGCATTTTCCAGTTTCATTTTGCAAATCCTTTTATTTTCCAGTTTTATTTATAAATCCTTTCATTTTGAAATTTTTATGTACAAACCTTTAATATCTCCGGCTTAATTTAGAAAATCCTCTCATATTCCAGGTTCAATTATAAAATCCTTTCATTTTCAAAATTTTTAAAATTTGTAAATCTTTCATTTTGAAATTTTTATGTACAAACCTTTAATATCTCCGGCTTAATTTAGAAAATCCTCTCATGTTCCAGGTTCAATTATAAAATCCTTTCATTTTCAAAATTTTTAATTTGTAAATCTTTCATTTTGAAATTTTTATGTACAAACCTTTAATATCTCCGGCTTAATTTAGAAAATCCTCTCATGTTCCAGGTTCAATTATAAAATCCTTTCATTTTACAGTAGCAAATTTTTTCTGGCATTTCTAATGAGCAGGAAGGATGATTACATGAGAATTTGTGACCATTACAATACAAATGCTGATCAAAGGATGAAACTTCATGTTTAAATATTTGTATGACAGAGCAATATGATGGCACCAGAGTAAAAAAATAAATCTCAGTACGACTTGTTCAATGCCACTAAGAAATTAAAATATAATCACTGCTGAAGAGTACTAATGTCATTTGTCATGAGACAAGTTTTTTTTAATATATACATCAAAAAGATTTTAATATACATGATATTTATAAATTAACATTTTCATTTTCAAATGTCTTGCTCTCAACATCATATTGACAGAGTCCATCCCCTTAACATATAAATATTAAGAACATTGTTTACATTATGGTAAACATCACCATTTCACCAGTTATAAAGCGTTACTAAGTAACATGCTTCTTTGCCAATTTTGACTTCAGAGTATTCTCTCTTTCTGATCATGACTAAGTATTCTCCCTCTCTAAACTTGACTTGGGAGTTACCTAGGTATTCTCTCTTTCTGATCTTGACCTGAATGTATTCTCCCTTTCTAACCTCGACTTATAAGTATTCTCCCCTTCTGATCTCAACTTGTGAGTATTCTCCCTTTCTAACCTCGACTTGGGAGTATTCTCCCTTTCTGATCTCAATTTGGGAGTATTCTCCCCTTCTGATCTCAACTTGGGAGTATTCTCCCTTTCTAACCTTGACTTGGAGGTATTCTCCCTTTCTGATCTCGACTTGTACTCTCATTTTCTCATCTTTACTTTGGAGTTTTCTGCTCTGATGGTGACTTTTAAGTATCATTCCCGTGTGTTGTTCAAGACGACACTCTACTAGTTACTCTCCCATTCATTCTCATTTTTTCATTATTTTGGCCAAAAACATTTTTATAACAATAATGCTATTATCTTACCACTTTATGATATTAAACAAGTTGACAAATTCCTTTCGTAACAATATCTAAATCAAATAAAATGAAGTCACCAAAAATACAACTACATCACAAATCAGGAAAACAATGCACACCACTATTAAATAAAAAATATGCTTTTCTAGTCTGTAAAAACTACCGTCGTCCACTTCACTGTGACATCAAAGTGGCTCCATTGTAAGTCTCTAAATCTACAATTAACAATCGCACTTCAATATAAAAATGTTGCTTGCTTCACTAGCTACTGTATATAAACTTATGTTGACAAAATGAACTATAAAGTTAAAATCTCACCTGCTACATAGCAGTTTGAACTGGATAGCAAATTACGAAAAAAAAAAAATAAAAAAACAATTGAAAATGTGATTTCTGACCAAGTATAATTTTTGCTAATTTCCGATAAAAACATGAGGAAAAAACTTCTTAGACAAAGCACCTTACAATTATATGAACAAATTCAAAATGGGAAAAATGTAAGTTTTAATTTAGAATTTTGTGATGACAATAAGAATTTGGTAAACAAATGTTACGTAAAACACTTCCTTAGATAATAGTTCAAAAGATGTTTGATAACGGGGTACATTCATTTCTGTCTGTTTGAGAGACCCATTGGTTTTATACCTTCTTCACAGCGATTCCTTATAACCTTTTCTAAAAAAAAATAATTGTTGTAGATAAATTATGGAGAAGGGAATATGTTAATGGCCCATCTGAGCATCTTCAGGATGAAGGAATTTTCGATAAAATGTGAAAAAGCGAGAATCATCTGTTAATCATTTGGTTGGTCCCACCAAATTTTAAAAAAAATCAAACTTTCGTCTGAAATTACCCAAAAACTATCCAATCCATAGGAAGCATGGTCCATATGATCAAATAATCTTTATCATATAATTCTAAGTAACAACGTCGTTGTTTGTTACAATACTTTTGATTGGCCAGTAGGTGTGCATAGAAATAAGTCCTTAAGAAAAAATTTTTACATAAATAAAAAAAGAAAAATGTGATAAGTTACCTCAATCAGAGGCAGTGACTACTAAATCACTAGACACAAAATACCGAAGTGTTGTCTTCTTATTAAACCTCTTCACAGTTGATTTAGGAGTCCTCTGTTTTTAAGGCTCAATTACCCCAAAACTAATTCGTTCATCCAATTCCTAAATTTACACAGTGATAGTGAGAAGTTTTCTATGGGAAGAAGGCAGGCACTTACATATTGTATGGGAAATGGCGACTAAATTTGAATATATATTAGGTGGTCCCAAGGGAAAATTATACAGTGAGTTTGCGGGAAACATAAAAATCTTTCTGCCCGCCTCCACTCCCTCCCTTTCAAAAACATGATTATTTCTTTTTAAAACAACCCTCATATACAGATCCAATATTAGGATATTGTCATGGTATATTTATAGTGTTTTATTTCTGTTATACACAGAGTATTTCAATGAAAATTTAAACGAGTACACAGCGATAAATTGGTCAATTTTAGACACTGAGACAATGGACATAAAGACCTTGTTATTTCCTTTGTATGCTCAATCTTACCACCTGTAATTTTTCTCACTTTTTCAAATGCGGAATGGCAAGATTTGACGTAAATTCTGTGGGTTAGTGTGTCAATATCTTTCTTACACAAGTTATGGGTAGTTGTGTCAAAATCTTACTTCCACAAAAACCAGTTATGTTTTACAAATTTGTAGAAATTTTAGAGACAAACCGAAGGTTTCACCTGTTGATACTGACTAGATCTCTATCTCTGTGCCTTGACTCGCCATCTCAACACAAAATAGCACCCAATTCGGAGGATAACAAAGAAAACACACAGCACAATAAAATCAACGTAAAATTTTGCTCCTTCTACATCCATCTCCTTCAGGATTTGATCAGGCGCGTTAAACATGCATCGTTCTTTATCACAGTCCAGCGATTCCCTGTCGTTACCATAAATAGCTTGTAGCACACCCTCAAATGAAAACCTGTGAAAATATGACATAAAGATGAAATTTCATCAACTGGACAGACAAAAAGGATATCTATTTATTGTACAGAAACGGGCCATCAAGGTTTAGCTATGTGCCTGTGAAGAGTGGATACAAATCATATTACAAAAAATCCTGACCCATTAAAACCAAGGAATTAAAACAAGAGGTCCAATGGGCACACACCCGTCACTCAATTCTGTTTGCAAACACGTCTTAACACTGTCATCTATAAAGTTGATAGGGGTCGAAATTTATCTGACAACTTTGTTTTTTAATTATAAGGTAACATTCTATTTTCAAATTTTGTTGGGATTATTCAAAGAAAGACATGTTTTATGCCTATTGATAGTCCTTCATCTAAACATGACCTAATATCTACCTTCAGTCTCTTGAGTTACTGAGCAGATGTTGTTGGATGGTTTTTAAATATGACATCTGTGACCTCTAAAGTGGGTCAAGGTCATTCATATAAACCAATCTGGCAGGCCTTTATCCAAGAATGCTACAAGCCCAATATATGTACCTGTGGCTCTTGGATAATAAAAGATGTTGCTAAAAGATATTTAACCTTGTAATACTGAAAGTTGGTAAGGGTTAGTCATGTGAACAAACTTTGATGCCTTCCAACCAAGCAGGCTAAGGCCAAATATGTTGTTGACCTCTTAGGTATTAAGATGCTATCTGAAGATATGAAGGCAATTTATGACTGTGATATTGAAAGTGAGTCAAGGTCATTCATCTTCACTCGCTTTGTAGCTGCTTTTCTCAGCATACTATAGTCCAATGTCCATATCCTGGTCCTCTTGAATATTGAGAAGTTGTTAAAATGGATAGGTATCAGCTGGACAGACGTCCAATGCTGTACACTAAAAAAAGTCATCTTTGGGGAAAAAACCCAATTTATATTGGACTAGAAAAAGTGAAAAACATCCAAGCATTTTTAGCAGCATCAATTCAGTTTACTTACCTTATATATGACACATAGGACAACCATTGTAGATATGCTGGAATGGTTTCAAAGTTGACAAAGAAACCACTGAATAGTAGGATAGGTATGGCTGTCACTGGTCCCAAGAACACTGCCACCTATATAGAATATAGATTTCTATCAAAATTTCTGCTGCCACTGTATAGAAGAAATTTCTGCTAAATATATTTCTACCAAAATGTTTGTCACCTGCAGAGTACATATTTCTCTACCAAAGTTTCTGTCACCTACACAGAACATATTTCTCTACCAAAGTTTCTGTCACCTACACAGAACATATTTCTCTACCAAAGTTTCTGTCACCTACACAGAACATATTTCTCTACCAAAGTTTCTGTCACCTACACAGAACATATTTCTCTACCAAAGTTTCTGTCACCTACACAGAACATATTTCTCTACCAAAGTTTCTGTCACCTACACAGAACAAAGAACATATTTCTCTACCAAAGTTTCTGTCACCTACACAGAACAAAGACTATAATTTTTTACTGAAGTTTCTGTCATCTGTATAAAATATATTTTGATCACAACTTCTGTCCCTTGTATAAAATATCTTTCTCTCAAAATTTAAATTTCCGACCAAAAGATCTTCCTGCTATCAATTGATAAACTTTTAAATCTGTCCGTTCAAAGAAGAAATGGTCATATAAGTGATTGTTTTACATTAACTGACTTCCTTGTACCAGTGAGTAATATCACACCTGTAATGAAGTTGCCGCTCCAATCAGTAGACCAAGAGATTGAGCAACCAAGGATGTCTGTGTGGCTAAGGTCAGGAACATAACAAACCGTGTAAAATCATTTGGTTGTGATGTCATCCAGTATACTATACTGCCGTACACAAGCGGGAAAATTATCTGTAAAAGAATGCAATCAAATATAAATCATTATCCAGTATACTATACTACTGTACACAAGCTGGGAAATTATCTGTAAAAGAATGCAATCAAATACATGTACAGTTCATTATCAAGTATACTATACTACTGTACACAAGCTGGGAAATTATCTGTAAAAGAATGCAATCAAATACATGCACAGTTCATTATCAAGTATACTATACTACTGTACACAAGCTGGGAAATTATCTGTAAAAGAATGCAATCAAATACATGTACAGTTCATTATCAAGTATACTATACTACTGTACACAAGCTGGGAAATTATCTGTAAAAGAATGCAATCAAATACATGTACAGTTCATTATCAAGTATACTATACTACCAGGGCTCTCGATCTGCCAGATTTGGGGCCGAATGCAAAATAGTATCTTTTTTCCCCCAATTTAGACCCCAAAATTTCCCAATTCTAAGGAAAACACCATTATTTTTCCCAATTCAAAGGGCCCCAGGCCCCAGGCCCCAGTCCCAAAATGGGGTGTGAGAGCCCTGACTACTGTACACAAACAGGGAAATTATCTGTAAAAGAATTCAATTGATTTAAATCATTGATCAACTCATCTAACATTTAATATGAAGTACCAAACCTAAACTAAATACTAGAACTATTCCAGTTACTAAAAAGTTTTTACCTTGTGTGTGATACTAGAATTATTGGTGAGCTCTACACTACTGCTGACTCTTACCTGGAATGGCATGTCGGCCATGGTTTTAGCCAGGTAGTATGCCTTCACACTGTACCAGTAGTTCAAATGCTCCCTCACAAACACCGCCATCTCAAGTGGAACTGATACATAACACAATGGTAATTATATGAATGTTCATCTTCGATACAAAGTTTACAAAGATTTAAAATAATTTCAGTTTTTAAATTTTTTTCTACAACCTTTACTACAAAGCCAGTATTTTAAATAAATAAACAACACTAAAATTTAGACTATGTTACAGTATACACAATTAGCAGTACTGTTTATCAGGTGCATTAATTTGACAAAACAACTTTCTGATTTACATAATATTTCATTCCAATATTTAAATAACTGTTTAAAGAAGCTCTCTCAATTGTTGTAACAAACAGGTTTATTTTTTTTAACAAACAGGTTTATCGACGAAAATATGAAAATTGCTTTAATATCTATTGTAGCAATTATTCTCGATGTGCATCATCTGGTACAATTAAGTTTAATATCAACGTCAGGTAACCAGAGATTGAATAGCCCAAACAAACTTTTGAATTTTCAATTGTCTGAATTTTCAGTAAGTGTTGCAGGCAAAATATAACACATAGTCAGTGTCCTTAAATAGAAGCTACATTTTGGCTTGGTAAACAAAAGGACAAGAGTGGGTTGCCTAAGTGTCCTTTTTCACCCTTACCAAAATACAGCTTGTATTTCAAGTCATTGACCATGTATACTCTATGTAAGAGTTCAGAAAGCAATGAACTTACAAGTCATTACTGTAGGCATCAGGGCAGCAAACATGACGAAGAGGAGACAGAAGAACAGGAAGCTGGCATTATTTAGTACCTTGCTGGCCTCGTTACCTATTCCCAGGTACAACAGACCAATCATGATACCTACACTAAGGTGGGATATCAGTCGTAGTCTTGTCAGGGTCTACAGAAAAATATTAGACAAATGTTACTGTAAAAACTAGACCTCATCCTCAGATGAACAAAAGTTACACAGACATCTACATAGTGGTTCTTTATACCTTGATATTGAGTTGAAATTTCATTGGAATCAGTTCACTGGTTCAGGAAGAGTTCTCCATACAATAATGGCAAAGAACAACATTACCAACAGACAAGGTTATTTCCAGTATCTTGTTGTGGGGGTATAAGGAAAGATAAAGACATCTTTTACACTTAAGAAAATTTCAATTTTAATCATAAAATACAAATTTTGAAATTGAAATACTGTCATCAAATTTTTCCTTGTGAACTCAAGATCATTTCAACTACAATGTCAATGTGAGCATGATTATCATAACTTAAGGGTGCTGAAGATAGTAATTATTGTTGATGTGAAATTCTAATCCTTTAAAACATTTTCCTTTGTGGTACCTATGGTAACATAAAACAGATCACTGCTGCCATTGGACACCAGTATTACATTTTTGACTCTGTTTTATTTTTCAGTGTTTCTCTGTTTATACTCACAGTGTCTCTCATGATTGACATAAACGTTCGGATGAAGAGGATACGGAACTGTGTAAAACTGCTGGTGGCAAACGTCAAGATTTCCTTACCGTCTCCCTCCTACAATGTATAAAAATCCTTCAATCTCTACATGGTGAGGATTAACACATTTGGTTGTACTTAGGCAGTGGTATATTATCTATCGAATGTAAGGCTTAAAGGCCGTAACAGTTGGCATAAAACCTAATAAATATGTAAAAAATAGATAAATAAATTAATAATTCAACAATCAACAAAGCATCCTTGTCACACAGAGGTCAACCATGGGTCAAAACGTTAATTTAGAATTGTACTGTAACAGTCATAATTTTTCATAGGTTTATTCATTTACTATTTACAAGGATATAAAATCTTTAAGAACGGAAACTGTAAATATCTGTCTTTCTTGTGCACTCGTATATAAAATGCGAGAGGTTTATGCCACAACGTTCTTTTCACATTTTGACTATAGTCTGTGATGTCAAAAACCGTTAAAGTCAACAATGAAAAATGTGGGTATCATGTTCTTTTGTTTTTGCCTCCTTTAAGTGAATTTGGAAAAAATACTTTTCCTGACTTTCATGAACAAACCATTAAGTGTGTTTCAAGCTGTGGATAAAACCATAAAATCAGTCTTTTAACATTTTATTTTCAAGCGAAATGAAGATACATTTTAATTGTGAAAATAAAGTACACAAAGGTTACGAGAGTGCATTTGTACGTTTCCTCATAAGTTGTTTTGGGCCCCAAAGCATACCAGAGTCTTAAATAATTTTGTCTTCAGAAAATAATTCTTAATCATAATGATATGATTTCATTTGTTCAATTCAACATTATAACTGGTATCTTATCATCCTACCTTGACACCAAGGTGTACTATCATAGAACTTTCACATGATTAAACGATCAACCCCAGTTAGAACACAACCCTGACAATACTAACCGGTGAAGAAGTTTTCTTTGCGTCACCATTCTGTAATTTGTTGACGGCCAAGTTTGGTACATGTCCGTTTGTTTGAGATGTTCCGTTACATTTCATCAGTTTGTTTTTTTCATCAAGGTTATTCAAAAAGAGTTCATCATCATCAACATGCTTTGTTGCTGTACCGTTTGGTATAGAAACACCGTTACTAACGACCTTGACCTCTGAACCCTCCTCCAGTCCTTCCTTTATAGCCTTTACTTTGTCTTCGAGAGCCAGCTCTTCACATTTTCCATTTTTAATTGCCATAATAAGTTGTACCACTTTATCATTTCCACATTCTCCCGCAGCAATCTCCATCACTGTCAGAAAAAAAACATTATATACACATGTATTCCTCAAAGTCAATTTCACATTTCTATACTGTAAGTCACTTACAGCTCGCATGGGATTTTTTCCCTGTTATTATGTAAGAACAGTAAATTACTAATTCAAATAATTTGTGATTATTTGTATGAAAATAATACGGGAGGGCATTTATGTTCATATTAGGGTCTTGAAAATTTCAGGTCTTTAATAGCTCATCATTCGACAATTTGAAGTAATTTCTAGATTAACGTTCTCAAAATCATTCAAGAATATCTGAAGAGGTAAGTTTGCCAAATAAAGTAAATGATCAATTGATCAATTTACAGAAACTAATTAGGACCATCATATTTTAGCACAATATTATCAGAGCTAACATTGCTAAAAGATAATCACTAAATTATTTAAGTTCACAGTATTTCAAAGTGAGTCTGAATATAACAGTACAAAGTCAACTCTACAAAAAGTAAGAACGTAAACATCCTGGTTTGATATTCTGAAACCAACCAGTGCTAGATTAGTAGAATGACTTCACAGACTATTCTTAGTTGAAATATACAGATTTAAATATTTTCATACCTTACTGATACAACTTTTTGGAATTTCAAATATTTTAAAGAAACAGTTTCTTAATTATTGTGTTAAAACACTTGATCACCTCAGTGTACATTTAACAAATGTGTAAACATAGTATTTGCGAAGACAAATACTTACCAAAGTCTGCGGGGTTGTGGTAGGGAGGGCAGACACAGCCTTGAGAGCGAAAGTACGGAATGACATTCTTAATAGTGCCTCTATATATACAGTTACCTTCGCCCAGCATGTAAAGCTAAAACAGATAACATGTTTAATCTGTTATAGGAGGGACACAAGAGTATTTTTCATTATTTTCTGTAAGATTTTTTTTTTTTATTTTTGCATTGAAATTTTTTTTTTGAATTAAACAAAGCAGGGTTTCCTTGTGTAATTTGCAAAATATTGACAACAAAATTTGTTTTGTTTGGATGGAAAAAAAAACCAGCATTACAGAGTGAATTCGGGACTTCATTAAAGTGTAAACATCCTAAAAATCTCTGCCTCGCATGTAAACCTATCTGTTATCAAACATTTCAGAGATTGTCTAGACTTTACAACCCGAAAAGGGTAATATTCCTCAAGTGGTATGTTGTCCCCTATGGATGTCAACTAATTCCCAACTAAGTAAATATACCAGAAGAATCAGAGAATTTCCCAAAGAGAGGAAAACTTTCCCACAAAAACACAGCTTATTGACTTAATCTTTATTTAATTAGTTTCAAATCATGCCATCAAGTACAAAGAAATATCTACCTTACCTCAACATGATCATATATATTTTTCCCATTTCTCTTTCGAATTGTGATCAAAGAGCTGTCCAAAATTTTCCCATTTTCAAAACAGGCCAAAACTTTTCCCCACAATGGGTGGTATTTCCTACATTCTAGATAAATCCATGCAAATAGCTAAATAGCTAGAGCAAGAACTTACATAATCAAACATTTCAAAGAGTTTGGCGCTTGGTTGATGTATAGTGCATACAATGGTCCGCCCACCACCAGCCAAGGCCTTTAATACTGACACACACTGGAAACAGGAGGCGCTGTCTAATCCACTGGAACATAATACAAGTAGATTGAAAATCTCAACCCATCACAAAACAGACCACACATCTTAATCCACAGTCACACAACAAACCATACATTATAATCCATCACAATACAGACCATACATCATACACAAACCAGACCATACATCATAATCCAACACAAAACAGACCATACATCATAATCCAACACAAAACAGACCATACATCTTAATCCAACACAACACAGACCATACATCTTAATCCACAGTCACACAACAAACCATACATCTTAATCCAACACAAAACAGACCATACATCTTAATCCATCACAAAACAGACCATACATCTTAATCCAACACAAAACAGACCATACATCTTAATCCAACACAAAACAGACCATACATCTTAATCCAACACAAAACAGACCATACATCTTAATCCATCACAAAACAGACCATACATCTTAATCCAACACAAAACAGACCATACATCTTAATCCACTGTCACACAACAAACCATACATCTTAATCCAACACAAAACAGACCATACATCTTAATCCAACACAAACCAGACCATACATCTTAATCCAACACAAAACAGACCATACATCTAAAACAGACCATACATCTTAATCCAACACAAACCAGACCATACATCTTAATCCAACACAAAACAGACCATACATCTAAAACAGACCATACATCTTAATCCACTGTCACAAAACAGACCATACATCTTAATCCAACACAACACAGACCATACATCTTAATCCATCACAAAACAGACCATACATCATAATCCATCACAAAACAGACCATACATCATAATCCATCACAAAACAGACAATACATCTGAATCCACTGTCATCATAATCCAACACAAAACAGACCATACATCTTAATCCAACACAAAACAGACCATACATCTTAATCCAACACAAAACAGACCATACATCTTAATCCAACACAAAACAGACCATACATCATAATCCAACACAACACAGACTAACATCATACACAAACCAGACCATACATCTTAATACAACACACAACAAAAAATTCATCGTAATCCACAGTCATACAACAAACCATACATCTTAATCCACTGCCACACCACAAACCATACATCTTAATCCAACACAAAACAGACCATACATCTTAGTCCACTGCCACACCACAAACCATACATCTTAGTTCACACTCACACAACATCAAAGTACTGAAATTACTGAAAAGCTAAACTTGTTGATAATATATATATATATATATATCTACCCTTAAATATGAGACAAAATCCATCACATGCAAAACAATCAAACTCATTTATAGAAGATGTATATTAATGACCAAATTTGAAATTTTGAATACATTTTCCATCAAATCAGTGACATCTGTGCAATGTACAACAATGTAACTTTTCAACGAGAATGACTTGTCTGCAATCCTACCTTGTGGGCTCATCAAAAAACATGATCGGTGGATTATTGACCAACTCCAGAGCAATGGACAGACGTTTCCGCTGACCACCTGATAACTTGATGGTCCTTGTTTTCTTTGTCGCCATCAGACCCAAAGCTTCTAAAATCTCATCCACCTTAAGAAACACAGCTAAATATCAGAAATCTGCATTAAATGTACACACAGTACATCAATATTCTCCACAAAACTATACAGTAATGAGATAGTCGACATACAAATCTAAGAATGGGATTAAAATGTAAGCAGCCGACTGAAATTTACTAAATTGTTCTTATCACATACACAAAATAAAGCGGGGGTGTCTTAATCCATGCATTAAACAATTATGATTTTTCATTGCATGCATTAAAATCTGTGCATGTCAGAATAGTTAATCCATGATAATAGAATTCCAATGTTGTCTTTTCCAGACAGCCGAGTTTAGTCACCCAGCTAATTTAACTGGAGTTATCTCCCTTGATTATATAATGCTACAGTTTTCTGGTATGATGCTGTGGTATTTCCCATTAATACAGGTATTTATAAGCTTTTTTATTGTTGTATTATGTTTCATTTCCATAAATAAAATAACTGAAATGGAAGTTGTCATTCATTGAAATCCAATATCGCAGACAATTGATTAAATGTCAGAACATGTACACAAGTTAGTATGTCTATAATGAATACAAACCAGGTCCTCTTTTTCTACCAAAGACATCTTTTCAGCAAGTTTAAGGTGTGCAGAACACATCATGGCCTCCTCCACGCTCAGATGGGGCAGTAGATGGTCGTCTTGCATGATGTAACATGAGTTTTTACGGAACCGACGTAAGTCCCGATCATGACCGTTTACCAGGATCTGTCCTGTGATATTCTTTGTCCTATAACAGAATAAGTAGATTGCATTAATGTCACATTACAGGATAAAACTAAAGCCTTCAGAACATGTGTCCTTGTGTGATATAAATGACATAGTTAACTTAACCAGTGGCTTATAAAATGAGTCACAGTGCCACATCACAGGGTAGGATACTCATGAAGCCACATTATAGGATGTAAGCAATAGTGCCATGTTTAAGGATATTTCAAGTTTCACAATAATTGAGAGTCCTGATGCCACATTTAAGAAAAAAAATTCAATCCTAGTATCACATCAAACAGTGAAAGTAATTACGAATGCAATCAGAAACGATATCATTTCAATTTATTTCAGGTCAAATGCCAGCAAATGTTTTTTCAATATCCTTGTTGAACCGGCTCCAGCCCCTCCCCCTACCTCTCTCATGTCTGTACTCTACAGCTCCTTGCCCTATGCCCTGCCCTATTCAGTCTCCCTACCCAACCCCACTAACTTTTGCAAAATGCCACTCTCCCTACCCAGTACTTCTTTCCACTAGTACTATATAGGTTATGTAGTAATATTGAAATGAAATACCTGTATCCTGCCAGTATGTTCATCAATGAAGATTTACCAGCTCCCGAAGGACCCATAATTGCAGTCAAGTTCCCTGCATTGAACTGACCGGATACATTCTTTAATATCACTTTCTCATCTGAAAACATAACAAATAATAAAACATTTAAAAATTTAAACAGATCACTTAAACATTAATCTTATTAAACAAGACAAATGATGCCGAAATAAAACGTACACAATTTTTTGTGTGTGGAAAACTGTAATGATAAAAACAATATGAACCCTGATAAGAATGTGTACTTTAAGACTTATTCCCCCTTACAAAATGAAAAATATCGAGTCATGTTCAAACAATCAAATTTCGGATATACATGAATCAATTTAGGTGCATGTGCATGATAAAAATTATCAAAGACTTTTGTTCACTGGTTTCAGATAGAGCCTTACTGCTTCATTTTGGGAAGAACATCGATAAAACAGGAAGGAAAAATGAGGAGAATTTGGCTTGAATATGAAATAATTGTTATTGGGAATAGGCCCATTATTGGCCCTAGGAAGCCCTTAAAAAAGCCCGATCTATAAAGCTAATTCCCAGACTGAGATACTGGTACTTTTCAGATGGAATTATCTGGTGTTGTACTATGACTTAAATCCACTTATCTTGTGCGACTATACTGTACACATATAACTTCTATCGCTGTCAACATAAGTCATCTACAGAAGTTTAACAATATCTTATCTTATTCAACATTTCAAAATGAATGAAGACTTTAGCTTTTATATCACACAAAGTCTTATTCCTGTATGTCACAGCTTTATGGTCATGATGTTACTTTACAATAAATACAAAAGATGTTAATTTTGAAAACTTGGCTGTATCAAATAAAAATATGGATGTCTCAACAGAACTCAAAGCAAAACAAGTGTCAGGTGTGGCATTAAAAAAGAAAGAAAAAAAAATCTTACAAAAGAAAAAAAAAAGTTTAAATCCCAAATCTAGTTGCCAAAATTGTCACAATTTTTTTTACTATAGCTTGCTATAAGGTTCACTACAATAAAAATACATTCTTAAGTCTCATTTCTCAAATCACATATCAACTAAAACTCATGCAATATCCAATATATGTCATTAAGTATTGTATAAAAGATATTCTGATCTTCAACATGATACACTTGGTACATATTGTGTACCGGTATACAACAATTCTTTATGAAGTAATTGTGCCTTATCCTTAAGAATAAGGTTCCCAATCGGAGAGACCATTATATAAATGTAAAATAAGGAGCTATAAGTTCCAATATTTTATCCAAAAAATGAAATTAAAAAAGAAAAAAATAGGGTTAAGTTAAATCTTATTTATTCTGTATAATGATTTTAAGTGATAATACATGAGTTAATTCACATTGTACATATACACAAAATATATACCACTCTGTTTGAAGGAGCAACACAATAGCAGTGGCCTGTTCTGGACTTTGATCAAATACAATTAGAGAAGTACTCAGCGACACTATGTCAGTGGTATATATCACATACGTAACTTTTCTCTGTGTATAGTTAAATATCATTTACAGTAGAACGTTATAGTAGTTTTATATCTATCACAATCTTTGTGAGAACATATATTCATGATATCCTTGTATAAAGTAATATGCATGCTTTAAATTTCCCTATCAAGAAATATTGATACATGAGTTTTCGTGATTATAGATATAATGATGTCAGTTCTTTAACTGTTATCAAGGTCAAAGGTCAAATACAGATAAGATGTTTAAGGTCACAGGTCAAATAAAGATCAGATGTACATGTGTTTCCATCATATATGTACAATGTTTTTATATACATAACCAAATTACAAAGTTCATAAATGAAATGTACATTGAGACAAAAAAAAGTACCTAGTACCAGAAGCCTGTAGCTTGGTACATGAATCAAAGTCAAATTTAAAAGTCAAACACAGAATGAGATCATATTTAAAGGTCAAACACAGAATGAGATCAAATTTAAAGGTCAAACAAAGAATGAGATCAAATTTAAAGGTCAAACACAGAATGAGGTCAAATTTAAAGGTCAAATACAGAATGTGATAAAATTTCAATATCAAACATATAATGAAGTCAAATTTAAAGGTCAAACATAGACCAAAGTCAAAACTATGATATTCCTGTTCGATCATGCATTTGAACACAGTACAAATCAATACCAGTTGTTCATGTTCCATGATTTACAGGTAGAGGTACCTACATGAAGCTTAACAAGACAACTTAATCATAACGAAATATCTGAAATGGCAGCTAGTATATACACCGTCATTTTGTTACCATCAATTGTAGATTCCAAACATGAAGTGCTTGCATTTTGAATGAAGTCCAAAAAAATAAAAAAAAAAAACACCCAGTTTTACATGTTATTTCAATGTAGTTACTGTCTGTGGTGAACTGATACTCATATTCTGAATTATTCTATGTTCTATCAACTTGTTTACATCAGTCTTGAATTAATGAATGTCAGAACTCCAGCACTACAATAAGAGACGAAATTACTAATCGGCACTTTCTTTGGTATTCAATGCAAAATTTCGGGAAGTCGACTTTTGCCGCACACAGACCAAAATTATTGCCATCCCTTCCGACTATCAATAATATCACACTGAACCTGATCACCTCATAAAATTGTAATAACAGTTTAATTCTTTAATATACCCACACACACTGATTTTACATTAAAATACCAACAAACACCTGTAATTGTGTTCTACAGACGAGTAAAGGGGCACTATTCACATATAAATATTTATGTAGGACATTTCATAACATCACGTTTGTTTGAAGCTGGGCACAATGAAAGCATTTTTAAGAACTGAATTCCTAATTTTGCTGTGTAAAAATTCTCATCCTGCCCCAACTATATTTAAATATTCCTTAAAAATTTAATCATTCAGGCTGACTTTGACATTGACCCGTTACATGTACCTATACAAACAATATAGGGGACAGGTGTATATGCTAGGTACGTTTACATAGCAAACATATATATATATATATATAGGGTCGATAACCTAACATTGTTTGGACTGAAGAGTGGATTGATTACAGAATAAAGATAATAGTTTATACTGCATAAACAGAAGGATGTCATGACCATCAGTCAGTGTTTCAGTTTCAATGGCCTAAAGTCGCCAGATGAATGTACGTTGTATATAACATGTGACCTCAACTGATCATACATCCACTTAAAATAAATCCACTGTCGGAGAAAAATGCTGCGGTAAAGAATATTGATAACTTAGAAATAACGAGGCAGCCGCCACAATTGCGTTTAACATTTATTCAAAATTTGATGAGTTCAAACATTCAGAAAACCTGGTTAAAGATGAATAAGCTATGTTCAAACTATCATTAGATGGAAAATTGTTCTTTTTTCCACAACAAATCATGTGTTTGAACTAACCACTAAGTCCAAATGACTGGATGTTTACAGTATTTGTATGACCAGAGATTCAGAACGACAGATATATTACATAATACCTGTTATATGATTTTTGATATATATACATATTATCATATAACAGATATTATGTAATATATCTGATTTTGATGTATATACATAACATCAAAATTATAAGGCATTATAAGTTTAAATACATACAGGATCTTCACCTAGTTTTCATTTCATAGGAGAATTTTACAAAATGAGTCTTAAAAGTTTTTACTTTTGCAACCCTTGTTGAGTTTTATAAAATCTATGAAATGAAAACAAATACAAGATACTGTTTATCACAAATCTTGGATGTTTGACAAGTTTTAATCCATTTTGTTACACTAATTTCCATTCATGATGAAAAGTCACTCTCCATATAAGGATATTAAAATCAATTTTTGTATGGTGCAGCCAATGAAAAGCACTCTAGGGTATATAGCACTAGTGACATACATATTTGAGTGAAGTCACTGGTTAACAGGTCAATAATGAGATAAAAACTCAAATCTGTGGAAATGTCAGTAATGTATATAAAACAACAAGACACAATTGTTCCCTTTAACATCATATATCAAGCCAGGAGTGGAGAAATCTACTTGTCGATTTGGTAATTGGACTTCAAAACTTAATGATGATGTTTGAACAAAATGGTTGTTGTATTTGGGCTTTAGCTTCCTGAATTAAAAGTTTATCGTGAAGGCATTGAAATATAAGAAAATTTGGCAAATTACAGTCTTCCACTTACACACCAAGGTAAATGTTATACCCACAAAGCAAGTATAAAGTTCAAGTGAATAGAAGGTAATAAGATCTCTGACAAATTTGTTCTTTAATGTAGATCCAAGTACAAAATGTAGGTAAGAAATACCAGCTTGCAATACATCACTCAGTAAATTTTTTTTCTTCGGTGTAGGTCATCAGTGATCAACTTTTAATACCTATTGTACAATGCCTCACTCAGGTGGACCCATACTCCAAATGGTTTCATGAAGTCTGGGTAAAAGGTCAAAATGTAGGTCAGAGTGACCTGAAACCAAAACATACTATTCCTTGTGGAGGCAGGAACATGTGTCATTGATCATACTGAATCTGCCCTCATTTGTTTCAAGGTCAAACATAGGTCAAGAAATCATTGAAATGTTCCAAAACAATTGCTTGAGTTGAAATTCCATTTGAGTTGAAATAATTTTCTAAAACCAATTTTTTTCCTTCTTTGTTATTTCTGTTGGGATGACTCAAACATCATTGAGTCAAATTTTGGTTGAGTCGAAGATAACAAGGTTCGACTTTAATTTAAATTTGAATGTTGTCCAGTTATCTCTACTTTAAACTGAAATTCAGTTAAAGCTAATTTTCTGGACTCAATATGGCATTACATGTGCCCGTCCATGTTAATTCAACAGTACAATTCAATGCTTTGCAGTCACCTCAGTATTACGACTGTCCCGCTATTCCGCACTACGACCCTATCTTATAAACGTTAACCTGGTGGACATGTGTGTCAATCTCAATCATTTTTTTGTCACTGGTTAACAACCTCGTCAACAGGTGCCGTTACACGAAGCAAACATTATTATCAGATTATCTTGGCCTACCTGTGTGAAACTACATTTCAGACGTTTTTAATTGTGATATTTTCTTTGTTAATTATGTATTTAGTGGTCGTCATGTATGCTCTTAATCATCTTGGAAGCCATCCATACCTAAGGGTGAGATACGCAACTTTTCAGATTTTCATTCGTTCTCACGTGAACAAGATACCGAGGGTTTAAAATTATTTTGTAGTGATATCATACTCTCTAAATCATTTGAATAACCAACCAAACAGGTTTCTATTCCTAATTTTTTAACAAAATATTTTTACTTGTCACTCAACTCGGATGAAGTTAATCACGCAATGACGATATCATGTAAATAAAACAAGTTATTGCTCAAGAAGAAAGTTTAACTTAATCATTGTGGGCTGTAGTCAGTGACAACTTGTCGAACTGTTGTATTGGTAAAACTCAAGTTCAAATTATCTTGAAATAGAAGGCAGACAATTTGGAAAGCTATGAGAAAAACAAGGGAAACCACTCTATGTTAGATCACTAGAGGAAATTTCATTTTTCAAAATTAAATTTCTATCAAAACTTGAAATAGTTTTTCTTTTTAATGTTTAAAAGAGTTAATTTACATGTATTTTACGATAAAAACTAACAAATGAATATATACACATATATTCTCTTGTCAATTCATCAATCTTATATATATTTAATTTACTTGCATTTCATATATTTCAACATTTTATAAACAGTTTGATAAGTTAATACTGCTGAATGATACACCTACATGTACATTACTTGATGATAAATACAGTCTTCATTTCAGAATTACGGATCTTGGTGGGTAATCTGTATCGCCTCATTAGTAAGACCACCTCTCTATTAAGACTACTTTTGTCCAGTCCCGAAAGTGGTCTTAATAGTGAGGTTTCAATGTACACACCCTTTTTCATGATCCTTACTTAATTGTAGACACAGTTATATTCCCATGAAAAAGGATGAACAGAACAGATAGACAAAGCGGCAACCATATACTCCCCTCAAAAGCTATCTCAATTAATGAACTACTGGGGAAAAAATTTGTCCAAGGACACTGGTTCCTCCTAGAACAGTCATTAGGTACACCTAGCCATTTTCATCACTCAAAATGTGTGCTTAATTTTCTGATATTAGTCATGTGTGGTCCTTCATTGTTTTAAACTCAAATTTAATATGTCCATGCAACCAAATTACCATAAATAAGTATATATGCAATTGTGTAAACTTTCAATCGAATGTAATAAGATAAATTCTAAATTAATGTAATTTCAATAAACAGTACAGTGTTGTTTTCAAGCCTTTTCAAAAGTCTTTCCCCATGTGATATTTTCCGGAAATGATGAAAAATTCAATAATATTTCCTTATTTTTCGACAAATCTCTCTATAATTTCACAATTTATGAAGATACATGATGCTATAATACACAGGATGAAAATACTTTTATAACCCTATAGGGACTTGTATATGGTACGTCAACAACACAAGCAAAAATCCAGCCCCTATACAGGTGCCTGTGGACAGGTAGCCACAGTCATGACAAGAACCATAACAGATCTGACAACCCCCTCCCCAACCATACAGCCTGGTTATACAGACGGTCGATACCACCCACTCTATATCTAATACGTGAGGTTTATACCTTTGTGCCTTCCTTGTTTCACACTGTAAACCAAGTCAGTAAACTCAATGTTCACTGCTTTGCGTTCTGAAATGTTAGCGAATTGGCAATTCTCGAATCGGTTGATATCTTTTGACGACGAATCATTGTCAGATGACGAAGACTTCCGGCTGTTCATACGGCCATCATTAATTCCTGAGGGTAGAGGAATGTGAGAATGTGTACACAGTAGTTCGGCCATTGCTGTCAAGTCTTCTATTCTCAAAATACTCCTACTATTTTCGCCAGAGATACGTCGCCATTTTCCCGTATTATTCTTTGTCCTTCATGGCCTCGAGAAGTAAACCAATCAAAATGCTTCTTGGTGGACTGGTCGAAATTTACGAAGGGGCGAAGGATCACAAAAAAAAATTAAAATATCTATTTGATAGTAGTAATTTGCTTAAATAATACTTGGGTCACAGACAAACATACCATTCTATGATATTCATAATAAAATTTGATGATAACTTATAAATGTATTACTAAAATAAGAAAATGGCATTCGTATTTTTTTCATTGCATCCCTACTAATTTTTGTACACCGGAAGTAAACAAATAATCATGTGACCCACAATAACACGTTGTTGCCGAAGTAGACTTGTAAAGTCCGAAATAATGCTCAAATTCAATATTGCTGTTTCGCATACGAGGGCTGATCGATAAGTTGTGAGCTCTGAATAGAAGAAGTTAAGCATGGATGTCCTTTTTCAGCCCTGCTATTCCATGATTATTTTAGGTTGCGTAACCGAAGAATGGTGTCATATTGTCTGTTAATGTCGAAGAGGTAACACTCTAAAGTAAACAAGGCAAGTGACTTTCGCAAAATGGACAAAACCGCAGTGAAAGAGCAGCGATTCAATTGGATATGTAAGGTCTAGCACCTAAGGATATCCATACTGATATGGCAGCAACACTAGGGAATGAGTTTCCTTCACTGGCTACATTGAAAATGTGGGTAGCGAAATTCAAGCGTGACAGCTAGGCAGAGCATTGGGGATGACGCCTACCATGATATAACGATAACGAGGCTTGAATTGTGACATCATACTAGCAGGACTTACAGTATCCTCGATTTGGCCATGGTTATGTTCAACTATTGTGTTTCCCTGGGCTTTCAAAACTGTGTAGGAGTATTAATATTAATTACATTGTCATTTACAAACGTTTGGGCTGTAATAACAAATTAAATCAAAGTACTGCAGACTGGGGACAGAGGTATCGGCCTGAAACACTGTAGAAATGTTAATCCAACTAAGGCAAATAAAAAGTTAAAACATCAATTAAAACTGCAAAATGTACGAGTTACAATTCGATAAAATTACATAACTTGGAATTATGTAGCTTATCATTTCGGTAATATTTAACAAAACGGATATACATCGATACCTGTGATATAGTGACGCCGGCAATGAAAAAATAGAGCAAACTATTTTGATCCCAATAAACTGAGTCACACTCCACAAGTAATAGAATGTTTTGGTTACCGGTAACTTTTATAAAATGTGTTATATGCAATCTTTACATAAATGACTATGTTAAAATTATGTTCCTGTATCAAGTTTTCCTATCACATCGAGATAGGGTAATCGTTCTAAGTCATTTCACTTGATCATAGTTTGATTACAATACTAAGACACTTATCGAACGAACAAACTTTAAGGTCAACTGAGTCTTTAGTCTGTTAATTTTTCATAATTATATCTCCTTCTCAAGAACCACTGAGCCGATTCGAACCAAACGCGGTCTCTAGCATTAATACTTGAAGTTGCAATCGAATTGTTCCCCACTATGTAGGGGCAAAGGCAGCGAAAAACTCCCTGCTTAAAAATAAAAGAAAAGAAAAACACTTCTCTCTTAGATGATGTAAGTGTTTAATGTGGTTGTAATGTCAAAAAGTAGCTGTAGAAAGATGAAAATGTTCAGACTTTTGGATGTACAATTTTGCCTTGAGAGATCTTGTGTACTTCAACAAAAGCCAGCCTTTCATTTATTTTACAGACACGGAAAAATATATATTTTGAATAACCCAAATTTAGTGTCTGCACAATATTTTTTACAACAGCTAGCGCTCTTGCTAATTTATGTATTATGTTTGTGTCACCGAGGGCACCACTGAATTCCGAAATTCTTGGCTGGATTTCGTACACGACAACAAATAGCAATGTCTACGAAATATTGCCTTATATAGAAAATACCAACATATCAACAATATTTGCTCATACACTTTTATAACTTGTACAAGAAAATATGTTTCTGAAATACTTAGTACTCGAAGTGATATAGAAGAAAATATTAACAAGTGAAAACACCAACCTGTCAACATAATCACAATCCAAATTCTGATCCATTAAAACTCGGGCAAAATATGAACAAAAGAAAGTTTTACACAGAGTTTCTTGCAAAAGTGAAAGGATAACAATACCAGGCGTTACGGATCAGTAAGCGCCTTCTGCTTCATCGTCGACGTCCGCCATTTTAACATTAGTCAATCCAAGTAGGTGAATATCAGTAACATAACAATGCTAGCGCGGGAATATACACATAGTTTGTGCATCTGAAATGTTGAAAACTTGTGTAAAATACCTGCAAAATACAGAAGACGTACCTTTAAAGCACACAAATAAATTTGTTTGTATATACATACGTTTATAGAAGGATCATCGTACACAACTTTTTAATAACTACTTATACTCAATTCTTATTGATTTAAGATTCTGTTGACATGTTGGTGTTTTTTGTTGTTGTTGTTATTGTTGTTTTTTTTTCAACTCACGATTCATTTAGGTCGTGATACTGCTCACAAATTGTTTTTCTCCATCATTTTCTTTATTACCACACGAACTACATGAAATGCAGGTGCAAACTGCCAAGAAAGATTTGGGAGGAAAGTGTCTTGATAATCGTTTAATGAAAATTGTGCCTTTTTTCTCGTCTTCTGGTTTTGGTGAAAACACTTAGGCCTTAACCCAGCAGTGGTATCGGATACTTGTGTTTGCAACATTCTTAAAATCTATGTGGAGTTCCACACCTTGAGGAAAGAGCTTAACATAACAGGGAAAACTTGTGCCCAATCCCATTGAAATTTTTACAATGAAATATGTTTTAAGAACAAAATATACAAGTAAAAGATGGGAAAATGTATGATAAACGATAGACAAATTTGTTTGAATCATAACCAATCATTTCTTGTAAGGACAAGACTGAAACTTAAAAAAAAGTTTTTACGCTTCTAGAACAACATCACGGCTAGGATATCTTCAAATTAGGAAGGAGAAAATGAAGCATTTTTTCGACGTCATTTTGGTTTTCAGTTTTCTTCAGTCAGCCGTCAAATCCAGTTATTGTATCTTGCTTTTGACAAAATTGTAGTTTTATAGCCATGTGTAAACAAATGTTCACCGAGACGATGAGGGATGTTTGAAAATGGTTCCCTCACTGAACGAGTCGTAAGAATCTGCTCTCATCGACAGGATGTAATGAGTCCTACAGGTAGGGAATCAGAACCTCAAGAATCCGGTATAGATTTTTTCACTTCTAAAGCGACTTCCCTGCGTTACAAAAAGCCTCCCCCGACAAGCGAGTCCCCGCCCACACCCGGTGGTTATGTTCCAGAAAACCAACGAAAGTTTAACGCCCCGACGACCTCATTTTAGGAGGTAGATAGTGGTTAGAGCGTTGTTAACACCATTATCAACCCCCCAAAATGGCGCACCGGAACCGTAACCTCTTGGCACTCGAGGACGACTGTTTTTCTAGGGGGGGGGGGAAGTATGTAACCCTGGTAAATATTAGCCGAAATATACCGCTAGGCTAGAGGGAACGTCTCTTTATCTTGATTGGTTGAGCGTCAGAATAGTAAGCCAGGGGTTTGAATCCTAGTAAAGACATTGGAATAAATAATGACTTCTGTTGCACGTATGTCTATATCAATTGCAATTATTGCTATGCAATTCATTTGGCTTGTGTATTTGTAATGTCTCCAAATGGTTTCCTAAACACAGTCAAAGATCCTACGAACTTAATGTAGTTTGACATCATCAGTGTCTTTTTCATGGTTTTTGCAGTAACAATACTATGTCAGCTTTTGAAACAGCTTAATTGGCACCAAGTCTTTGAAGCCCTTTATTCCAAGGGACGCATTTGTACACCAGTGAAAGCTTTACCTAACATTTGTAGATAATCAACCCTAATGAAAAGGAATGCAATCATTTGATCTTCCTAGATTTTTATACAGTTTATTGATTAAAACCTCAATAATGACATATACTGTATAATGAACATGCAATCTATTATTGCGCTGAAGGATAATCAATTTATCTGAACGCTGTAGGCCTACACGTACGTGTACGTAAATTTCGGACGTTTCATATTTTTCAAATCATGTATATAGAAAAAGTTGTAAAAACTCATTTCAGAATCTGAATATTTTGAGTCATAGAAGTATCTTTGAATATTTTGTAATTTTTATATAAATACTTACGGTAGATCTTAGTCGGCGAAACACCTTCTCGTGAGTAACGTTGACAGAATATCCCTGTTGTTCTGCTTTCGGCTGCTCTGTAACAACTTTCTTAAAAAGCATGAATATGAAAATCATCTGGAAAGCAATACATTTATGAACGACCTGACAATCGATATCGGTGAAAGTGTATGTCTGTTCTGGGATGTCAGTTTCACCATTGCTGTTGTATTTTTACTTTTCGCTGGAACTTTGCTGTCTGTGTATGATGTGTCCTTTTCCAGCGATATGTTCATCATCACCGTCTAAGTTTTCTGTTTTTAAAGTTGTATTCCACCGAAGTTGCAAAATGTCTGGTTGTGCTGTACCTTTCAAGAACCTATTCTGATGACTTTTAAAACTATTGTTACCATGAAAACATCTCTCCTGTGGTCAGTTTGGACAGGCTAAATTACTGGAAATATTCCTCGCCAAACCGTTTTGATATTCTGTTCGACTGATAACGCAAGTCTGTAATGACGCAATCAGAGCCGTTTGTCAAATCTATAAAGACTTTCCAAGAATGAAATATCATGTTTGTTTAAATGGTAAAGTGAAGTGTACGATTTCCATAAGGAAAAACGTATATGGTTTTGTAGTTTTCTTCAAAAGCAGTCCATGAAATCCTAACTTGTGCGGAGTATCCCAAATTCAGGAATATTGTACAAGCACATCCTTTGTGTTCTGTGGTTTGATTTATATCAACGTCCTATCAACAACTAAGGCCATTTACAGACGACCTTATAGTGTATGCGAGGGGGGCGATTTATTTCAGTATGTACACTTTTAGAAGACTATGATAAGCCATACTCTTTGTGATATTGTGGATCTGATACCGGCTTCATAGGAGTTCCAGATAAACATACTTACAAAGACCTCGTGCAGGACATCCTACACTTGATCTAATGTCCCGAATACGAAAGAAATGGTGCCCTACACGGCTGTAGGATCTCACTGTTCAACTCAATTTTGGATGAAAGGAACTCAGTTATGTATCGACGATGGTTCTCGGGTGGGAGGAACTGTTATATAGCAACTATATGAGATGGTTAATTTGCTAAATATATATTTAAATACTTTAATTGTTTAATTGTACCTTAAGAGTTATTTCCCTTACCATGTTAATTCCGGATATTTCATTTCTTCAATTAATTGTAATTTACTTTTTCCGGATATTTGGTTTCTTATATCATGTATTTTTTGGTCATAAAGAAGTCTGAAAAATATAGAAGTTTGAGAAGCTTTGTTTTTGAATGTTTTCCTGTACTGCACAGAACTTGGCCCCACAGGGGAAAAAGAGCGAATTCTTTAAAACTCTTCTTTTTCTCTATATATAGGAATGCCGTATGCTGCCTCAATAGCGAAATAATGTAACACGATTATAAAAGATAAACAGTGCAGGTTAAGTGACTCTCCAAAGAATAACAGATTACATACGAGCATGCGGGGATGTTGCTATTCAGAAATAGATACTTCACTGGTGGAAAATTGATATGACGTTTTTCATAGAGCTTAGTGGAAAGCAGACACTGTTAATTATTAATATCAATATTCGGCTAAACTTTTCAAAATTTCTATCAAATGGTGGATGTCTTTTACATTGTTTAATCAACTGATAATGTAATAACTCTGGTTGAAGGTGGAGCAGAGATAAATGAGATGTTTTCTACTCATGCAACGAGCAGTGAACCACAGAGGGATGCAACCTTCTATTGCAAATTAATCATTTATAACAAGGGGAATTGAATCAATTAACATACATGTATTGCTTGGAGACTGAATTCATGCGGTGTATGGTTTTAATTAGAAAGTAAACAGTTGACATATCAGAACATAACATCGCCTGAGTCCCTATTGATATTAAATATGTATCGGATTTTCATGTGTAGGTAGGAATTATTTTCATAAGTCGACGGCATCAGTTGTTTAAGCCAGGAGAGATAAGCATTTACATCGATGGGAATTTAACATTAGTTTGTCCTAATGATACAGCTAATTAATGACCAGTGTACCTTGAAAAAGTCACGATAACTTAAGTAGATGATGAGACGAGGACGCTTTCTTACCTTATATTACATCTTTCTAATGACAGTCGATATCTCAAGTAAGAATTGTAACTTGAAACACTATGGAGAAGGGAAAGGTCGTTATCTGCCTGGTTTTGTACAGAGTACTGTAGAGAACATCGGTTTTCAACAGTGTATCAAGTTGTGTTATCAAAAGGTTAACTGTGATTCTATTAACTATGATAACGTTCGTCTTGTGTGTGAAATGAACACATTGGTCACACCAGGTCAAACAACGGAAGATTTCCTTGAAAACAGACCGGGATCGGTTCATATGGTTGTCAACAAAACCGGACTGAATGCAGATCAGGTAAATTAAACAGATTTAGCGCATTGCATGTTACTGTTGTCAATGGTATTTTTTTCTTCTGTTTTTAAACAATGTGATGAACAGACAATAGATTCTCACCACATTTTGCGTAGGGATGAAGTCGCGTGGTTTCAAGATATATAGATTGATGAATTCAATTGGATTTTTTTGGTAGTCATTATGATTACTTTGGGTGGTATTCTGTTTTCTTGATTGATATAGAACTGTTGTTTTATAGTTCATTAATTAATATCAAGCTTAACACTCCATCAAAATTCTTTCGTCACAACAAAAAAATATAAGCTTTATATTTACGTCCATTGGACCCATAATAACCTCAAAAAGCCCTGAAACTAGCTACCACACTGAAGTATAAAAGATTCCACTGGACAGGATACTTCATTTAGCTTAATAACATTGATGCCGGGATCCGTATTTATACAAGTCCCCATCCCCATCGCTTAACGATGTCACAGAAGCGATACAAATTAGCATTCATCATTCTGCAGGAAGAGAATTTTAAATATTCAGGTAAATTTCCCTTGTTGGGCCTGTACCTCAGGCCTATAATGCAAAAGCGATGTCTACAATACCACTCTCCACCGGGAAATTGAGGACAAAGTTTAAAATCTGTCCTCAGGTGGAAGATGTTTGATGTAATTTCGAGAAGGGAAATAAATTTAGAGTAAATGACGAATCTTGGGTTCAGGAGGCAATGGAGGCGGTTGTGAAAAGAGGAAAATGTCTATCAAGTCTCCTTGTGCTGGTGTGAGCCTGCTACCGATTTTATAGCGCTACCAAACTAAAAAATAAGCTTTCATGTTTAGCATGGAGTAGTGAGTACTATTTCAAAGGTCAAAAGTGGAGCAGTGGAAAGGTAAATGTATGATGCAGTGTATCTAGGACTATTGCAACCACATCTGTAAAGCTATATCATTATGTGCACTATATTCATATACAAAAATGGTTGATGAAGGTAAGTGATATGAAATGATAAATTATCAAAATAAATATCAGGGGCATTCATTCGAGTCATTTCCAATATCGTTACTCTAGTAAAAAAGATGAAATATTCATGATGACTGAAAATCGAAATATGTATTTGGAAAAATCAATATGATGGTACTGAAATACATATCACATGAGGAGAAAGGCTCTCAAGAGCTAACATCTGTTTGGTGCTGTTTATATGCCATGGCGCGGTGTGCTACAAGTGATAAGAACAAAAGTAGATATTTTTGAAAAACAAGGCCAGATTTGGGTCCAATAGAGGGAATAGAAACACAACGTTAGAATCCTGCTGATTAGATGAAGGTATCTTCACTAAATTTAGTCTGAAGCATCTTGAGGGAAAGGTTACCCAGTTTTGTAATATTTGGAATACTTTTCCTTTACTTCTCAGCAAATCCCAAACGCGGAGGGTTAGGGTGGTTTAAGAAGCACATTACAGCTAGTTTGTTCTTGCATAACATGAATAGTTGTACTACCATGCTTTAGTGTCGACGAAAATATAATATTGT
The DNA here is from genome assembly GCF_031769215.1 of Ylistrum balloti. Lineage (NCBI taxonomy): Eukaryota > Metazoa > Mollusca > Bivalvia > Pectinida > Pectinidae > Ylistrum > Ylistrum balloti. Next base: position 281,820 of record NW_026782068.1, on the reverse strand, counting down.
CACGGTTAGTAGTGGTTTTTGTGCAATTTCCTCACCCGGCTTCACCGTTTTTATTTAACCTTAAAACAAGGTCTAATATTAAAACTTTTTGCTGTTAATTTTCAACATACACCACCGCTCTAGATTCAACTTTATAACTTTGCATTTTTTTATGTTCTCTGACTGTGATGTGATTTATGTTATATTTGAGTCTTGATAAAGGGACAGGCTGCCTCGAAGATTTGACAATTAACTTGTCCATACTATCGTTAATCATTTATCTATTCCAGTAATACACATCCAACAAACACTTGTTTGTTAGGATCCGGTACCAATGTTTGACCATACTGTCGATATTACTTACTAGATTCTATCTATACATTTAATGTTCTTTTACAGATAGCCTGCGAGTCATTGAACTGCCCTCCGAATACGAAATGCATCAAACTACATGACAATACCACTATATGCCATCCAGGTAATTGGTTTTACTATATAAACATAGTACACCATAATTTTCTAATTTCAACCCCGTCTTTTTTTTACATATAGAACAACCAGTTCACTGAAGCAGGAAAACTTACCGTGCGATAATTTGGTATCACTATTAAGTCTGTAATGGCATTTAAGTTATTAATTCATTTTCGGTACGACCACCGATCGAAAAACGCTCGATTTAATTTCACAGCACCGATTACTGGATACTGTACTAGTGTCAATTATTGAATTATCATTCAATCTCTCCTACCGCCACCCAAGGGAACACATGCCACGAGATATTCGGGAGTCATAAAGCACCTAATTAGACAGTTCCACAGTTGTTATTGATCTCGTACACGGGGGACTTATACATATATATAACACATTAAGATACAGTGCTGTGGTTGTATACCTTTGGAAACCCGCAGGCCATGATAAATCTATCTGAATCTCCATCATAATACAATATACGACATATACAAATATTGACAAGTCCATGGTCCATTGGTTTTGATATCTACGTGTCATACTATCATGTCTACCTTCAAGAGCGTGAAAAAATCTTCAGTAACAAATTATTTGTTACAAGTTCTGAAAATGCCGTCGAGAACAAGATTAAATCTGTCTCTAGGAACATAATGTCTTGAACTGAAAAAACGAAGAAAATACCAAAGTGACTCAAATTTATACAAACAAACATCTTCTTAACACCTTCATATGTTGGAATCAAATGGTCTTCATGGATTGATAGGTCTTAAAGTGCCATACCAAAATTGTAAATTTCATGACCACATGATCTCATATTATCCCCTGTAGAAGGGATAAATTTTACTAGTGTACTTGGGGAAACACATTTTGTGAACTTCATGACCACATGATCTCATATTATCCACTGGTTGGGGATAAATTTTACTTGTGTACATAGGAAAAAGATATTTTGTGAACTTCATATCCACATGATCTCATATCATCCATTGGAGAGGGATAAAGTTTACTAGTGTACATAGGGAAAACACATTTTTAGTATAATTTGTTTCCTTCGGAAATATCTCAAACATGATTAGAATGATTAGTGTAGGAGGACGGCTTGATGAATGCACATATTGATCCTGGCTGACCCCAAGGGGAAAATGGGTGGAGCCAAATGGGTCAAATTGACTTATATTCCGAAAATCTTCTCAACACCCAGATGTAGTAGAACCAAATGCTGTTAGAAAAATAGTAAAGGATGACAATTTCAATGGCATGCATAGACACGATAAATAATGCAGCCTTGTACCATATACAAAAATCAAACTTCTTAAACTAGAACATATGGTCAGATTCTTTTACAACAATCTGTATAATTTACTCATGATTAAAATGATATAAATAATTTTTTTACGACTTATCTTATGTCTCGGTTTTTATAAAGGTTGTACAAGATACACACAAGTGAATAGCACCCTTTAAAACAAATTTTAGAATTAGATAAGTAGCGCCAAAGAATGTATTGAACTGCATCATACCGCTTTTTCGTCCTTCTAGGACTCGTCAGTGATGTTAAGGGTCTAAATTTTGATTCCAAAGAGGCTACTGAGGAAAATCACAATTGATGGACAGAAATGTTAAAATCTATATTGGGGGGTAGCATTGACATCATAATTCAATAAATTTTCATAACACAGATTACTTTAGAAATATACACAAATCAAGCGATCAACATTTACTTGAAGCTAGTGGTCGTACGAGTGAATTCTTTGGTATTCATCTTTTTATAAAAACATCCCTTCGGAACCATTTACATGCCCGAAAAAACGAATCCGGCATGTGCTACATTTTCATTTTACTGAAAGTTCCTTTAACAGCTTTTACTGATATGGTTACTTTTAGTGTGATGTAGTTGAAAGTTCTATCCACGGTTCATCCCATGTAAGGGTTATAGCAAGAATAACGAATGGATTCTCCGGAGGCTTTCCGGAGTTACTATTCATTCTCCATAACGTAGATCTTCATTATCTAGAAATGCATTTCAATTAGTTAATCTTCGCAAATCACCCAAAGTTCACAGTTTAAAAACAAGCAAATAAAATACCGACATATCATCGAAATCTCCATTCAAACTCAAATTCAATAAAACTAAGACCAAGAATTATAATATCTTTACGCGTAGACTCCTTAAAAATTACAATGATATTAAGGCTAGGTGTTCTGGAAGATTACGCGTGCTTGACGAATCCAGTTTGTTTTCATGTAAACCAAACCATCAGAAAACAGATGTTTAGAATATATTTCGATAGGTGATTAAAGCACTTAAGTAGCCATGGTCGATTTTTAAACGCCAGAAGAAGCAAGGGTTGATATAATATAGATGAAAATTCACTTTTGAAATATCATATACTTGACGTTCGTTTGAAAATACGCAATGTAGGAAATTATGAAATCTATTGTTCGTGCACTTCCAGATTTTTCTTATGTTTCAAAAAAGATTTTCCTCAGTTGCCTCCTGGGATTCAAAACTTTTACATCACTCAAGAGTCTCACCAGGACGAAACAAAAGATCATCTAGTTTAATCCATTATTAGACTGTACCGTACCTATTTTCAAATTCGTGCTATTCACTCAAGTATATTTGGTGATATATTACACTTTCGTAAGAAATGCATCCAAACTAATGTGTATTCCGGCACATATCTATGTATGATCAGTAGTAAAAACGGGGACGGATGAAAATCACAAAATTTGTGAATTACTGTGGTGTTGGTCTGCCCATGCTAATGTGCATTCCGGAGGAAAAAAACTTTCAACAAATATAAATAAAACACGGTACAACTAAGTCCAAATAGTCTTGGACATCCTCTTCGTCATTCTGCAGACGAAGGTCTGGAACTTAACTGGAAAGAGTGGTAGTTTTACCACATTTCTCTTTTTTAACTTTTACTTGCTTTACTTTTTACTATCCTGCACATGAGAAGATGGTTCTCTATTTTGATACATATGTGTATACCATTTCAGAACCATGCCGGCGAGCCGACTACTTGTTGTCCTCAAAATTGAAGTTTTGCTTCAAAATCCACGATCAGTTTGCCGCCTCTTCAGTCGCTATTCAAACATGCAACAGCGAAAATGCGACTCTGGCAGTGATTGATTCTGCAGCGAAATTGGACTACTATGACAAACAGCATCTGCGATTCAAATATTCAAGTAAGTTAAGCAAGTGGTTGGACCTGTTTGTCGCTTAGCATTTAATGGGGTTTACAAAAGCTGTTTTATGTAGTCAGGCGGAGCATCAAGTCTGTGTCCAGTTTTTGACATTACAGTGTGAGGATACTATAGGTAGCAGTAAACAATTAATTTGCATTTCTGCCCAAATAGTAATCTCCAACACAAAGCTAAAATATTATCCTGAAAAAAATGAAACCCCACATTGTCCACTTTAACATGACAGGACCAATTTTAGCAAGGTTTTTTTTTCATTTTTAATTAAAACCTTTATAATGGGGTAATCTAATGAACAAAAAATCACCCATAGCCACACCGAGAAACTGTGTACTGCTACCATAAGAATTTACTCTATTAGCTTTCCTTTTTACTGTGCAAAACCAACATGGCTGATTGGCGGCGATCTTTTGACACCACAGTTTATCATAACTTGTTAGAAAGTGATTGACTGATCCCCAAATTCCTCCCGGAAATAATGTCTATGTTTTAATTATAGAATGAAACACTTCACACGAAATGTATTATACATTCAGCTGTCAAATCAATACGTAATATGTTGACTAACAAGTAAATATTTAACTTATCTATATTTGTTATTATAGCACGATTAGGATTTTTCATAGCTGGGGGAAAACTTGACGGTGTTTGGAAACTTCCTGATAACACCATCCTGGATCACACTACCGGATGGTCAACGGTCTATATGAATAATGATGGGCCATGTCTGGTATTGTGGAGAGCTACCGGAAACTATGTGCTAACAGATGGAAGCTGCACAACACCATACCGTTTCATATGCGAGGAAAATTAGAAATTAATATTGATGAACAAGTAGTTATGAGTAGTTATTGCCCCTAAAGGTAGGACGAAGACTTGCACTCGCTCTTCCCATTTCATTTTCGAAAGAGTCCACTGGACTGTCGAGTTATGACCATGATGTACTTCCATTAACAGTGCAATTATTTCATGAATTGTTAATTTGGATGATTGGCAAGCAACGACAAGATTATTTTCTGGTGATGTGAGAAAATATTTTGTGATAGGGAAGTTTAAATCTGCGCTCTTTTGTAGGAGTCTTTTCACAGAATCTGAAAATATTTACTGCTTACCAGATTTACATGTGGATCTTGTGGTTATATCGCTTCACAACTGGATATCCTTAATACTGAATACAGAATGACGATCAGATTCGTAATATAAATACTCGGGAAATATGTGTGGTTAAGGAGATTTGAAAACCTCTTCTAGTAACATTAAATAAGACTTAGTTAATGTCATTGTTTGAGATGGAGGAAAATATGAAAAAGGACCACGGACTTTCAAAACAGCTGAAAACAGAAAAGCTGAGAGGCAGGACACGGACAAGTAGAATAATAAACAAAAACAAAAAACAAAGAAAAGGACTCCAGGAAAATGCAAGACAAATGAAGGACAATTAATGAATCCAAAAATGATTTTGATACGATTCTAGAGTTACGTACAGCTAACAAAAGAAACTTATGTATAAGGACTTTGAAAGGAAACCACAATGAACTATATAGTCTTAGGAACAACTTTAAAAAATATATTGACATGAAGGAGATTGGTACTCGAAAGGACGAGAACAAGTGGGATTTGCCTTCTCTGATATGATAAACAGCGGCAATTCACAGGATACCTGGAAAGTCCTCAGTGACAAGAAGGAGATTGATGTTCGAGAGGACGAAAACAAGTGGGATTTGCCTTCTCTGATTTGGTAAACAGCGACAATTCACATGATACCCGGGAAGGTCCTTAGTAGACCAAACCCGATGGTAGCTAAATTACGGTGAAAGTGAAGAATTCGGTTATGAGGAGGATAAAGACCACAAGTAACACACTATTGGGATAGTTGACGATATGCTGCCTATCAAAAGTATAAAGATACCCCCTCCCACAAAATGTTGGCAAACGCTTTGTATTTTAGTGATGAAATCATTGCAGAGTGGGATGAAATTAGAGAACTCATTGACATAATTGACGAGCTGGAAGATTTTGTTTTCGTGAGTGTAATTGTGTATAGTGATATAGGATTTGGACATTTATTTCACCTTGACAAAATGATTTATAAGCAAGATATGCATACTGTAAAATTACCTCGCGTAAACTTCCCTTTTCGGACATATACCGAATACATGATTTCGCGAACGCTGATCTTGAAAAGCTGTCAAACTGATGAGCTAGAAGAGACCAGGACTGCGACATCGGTACCTTGATCAATATGAATGCCATTCAGAGTTATTTCCGTACAAGTAATCACGAAGCGAAGGATTTGAATTCGTGATTGACTCTCTTCACGTATTAACGCAGATACAAATCCCAATTATAATTATATATATAATATATATATTTAAATGAACCACACCACGACATTCAACCAGACATGATATGCAAAGGTTTGGGCTTAGTAAAATCTACCATCTCTTCATTATGGGATTTTGAAAAACAGATGTTCAGGATTTTCATCGTTTAGAATTACTAAAGTTTTATGCACTTGTAAATACTAGTACGAAGGGGACTATTAAAGAATACGTCAGCTGGAATATATATAGCATTGTGTGACTATTAGTTAGTTTACACAATAAAAACCCCACTGAACTTAATTGTATCTACAAAATGTTTAGCACGAAGATTTGTAACATTTAAAAGTTATGAAAAGTCAAAAAATGAAATTAGACCTAAATGATAAACTTCAAATTTGTAAGTTATTTACCTGTATTTCAAAATTTACCAAAGAAATTAATATTTTGAGTACAAGAATCGTCAAAGAATATTACTGACGAAATCGTTGTAAAATCAATTCAATTTATTTTTTATTCTGGTACATGAAAGAAAGCATGGAATATATCAAGTACTGTTGTTATTATTTAATGATTTTAAGGTAGAAAACAAAAGGAGCATCAACACCGGTGATCTCATAACGGCGATTTTTTTTCTAAATATTTCTGATGACAAGGCAATCAGTCATCAGAACGTCACGGTTCCAAACCATCAAAAACAACGTGATCCCTCACTTTTACGGAAACCCTGGTGCTGATGTTCCACATGTTCCCTACCTATATTTTAGCTTCGTTTTGTGGAACGCTACTAGAATACACTGAAGGATATCAGTATCGTATTCCTACATCGGTACACTGATCAACCATTTCCCACGGGACGTTGGATCGCCCAATAACTATTGACTTTCCAGAAAATTTATTTTTGTCTATTCAATGACTTTTTACCAATATTCTCTTTATGGTATGAAGTGTTGATAAAGAAAAATCACCTGTTTCTCTGTGCAACTGGGGTAATTTTCGGAAATACAGTTCACTTCTTGCTGTTAATGAGATAAAAACATTACTCATGAACACAAAAATTATGTGTTTTTCTTTTGCTTATTTTATTAAGGGCCGGTTTCCAAAACGGCCCCTTCTCTGATTCTCAGTTAGTTATATAAAAATTCAAAATCCTTTTGTTTATTTTTAAACAGTCTTGACAAAATATTGTGAGAAAGATAATGTTTTCATTATATAAGTGGTTTTATGAAACCCAAATATATCAGCTTTATAAAAAAACTACCATATGCCATGTATTTACTTTAAAACAATCTTAATCAAATATTGTGAAGAAACACTATATTAACATTATATAATATCAAAGGGTATTTAGATGTACTAATTGATATCAGTCTTTTACATATACACCTGATGCCCTCTTTTTTTTAAACAGCGTGGTGTTATAATAGCAAAGTGTATATAATGTGTAAATCGCTATTAGTTTGATATAAATACTTAATACCCCAGTTTATTTCAAAGTCTAAACAAAATACTATATTGTCCTTAAATAGTGTAGTTTAATGAAACCAATTTGATATACAAAAGTACCTTATGCCGTTTGGTTGTCTTGAACAGCCGTAACAAAATATTGTGAAGCAATACTGTGTTATCATTGTATAATGTGGTGTTTTATTAAAGTGTATTTGGATGTACTAATTACGATCAATACGAAAATTGAAAGTACTAAATGCACTCTGTTTATTTTAAAGTCTTAATATATTTTGAAGAAACACTATGGCATCCTCATATAGCGTGATGTTATGCTACCAGCTTGGTTTATATAAGTAAATTGTATTGTGCTAGTTGTTATCAGTCTGATCTATGAAAGTACTGTGTACTTTGAAGTCCTAACAAAATACAGTGAAGCGTTACGACTTTCAGTTACCATCCATTTTGTCACGTGTCTATTGATATAGTATTGTTTTACCTCATGTTATACATTTCCATGTATCTGAGGATCCAATAAACTTGAAACAAACTCGCTACAGTCAGAACCATATGGATGGATTTTCCACGTATCTAACCACTGGTTATGTTCTTCTAGTATGAGAATATCACGTTTTAGGTTTACCTCTTGTTGAAGACATATCACGATAAATTAGGTTAAGATGAAAATCCTCTAATTAATCGCTGATTAACAGGACCAATACATAACATGTCAACAAATATTATCCCGCGTTTTACTACTATTTGTCTCGTGGTGTCATTCATTCACGGCAAATAAACAACACGAAAATACCAACATGTCAACAAATATTATCCCGCGTTTTACTACTATTTGTCTCGTGGTGTCATTCATTCACGGTAAATAAACAACAAGAAAATACCAACATGTCAACCAGTATTATACCGCATTTTACAAATAATTGTCTCGTGGTGTCATTCATTATGTTACTAACCGACGTTCTCAATCATTTCACAACTTACGGTTTTTTGAGACAGTCCAGTTAATTTTACATTGAAAGCCATTGTTTAATTTTCAATTAATCACTTGTTAACAGTAACTTCTTATCAAACAGGGCATGTTTTATACAATGTTAAAGAACTCACCCTATAACACAATCAGACGATCGGGACCGGAAGATGTTTAAATTACCAAAATAATGATAACAATGCGACGGGCGAAAAAATGGCATTTACTTTTGAACAAAGTATTCTACATCAAAGGGCCGGTTTCCAAAACGGCTCCTTCTCTGATTCAAATTTCCTGTTGGTGGTGCATTGCCCATGCCGTTGTGGTCACAAATCTATAAAGTATAAAGATTTAGGTCACTTGGTTTGTTTTTTATGGCTCCTCAAAGTTGTACCTTTCAGAAGCTGTCTAAGTGTTGATAAAATGTGCATGTTATGTAAAATGTTAATGAAAATCTAATCAAATGATAGTCACCGTAAAGAATACATTCATGGCATGATTGTGACAAACAATCATGTTTCCATCGCGCCATTTGGCTGTTTTATGGAAGAAACAATCTCAAAAATGCCATTTTCGATGATAACATTTTAGACACAAAAACTGTTTTTTAGAGAATACACCCTTTTATGGGCGTTGGATGCAAACCAATTTTTATCCTATTAAATAGTACGTAATATGCTATTGATGAGAGGGAAAATCATCAAAATGTAAGTGGTGGAACATTTTCAAATGTTGGTTTGAATTAGCCTATGGTTGAATTGCCGATTTTCGACTTTCTTTAGATAATTAACAAAAAAACGAGAGTATTTGCTCGGTATGTTGAGAATATGTACACAGATATGAAAAAAGTGAGAGAAACACTTTTTCATAAAAAAAAAATTGAAGATGGCTACTTCACAAGTCCCCGTGGTTGAAGACATTGGCTGACAAATAGACAGAACAACAAACAAGACGTGTTCCTTATGATTTTGGTTGGTTTTCGCATTTACGGGAGTGTTCATAGCTACGGGCGATTGTATAATACCTATATTTATAAGTTTGGTTAGTCACATGGTAACGAGGATCTTTCATATCGAGCCCCAAACATACTTTCGGCATATGCACTCCGTTGCCGCATGGAAAACTATTTCAAGTTTTGTCGGAATTTCTTTACCTGTGGTTGTAATAGTCGAGGGTTTTCCAGCGTCCTGTAATACCCAAGGTAGTACAAGATACTGGAAATGTGCGCACACATTCCCATCGTTCTCTCTCCAACTGGGCACTGGCAGTAGTAGTCCTTTACTGGGGCCTCAACATCGGGTGAAACGGTGAACCGTATCCAAACGTTATATTTCGTTTGGCTTTTGTGTCGAGAATGTATTTGACATCGGAGAAGGTCTGGGGAGTGATGGTAAAGCCACACCTCATAGTCTCCGTCATCACTTAAATGTTCGGCGATGTAACTAGGAGCCAGAGATATCTGATACGTTCCACACGTAATGGTTCTCAAGTAATCAAGATCGAGACGGGGAAACAGTACGGAAGATGCATCCATCTTGACAAACTCGGACCTTGCCCGTCTAGATAGATCCGGATCTATCTTGACTCTCTCAGCTAAACTATTCGGTGTCAAACGGTCCTTCATACGTTCAGTCATTAGCCTATCTTTGGCATCTTTCTCTGGAGATCTCTGGTAGATCGGTCCTCTAATACCATTCAGACAGGCTGTGACGGTTGGAAGCAAAGCCTCAATGACATTGATAAAGCTGTTAGATACCAATTGCGTTCGGAAGAACGTCCAGTGTTTCAGACGACCATGATAGGATTCCACAATCCACCTCGATTTGGTGATAGTTCTGTCAAGATTTGCTTGGACGTCAGAATGTTGACTTTGACCAGGTTTCAGGTATGACGGCATGCTAGCATTGAGGCCAGAGACTTCGAGAACTGGTAGGACATCTCTAAAACGTTAGTAAACGACAACGTTGTCGTCTGGTTGTAGCCAAGTAACTAGCTTGTCCATGACTTTTTTTGTAATTGTAGCATCATTTTTGCTGCCAGTGAATGGTCCCACGGTGTCCAGAATGTAGCCATCTGGTAAGGCGATGCTCATGAATTTGACAGGTTCTCTTCTTCTGGCCACAGTAGGACATTCTCTGGAGCTTGTGGTCGGAGCTTTTCTGGATATAAATATAGGTGCCATCTAATATGGCAGTGGCTTTATCTCCAAAAAAATGCTTCTGAAAAGACAGTATTGTGCCCGAGCAATTGTTCTCTTGTCAAGTGATCCGGACCTAGAAATTGTGGGACTATCGATGTGTCTAATGCCTGTACTATGGAGTGGAAAGTTTTGGACACACTTGACTTGGAAATTCCAAAAAGAGAAGAACACTGACTCCAGGAAATGTCGGTTTTCAGTTTTACCCAAAACAGTAATAGAGCATCGTGTGTAGTCTTGGTATATATACCAGATGAAAGATATGGGGAACAGTGCGAGTGGATGTCGAGGAACTGATCTTTGGACCAACCTGTCCAGGACATGCATGCTGAGTCATCAAGAGAAGAAAAGCTTATTGTAAACGCAGACTGGTTCTGTGAAAGAACGTGCGACACCTCTAGGAGGTCATTAATGATTTCGGACGATTTTGATGGTAACTGAGATTCCAAGGAACCTCTACCATCAAGGACAACCTCTGTAGACGGATCTAAGTCGTTACCAATAAGGTGAATGGAGCAGACGCGTGATGAGGTGGGACACCACAGTTTGTGTGAATAGATCAGGTGAAGTCTTGCACGTTTTGGTAAGACTGATGATTTTGTTCCATTTTTTGGAAAGGTAGCAAGACAGAGACAGCATTTTTTGTGTGAAGATGATCCATTCAAAAGATCATGAAGGGTCAGCAACGGCAGGATATGGGACGGGCAGTGGTATTCTTCCTCTGTCTCCTGGTTCTGCTCGGGTTCAGGTTCAGGCTGATTTTTGTTCCGAAGATACTTCATGTAGCACTTCTGGCAAATAAATGCTTGTTCCTTTGCTGACATCAATCCTTGTTGCACCAGCGTATCTAGGAGCCATTTATATTGTGGACTATTTACATTGCGTGCACTTCTGTTCTTATTGCCACTACGTTTCTTGAAGTTTACTTGACACTCTTCTCCAACACATTTACCCTCCATCTTGAAACAATAACGATTGGTTTATGAAGCGTCGAGAAAGTAACAAAATAGCAAGCCACCGATGATTGCTGTAAACAGCTAATACTTAGTAGTTTGGTACAATTATGCGAAAATGTGATAAATAACGAACAACTAATTACACAAAATAACAAGACAATATAATAAATCACATTCAATACCTCCAAGAAGCGCATAATTGATTGATTACTTAGAACAAAATAAAGTATTTCATATGGATAATCTATCTATTCGATGTGGCGTGGTCGGCAGGCACAAAGAAAGTGAGACAAGTCAGGGTCCCAACCCTGACAGAGCCACAACGCTTTGGAGATGGGACAATAAAACAAGGAAATTGAGACAAGAATAGCTAGCGTCGAGTGAATGATTTCGTAAACGTATAGACAAAGACAAGAAGATACGGATAAATGTACAAGGCCACACGATCAGAAAATTCAGAAGAGGACAGCTTGAGATAGAACAGTATTCATGTATCAGGGTGTCCTCAGTGTAAATCTTTATTTCGATACTATTTATTTAGTCGTTACACATCATAAAACTGTCATGAAAATATCCACTCTGATATTCAATATAAAAGTTTGTATATAATAAGCTATATAATAGGGTTTCAGACAAGGTTGTTACTCATTTCCCATTTTCTTTCAATTTACAACCACATTCAGGCTGCGATATGAGAACGTTCCACCACATGGAATTAGCTAATTTTTGGTACACATATGAAACAAGTAAAGCTCTATCCGATTGTCTGATGGCAATTTGCATCCAAAACTATATAACGGGAGAAAATTGCAAATTTATGGCGTTTTTCTTCATAATTGTGTCTCTGCAAGTGCATTTTCATCCGAGAATATTTTTTTTATGTTTTATGAATAAATACAATGTTTTGGAAATATTTATCAAAAGAAATTTATACTATGTTGCGAATTACAATTTCGAGATAACCTTCTTTTATTTACTAACTTATGTCTTTGATGCTGAAATTGACAACTTTATAAAAAATACATTTTCACTGAAATTATGAAATCTGGGTGTCGGAAAGGTGTAAAATTATTTTTCGGAATAGAAAAAAACCGTAGTTGAGCTAGATAAGAAATTATACGGGGGCAGGCTGCTATGGAGAATTAACATTACTGGAAACAGGTCCTTTATAAGCTGTGTAGATATATTCAAGATGAAGGATACCAAAATTAATATATTGCACAAGAACAAAACACGTTAAGTGTCGCTTGTAGGTATGTGCGTTTAACTATGTGCTTTCATATGTAACCGTCTGTGTCAATTGATAAGTATGGTGAATGTGCGAGGATATTTGTTTGGATAGAGGCAGTCCTTAGAGCTCAACACCAGCAAATCGCTCTTGGATTAATTTCTGGGACATTAAAAATACTTTTTCTTTAAAAAAAACTCTTCTTCACCATGTCGTTTTTGCTTTGATCGTCCATGTTTATTGTAATTGTATCTTGAAATAAGACTTTGTGAGTCTGACCTTAAGCGTGTTTAAATATTAGGATATAATCTTCCGACAGACTCATCAAACCTTAATATATAAAAAGCCTAAATATCAATATCGAGAGCTCCGGATGAAATATTTATTGATATTCCATAGCCTGTCTTGCGGCAAATGTTCCCGTAGAACGATTTCTCTCAATAACCGAAGATATGTTCAATTAAACTACAACCCACTTTCAATATGTAACAGAGCTGTTAAGTCCCCGTTATTGACGCTGAGCCTATAGTATGCTTGGGTGGAAATGCACAAGTCGGTTTCAAATGAATCACCTTAGCGCCGTTTCAATGCTACATGGTTCAAATGGCTTAAAATCCTTGAAAAAACTTTTCCCCAGGTAAAGAGCACGGATTAATGATATTAAACTTGTATCATACTACTGCCATAATCAGCTTTACACTTGTGTACTTCGAAATCTACGGCCGCAACACAAGTGATATACTCCACACTTCCTCAAGGACTTGGGACTTTGTACATATTTCTTGACTGATTTCTTATATCCCATCCAATAACTTAACTGTTCAATAACGTCCAATATCTGAAAGTTATTGTACTCCAGAAGTGTACGATAACTTCCAATATCTGGTAGTTATTGGACACCAGAAGTGTACAATAACTTCCACGTTATTGCACACTAAATTATACAGCAACTTGCGTGTTAAAACCACTGGACTGTGAAGGCCATACCTGTAGTAAGCAGCAGGCTTAATCATGAAAAAACCCGAACTCACAAAGTTTTGCTTTTGACGGGAAATGTACTCAAGAACACAGGACAAATGTGGTTGGTTCATGGCAGTTGATTGGCGAACCATGATACGATCCAGTTATTGAATGTCAATAGACTCGTGTACACTCGTCTAGACATCCAATAACAATAACTGGTTTTATCTATAATACACTGTCCAGCATAGTCCATTAATAGAATAATTCCTTAGACGCCACGGTAACGAGATATGACCAGGGTTTCCCACTCCAGATTCGGTTATAAACTATTGTCAAATAATTGTCTGGTGTAGCATGTAAGTTACTGGAACATTTGATATATTACTTATCAGTAATATAACGATGTCAAGGTGTCCGTTCGTGATTCAAAGTCAAAAATGTCTGGTATTATTTCTCTTACTAACATTACACAGGAAATTTACAATTTCGTTAAAGCACCTGCCAGTCCATCTATGACAGATGTTTGATTCTATCAGATTTGATTTTCAGAAGATGAATTTTGTCCCATTCCTTACCCCTGTGTGGTGAGGCCGTAAAATTGACAATTCTGGTTCACGTTTGACCAATGAATGTGTCTGCAGTAATTCTTGAAATACTGAGATGTCGAAAATGACAATTGTTAGTGAAGAATGATGCCTGTCAAAACGCGATCGAAATAGGTCACTTCATTTGTTTCAGGTGACCTTAAAACCGACTCAAAATTAAGAGATTCGTCCGTCGTCCACTGTACATAAACATTTTCACATATTTAACTACTTGGGCTCCACAAATAGGATTAATTGAAACTAACCTGAAACGATGCGGAGATGGTCTTGATTAAATTTGGTCATTTTTCGGGTCAATCCTAAAGTGATTATAGTCGCCATCTTGAAATTCATTTTTTTTCTGAAGTTCCAGATTCGAGGAGAAAGATAGTGAGGATGTTAAGGAAAGTAAGATAACGTAGTGTCAATATTTTTTTGGTCTTGCGAAAGTTGAATGTAACAGCCATGGCGGCCATTTTCTAACATTGATATGTAATCAGGGCTTTCCTGACCGAAACATAAGTAATACCTCTCAAGTGCCATCAGTATGATTCAGCTGAAATGATTCTAGCCAAGTGTTGGTAATTTAGGATCGTTCTAAAATTATAAAACGTTTTCACGACCGCCAACTTTGAAACAAAGAACACATTGTAAACTTTTTGCATTGTCTGACCGGTGCCATTGACCACGAAATTTGTAGGCATGTTCTGGAACTGAATTGTGAGGTATTTTTGCAATTACACCATAAAAAGAGGTTTTTATAGTCAGATGACCGTTAAGGCCCCTACGCCTGTTGCATTTTTGAAGATTAGAACTGATAAAAATATAACCTTCAATTTATATAAACAACTTCTTTAATAGACAATTTACAGAAATCGTCGTGCTTAATGTAGCCTTCGACTTTCTCTAACTAAACACACGAATATGCAGAATTATATTGATATTGGGGTACTTGAAAATCACTTGTCTATTTTCGAATCTTAAATATGATAACATTTGCAAGTCCCTATTTGGTTTTTAACGTTTGATTAGGCCACCGACAATGTATCGTAGTCGGCTATAACAGTTTAATTCCTTGGCATCATTGACGAGTTCTATTTTTTGGCTCCACGGTCTAATCCTAAATTTGTCTTGAACAAACAAAATACAGGGGGTTGTCTTCGGTCGAACATTAAGCTATTGTTTGTCGTGGAAAGGGAGACAAATCTTTAAGCATGATCTGTGTTAACTGAAATGGATTGTTTTATTGACAGAAAAATGTACACAAGACAAGTTAATGCCACCTTTCAGCAACTTACAGAAATCGTCGTTCCTGACATGGTCATTCTCTAAAAAGGCACACAATTATACATAATTGAATTGATTCTCAAGTAGAGTAGGAGTTGTGCTAAAAATCAGTAGAAGATTAGAATGTGACGTTTCCATGACTACACTGTCACCTTCATCTTATAACACAACCAGTAGAAGATTATAATGTGATGTTTCCATTACTACAATGTCAACTTTATCTTATAACACAACCAGTGGAATATTAGAGTGTGATGTTTCCAAGACTACACTGTCACCTTCATCTTAAAACACAACCAGTAGAAGATTAGAGTGGGACGTTTCAGTGACTAGATTGTCACCTTCATCAGACAAATGGCCAGTATGAAACTCACTAGCACTGACGTACGCAGTGTACGAGATAGTTGTCACATACAAAGAACCACACCATGTCTTGTAACAACAACATTCTATTCAGCCAGACGCTTGACATACATATTAACAATTACAAACACAGATGAGACCAAGACTAACGGGTAACACTATTGACCTTAACATGGACATTAAATGTGATTACACGACATCTCTCTTTTTTCTTTTTAACTGAAAGATCTTTGACACTATAACACTAATAATAAAATGAGTTATATTTACCATATCAATAGTATTTCTTATCATTTAGCACAGTTCTCAGATCAAGTCTTTTTATAAAAGCAATACGACGGTTGTAATTCTTGTAAATGATAAAAACTATTTTATATTGAATGATATGCAAAATAAATCACAATGTTCTTGAACTTCGTCAATGAGTAGTATAACATAAACAAACCAAAGAATAGATCAAAGAACATATAACAATGGAACGCGTATTGGAACACGTCACGGAACACCTCAGGGAACACTTGGAACACATCCTGCAAGGAAATCACAACTAAATATTGTTTTGACTAGAACTATAACTTTTTAAGCTTTGTATATGTTAATATTCACTGGAACCGACTTGGTTTCCGAACTTCACGACCTGATTTAGTTTTATATGGACTTTTGACTAAATCACGAGGCTTATCCTCAGGGCTGACAGTTGGTACACATGCAGGTTGTGACTTGAGGTCAACCTCGGAGTGTATTGTTGGACTTAGAACTGCAGGACTTGTGATCTCCAGCTTTATATCCTCATCATCCAGTGTAGGTAAGGACTTTGTTACTTTGAGATGCTTCCTGTTCCTTCTGTATTTCTTTCCATCTGATGTCTGTACTACATAGGATCTTGGTGTCTGGTGTTTATCAACTACAGTACTGTGCGTCCATGTCCTTTCATTGCCTGTTTTCATCATGACAGTGTCATTCTCTTGTAATGGTTCGAGACCTTTTGTTGCATGTCTATTAAAATAATTTCTTTGTCGAAATTGTCTTAACTTTAAACTGTCCTGAATCTCGTCTGACACTTGTGGTTTCAACAATGGGGTTGCTGTTGGTAGGGTGGTCTTAAGTCGCCTTCCCATGAACATCTATGAAAGGTCAATTCCATCGATCGGTGAGTTTCGATAATCGAGTATTGCTAGGTATGGGTCATTTGCCTTCTTCAGTAGTCTCTTTACTGTCTGTACCATTCTTTCCACTTGACCATTTGATGAGGGGTAATGTGGACTCGTGATAGTGTGTTGAAAACCGTAGTCTTTTGAGAATTTGGTAAATTCCCGACTCGCAAACTGTGGTCCGTTGTTACTTATGACTTGGTCTGGAATTCCATATTTGGAAAACTGGCTCTTTACATGGTTAATGACAGAGCTGCTTGTCAGTCCTTGTAATTTTGAGATTTCAGGCCACTTTGAAAAATAGTCTACGCAAAGCAGGTAATGTTGCCCCTTAAGTTCAAATAGATCCATTGCCACTTTAGCCCATGGTCGGTTTGGTATGTCGTGGGGTATATGTGGTTCCTTTGCGTTGCTGTTTGTGTCAAGCACAAATGTTGCATGTGACAACCTTCTCTTCTATATCAGTACTCATTCCTGGCCAAAATAGTACTTCCCTCGCGCGTGCCTTACATTTGACCATACCAAGGTGCGCCTCATGTATCCGGTCAAGCATTTCTGGTCGCAGAGACTTTGGAATGATCAATTTGTGTCCTTTGAATATCAATCCATCAATGCAGGCAATTTCGTCGCGATAATTCCAGTATGTCTGAATTTGTTGATCAACTTCCTGTTTGGTTTCCGGCCAACCAGTCATTATTTGTTGTCTCAGCCTTGACATCTCTAGGTCATTCTCTGTACCTTCTTTGATAGTTTTGTACTTTTCTGATGAGACCGGTAAATATGCCAACAAATAGAGTTCCTTGACAGCAAGATCATCTACTAAAGTTTCCTGTTTCCTCTAGGAATGCCCTTGACAGTGTGTCAGCTACATATAACAATTTGCCTGGTTTATAGGTCACTTCCAGGTCATACTTTTGGAGTGTGAGCAACAGTTTCTGAAGACGAGCAGGTACTTGATACACAGACTTCTTAAATATGCTCTGTAACGGTTTGTGGTCAGATTCCACTTGAACTTTCCTCCCATAAAGGTATTGATGGAATTTTGTGCATCCGTACACTATTGCGAGAGTCTCTTTCTCTATCTGTGAGTAGCGTTCCTGAGTAGGAGTTAGTACCTTTGATGCATGTGCAATAGGTTTACCGTCCTGTATGATTGCTGCACCCATTCCTTTTGAGCTACTGTCCACTGTCATTACAATCGGTTTGTTTGTGTCAAAGTATGTCAACACTGGTGCCTTGATCACCATCAGCTTCAATTTATTGAAACTTTCCTCCTGTTGGGCTCTCCATTCCCAATGTGTGTCCTTTCCCAGTAGATGTCTTAGTGGTGCGGCTACCTCAGACAAGTTTGACAGGAATTTTGCTAGATATTGTACAAATCCTAAGAAGGTCATCAGTTCCTTTTGATTCTGTGGTACCTTCATTCCTTTAACCGCTCTAACCTTGTCAGGGTCTGGTCTAAGTCCATCCTTGCTAAGGACGTGGCCAACATATGTCACTTCCTGTCTCCCAAACTGACATTTATCAGCACTTAATGTGAGGTTATAAGCTTTGGCCTTTTGAAGGACTTCTTGTAGCCTTCTGTCATGTTCCTCGACTGACTTTAGCCAGACTTAAATGTCATCTACTATAGCTTCTGCGTCATCAAGGTCTTCCACCATGTTTGACATTACTGACTGAAAAACATCGGGTGCAGAGTTCAATCCAAATGGCATGCGGAGAAATCTATAGCGTCCAAATGGTGTGTTGAATGTACATAGCTTTGAACTGGGCTCGTCAAGTTGTAATTGCCAAAACCCAGACATATTGTCCAGTTTGGAGAAATATTGGCTTCCGGAATCCGTGCGACTGTTTCCTCAATGGTCAACATAGGATAGTGTTGTCTCTTGATAGCTGTATTCAAATCTCTTTGGTCCAGACATATTCTGATTTTACCATTTGGCTTGGTAACCGTTACCATGCTATTAACCCAGTCTGTAGGTCCTTTCTCACGCACAATTATGCCATTTTTTTCCCATTTGTGCCAATTCCAGTTTTACCTTGTCCCTTAATGCCACTGGCACTTTTCTCGGAGGTGTATCACCGGCTGTACTGTACTGTCAATATGTGTTGTGTGATATCTTGGTAGACAGCCTACTCCACTAAATAGTTCGCTGTACTCTTCTTTTAGCTTTTCGTAGCGTACTTGACTATCATTGTTGGTAGAGATTCTGTTCAGCCCAAATAAGCGTTTCACCAGTCCAATCGACATAGCGCTCTCTGCTCCTATGATTGTAGGGGCTGTTTTCTCAGTTACTTGAAATTGTATCACATGATTGTTGTTGTCCTTGAAATTACATTGAAGCTTCCAAGTTCCAATTGATTTAATTGCATGACCACTATACGACCTCAGCATGGCTTCAGATTTCTCTAGTGGGGTTTTCACCTGTAATGACTTCAGGGTTTGTTGGACTTATAACATTGCACCTGACCCCTGTGTCTACGTGTGTTCTTGATGTTTTGTTGTTCACTATACAACATACTGTCCAATCATCATTGAGTCTGTTTACTGGCAAGTCATTTACCATTCCTACATACAAATCTGTCTCTCTATCATCACTTGTACTGTCATCTGTGAGGTTATTCTCCACCATCTGTACTAACATTTTACTGTTCTTTTTGTTGTACTTTGGTTTCTCACTACGATATTGGCTCGCAAAATGATTCATCTTTTTGCACAAATTACACTTCTTTCCATATGCAGGACATGTTGCTCCTTTGAATTTGTGTTCATACCCACACTTGTTACATTTCACTTCAGTTTTTTCATATCTCTGTCTCGTACTTTGTGTATTTCTGCTCTTCTTATTCGTTGTTTGTTTAACGACGTTGACCTTGGGGTCCTCTTGACTAAACATACTTTTCAGCTGTTTCTGGGATATTTCGTGTGTCCTGGCTATATCCATTGACTTCTGTAGTGTCAGTTTTTCTCGAACTTTAGCTGACTTGACACCGAAGAAATGTGATCACGGACGATTTCATCTTCCATCTCATGAGCATAACCACAGTCTTTAAATAAGACTCTCAAGTCTGTCATGAATTGTTCAAACGGTTCATCTTCAGACTGAACCCGGGACTTCAGCCGATACCGTGCAAATATTATATTTGACTTAGGTTTACAAGGTTTACAAATCCATTGAAGTATGTTTCGAGTTTTTTTCTATCATCTGCGGTTACATTTCATGTAGAGAAGATGTTTCTTCCCTTTTCTCCAACCCATAGCATTAGATAATTACATTTTTGTTCTTCATTCTTACCAGCAAGCGGTCCACCAAATGTAAATTCACAATGCGTTTTGAATGATTTAAATGCCGTCGGTAGGTCGTTTGATGACCAGTCCATCTCTTGACAATGATTTGACTTTATCCCGCTTCTGACACCATGTCACATACAAAGAACCACACCATGTCTTGTAACAACAACATTCTATTCAGCCAGACGCTTGACATACATATTAACAATTACAAACACAGATGAGACCAAGACTAACGGGTAACACTATTGACCTTAACATGGACATTAAATGTGATTACACGACATCTCTCTTTTTTCTTTTTAACTGAAAGATCTTTGACACTATAACACTAATAATAAAATGAGTTATATTTACCATATCAATAGTGTTTCTTATCATTTAGCACAGTTCTCAGATCAAGTCTTTTTATAAAAGCAATACGACGGTTGTAATTCTTGTAAATGATAAAAACTATTTTATATTGAATGATATGCAAAATAAATCACAATGTTCTTGAACTTCGTCAATGAGTAGTATAACATAAACAAACCAAAGAATAGATCAAAGAACATATAACAATGGAACGCGTATTGGAACACGTCACGGAACACCTCAGGGAACACTTGGAACACATCCTGCAAGGAAATCACTACTAAATATTGTTTTGACTAGAACTATAACTTTTTAAGCTTTGTATATGTTAATATTCACTGGAACCGACTTGGTTTCCGAACTTCACGACCTGATTTAGTTTTATATGGACTTTTGACAGATGAGACCAAGACTAACGGGTAACACTATTGACCTGAACATGGACATTAAATGTGATTACACGAAAATAGTAATGAATCGACCAACGTTTTTGGCTGTTCTTATAATCCTGTGTACGGTAAGGTCCTCAGATTTGACCGAAAAACTCATATAACCGCCACCGTATTTTTTTATTCAATTTTTGTCGTCCAAAGCAGATAACATTAATTTGTCTTTTTTCAGTACATAGTTTTCTAAAAAAATTCAAAAATAGTAATGATGTCAAACATTAACAGGCGGTTTACAGAAATCGTGATGTTATAAATAGCCATTAATTTTCTGCAAGTCACCCGATAACACATATGTGTAATATAATATTTAAACAACTCGTGTACGCGAAAATCGATAATCTACTTTCGTTTCTATATATAGTAACATCCGTTGTGCAATCGGGATAGTATATAAATGACATGCAAATATACGTTATTCCAGAAGTGGATGAACAAGGTGGAGACTGTGACTTTTATACTTCCTCATCCACTACCCAGGTAAGATCATAACAGGGCGTTTGTCATTTATTTAGGTTGTAGTTTGTTATCAGACCAGTCAATATATCTAGCATATTTAGTCAACGACAACTTAACACATGTACAAGATATATATGTCTCTGTAGATTACTTGTTTAAAACATATGACTACATTGTTACCCACAATCACGTTTCTGCCTGTTGTTGACGTAATATGGGGATATAATTTCTATGAATTAATACGTTACTATTAATAGTAACAATGGCACTACAACAAAAACAAACCAGAGTTGTCTCCCGTAGACTGCTACATTGTTGGTTGTCAAGCTATATGGATACATCATTATTGCGCTGTGTTGTGTGCTTCGAGAAATCACGTGATCATATTCTTTACAACCATTTGTTATGTCTCCACGTGACTATTGTCTTGTGCTACCTCGACAAGAAGAATGCGTGTTACCTTTTTCTCAGCCACGATCCGATTTTCAGATAGTGGATGTGAATTTATTGCATCTATCCCAAAAAACGTAAAAACTGTAATATGATCATCTATTTTATCAGTTGCCCGCCCGTCTTTGAACATGTCATCCTATCGCTTTTTCGTGGAAAGCGCTCAAAAGATCAATCTCGAATTTCATTTGTATGCTAACCTTACATTGTTTCATAAGGTTCCTTTGATTTGTTTTCACAGATACACATCATAAAAAGTTTTATCAGAATAAAAGCAAGATGTCAAGAAGTGGAAATGTCGAGGTCGTCGTTGACGTCAGCAGGTGTCTTGACGTCGTCCGGAAGCTCGAGAAGTGTGACGTCATCGCAGTAGACGCCGAAGGGGTCCAGCTGGGTAAAGATGGTCCTTTGACTTTACTACAGGTGGGAACCATTGATCATGATGTCTTTTTATTTGACATCCACGTTAACAAGGATCTGTTTACAAAGGGGAGGCTACAGGACATACTGACTTCAAACCGAATCATTAAGGTAAGAATATTTGTTTTCAGGAATGACATAGATGATTACTGTTATATCGTCCTCCATATTCCAGTGATTACTATCACTTTCGCTCTCTTCATCCCTGGAACTTGTCATTTCAAAATTGAAAGTTCAATGCGCTACACCTTTTGGACGAGATGAAAAGACTAGTTTTATCCTTTGATGTATATCAAACGAATCTCGATGTCACATAACGGTATATTGCAATGGTTCTGAAGATTGGTGTCGCTGCTCTGGAATCTTCAAAAGGAGCGTATCAGCGCTTGTGGCTTTAATTTTGTCATGAAATGTGATCGTAACTCCTGGAATATTAAGGATGCTGTCATGAAAGAAAATAAGACATATAACTCCCACATTTGTTATATTTTACAATAAAGACATTACAATAGTTTCAAATGTTCCTATTGTTTTCAATTAATGCATGAAAGGACGATCTGGAGAAGCCGGACAGATAGAATGAAACGAAAATAATTTCTAAATAAACAATTATGGACTCTTGCAACTTGCATCAAGAGAAATTTGACGCCATAGCGATGTTTTTCCTGATTTCATTTCTTTTTGGGGCGAATACTTTCATTGCTACATTCATAGCGGCCCGTCAACACATAAAAAGGCATTAGGGCCGTCAACCAGTGAATTTCACAGCGATCCAAAAGGAAATAACATCAAACAAACTAAAAGATAAATGCTAAAAATCTTAAATGGTTATATTATCACAAAAGATTACAATAGTAAATCATATCCTATAATATAGACCACCATCTTAGGTAACCTAAAAAAATGGTCTTTAGACTTGTAACGTCGCGATAAAAAAATTCTCGGGTATACAGAAGGTAATCCAGTTCAATGAAAAATGTTTAACCATGATTGGCTCATCACATTCTATGTACCGAGAGTTATCTTCACCTTTCAAGATATATGATTGTGATAGGTATGTTATGCCTGTCCAAAGACGGGAAAGGTCAACTTCGTCTCGATGGTTGTCTCTATGACATGGCGACCATTTACCGATAATAGGTTTTACGGAATCTAATTTATTTTTTGGCATATGTATTCCATTCTTCCTGCCACTAAGCTGTTACGGTTGATTAATAAATGGTTTAAAATCTGTATAATGAAGTTGAAAAACAATAGGTGGAAGCGATAAAGCTGTCTTTACGGCACTATCTGCCTGGTATTACTATGTGTCCAGGTACCCATCAAAACAACAAAAAGGTCAATTTATTACGGATGAAAATATATTTGATATTTCTATTGCTAAGACTTTGTACTACAGAAAGATAGTCTGTCTAGATAACCGCTCTTGTATCTTTGCTTGTTTGAATATATTCAAGGACGAGGAAGATAGCTAGCGCATACCGAGATTATTGAGGCGTCGTTTGGTAGCCGGGTAGCCAAGGCCTCGGCAACTTTATTATCTTTTGAACCATCAGTATATAAATGTAGAATTTTTAAAAATATCTTACCTTCAATTTGTTACGGATACGGATAAACTGTATGCTATTTTTCACTTATGAAACATCGTTGTATTGATAATAGACTGGCTTTTACAAACCAGTCTGTTTTGTCGTTAGTATGATGATTAACACAAATTCAAATATATATTAAATTGATCCTCGTGCAAAACGCTGTCAGCATTGAATATATCAATTAATTCCGACTATAATAGAGTAGTTCCTCTCACGATAATGAACCAACAAATAAGATAATTTTAACATTGGCTGTTATCGTTTACTCTCTTAAGCTCTGATTTGGTTGGGTCGTTCTTATTTTTGGACCGTAACATGCTTTTCGTGGATTGACCAAAATTTACATAGCGGATGTCGTTGAAGTAAACGCTTGCTCTTCCGGAACGCCTGGTCGAATACTTGAAAATGTTTCTTTTGTTCGTATTTTGTCCTGGTGTTATTAATTTGAAGTTCATATTCTGTTGGTATTTTGTTTTTTTTAGGTGATGCATTCCTGCTCTGGTGATAGTGCTGCCCTGTACTACCAGTTCAACATCCGACTCCACAACGTGTTTGATACACAAGTAATCCTACTTTAAATTCTTACTTTAGAAAATTTACAACGGTTTAATCTATAACATAGATCAAACGCTTACATTCTGTTATTTATCTTTCAAAAATTCAAACATTCAAATCAATTATGTTTACATAGACCCGCATGAAAGCGAATCATTGGTGTGTAACTTTTTCTTACTTTGCTTAGATTTGATTTGAGTTTACTTTTATGTTCACATGTCGGTATTTTTTTGTTTTGTTGGTCACATTTGGTCTTGGATTGATTAACTTTGAGTTAGGATTATGATTATGTTGACATGTTGGTATTTTATTGTTGTCAGTGCCCTGTGTTATTCTTATAAAATTCTGAACTACTTAAAATAGTTTTCTGAAATTTCAATGTACAGGTAGCAAACCTAGTAATAGAGGAGAGGAAGGGGCGAGAACTGGTTCCTTTAATGAAACTTGATGATTTATGTCAAAAGTATTCATCCGTTGCTAAAGTCGCTGATGAAAAGGACGCGGTTAAAGTAAGTAGCTATAATAGATGCGTAGATTAAGATTAACCGGTGCTTTTAGTTGTTTTTTCCTTCATTCATTGCATATTTTCATATTTTTATACCCACATCATCAAACTTTGAGCTGTTTGAAATGTTGTTCGCACCTGGTCCATCCCTTCTTTCATAAACAATATTTGTTTTGTCGTATTTCTTGAGAAGCACTGAATTTCCCATTTTTTAATTATATATGACCGTACCTCTTGATCCCTAGTTGTACATTGGACTTTTTTGGTTTGACCCAGAAAATAATACTGCAGACGGGTGACCATCTGGGATTTTGACTTTGACAATTTATCATCAGATTCAGATTTCATATATAGGCCCTGCGCCGCTCCCGTTTATTCTTTGATAGTGCATTAGCAATTATTGGCTTGATCGGCAGATCAAGGTGAATGCTAGAAGGGATATAAGTGGCAAGAGGACAAACACTGTACATTAGACACAAACTTAAATAGGACACGGTAGAGGTGAACAATGAATTAAACTGATCATACAGATATTCCGTCCATCTAGAACTCATCAGTGATGCTAAAGGCCTAAATTTTAGACCTAGGAGGCGAATGAGGAAAATCCAAAGTGATCAAAATATATGTTCAATTGTAGTTCAGTAGGTGCATTAGCCCAATAATTCGTTAAGATTTAGAATATTTCATATCTTTGGTAAGTTTAGAAAAAAATTAGTACAAAGGAAAATATCAAAATTATATAAAGATAGGCCAACCTTTCCATCAAAGTTTGTACAATTCATTAAGTCAGTTATAATTTTCTTCAATCGCATCAAAGGTTAATCACTGAATCTTAAAAGGAAGAAACTCCATTATGATCAGTTTTTGTATAACGATGTACCATATTTAACTTTAAATTTGGATTGAGGTGTTATTTTTTTTTATCTTCTTAAATAAAACCAGTGAAGGCCAATATCCATCTGGGATAACTGTTCATTACGTTTTTAAAATGAAAATACTAAATTTACTTTCGGTGCTGTGACACAAAAGGATTATAACATCAATATAGATTACTGAATGGATCGTGCTTTATATTGATATTATACGAAGGAAATCTCATTGGTACAGAATACATGGGTAAGAGAAATTGGCGATCTCTGGGCTAAACGTCCCTTGTCTGACGAAATGATACACTATGCTGCTGGTGATGTTACAGCTATTGTGCCGGACGTGTATAACACAATGAAAAGGTACCTGGTGTGTGAGTGTGTCAATGAAAAACAAAAAGAAGAAAAACTGAATGCAATATCTTTAAAGTAGACATTCTTGTGAGTTTTCGAACTTGATATAACATTCCATGCCAAACTCAATTTAGAAATATTTGTTCTCGTTTTTCTTTATTGAATAAATTGATTCTCACAGGTCCATTGAAGAAGCTGGATTGTTAGATCAATTCAACAAACGCGTTGAAGAGGAAATCCTTTACACATTCGATGAGATGATGAAGGAGCAAAGACGAACGAGGGTAAAGGAAGCCAAAGATCGTGTTCTGAGAACCGTCGACAAAAGTTATCCATCCGATATCGCTTTTAAAGATATTGAAGATGAAGACGTAAAAATGGCGATCGCACGAGCTCACATGAATGACGTTGAAAAGTTATCTCCTTTTATCAATCGATTGAAACGGGAGAATATTGCTCAAAATCTCGATGAGTTGGAAGATAGTTTCGTTTCAGAAGGTGGTATATTTGACATAGTCAACGGACGCTTCAGCAGTTCACTTAAAACAGCATACAGTTGCAAGGAACCGGCAATTCAGGACAGAACAAAGAAATTACAAGCCCGAGTGATTCAAATAACATTAGATAATATCACAAAAAAATATGACGTCACTTCCCCAGTGACATATCTCTCTAGCCATGAAAAGGATATTTTGAACTGGATGCGGCCAAACCCGTCAGGAGAACGTGACCCACGGTACAGCAAAGTTGTACTAGGTACGTATAATGTATAAGTTTACGAGCTTATGGTACTAATTTGCTATTTCTTCACAGAAGACAGGGTAGTATAAAAAAGTTGTATTTGTGAGATTAACCAAGTTTTAGAATACTGATATTTAGCTGAAATTTCGTTTTGCCTCCATGAATATTAAGGAGCCAAATGCGGAAAGGATTAGATTGCATTATTATGTCTGATATATCTGTGATATGGAGAAATTACACGAGAAATCAGTATTGTCGGATTTCTGGTTTCCCTTAAATTCGCTTTCCTTTTTAATATTTTCAGCTTTATATTGGAAGCTGATGGAAGCGGATCTTGATGCGACCATTCAGAAATTGGAGCAAGAAACGCACGCGTTTAGAATGAATGAAGGACACTACAAAAAGATCAAGTTTTATATGCACCAGAGAACCCAAGTACCTGCGCCCATCAAAGTGAAAGCCTTGAATTTCGTCAGAAGACTTGACAAGACATTCGGAAGAGGAGTGGTGCCTCGGAAACAATGATTCTGAAATGTCTACCGCTATTCATATGTTTAAATAGACCAAAACATTTCGTCCTCAAACATGTGCGACAATCATCACGAACGTGTGATAGGTGTAATCACGCGCCTTAACAGTATAACATTATCCAGGAATCAACAAATGAAAAAAAATCAGTATATTCTCAACTAAAGCCAAAACATCACTTGATATAAAGGCAAATCAAATTAACCAAATCAGTCTGTAAGATATGAAATTTGAATAAAAATGAACGTGGTTTTTCTAATGAGCAATAAAATTATCTAGGTATGTAGATATTTAGTAAATAAAACAAAATTTTATACCAGTATTTGATGATGAGTTTACAGGCAAATTACAAAGTGATGTCACAATGAAGAATAAATATATGTATAATATATGTATAACGTTCTTATCTGAGGCCGTGTGTCAAGAGGGACACATAGAGCTGAAAGAGCAAAAGTGCGTCCAGGAAAAGGATCAAGTTCACAAGTACTACAATAGGGTAGCAGATCTAGATTGGTCTCTTCAATATTCTCTCAATTGATAGAAGACATCGGGAAAAAACCCGATTCTGCAAGGGTCCTCGTTTTGTTGTAAAGGAAACAATGTTTTTAGGTTAAAATGTGGAAAATGAAGTATACAGACGCCAATTGGGCATTTTTCACTTTCGTTGGTATTTCAGCTTTCACATTAACTTACCTTATTTGGTCAAAATATCATAACAATTGAAGAATTTAACATATTAGCTATTGATTCCATATTGACGATAATTTGCATAGTGGGTATCTTCGATGTAACATAAAACGCCTATCATTTCGGACCACCTGGTCGTGATGTAACAGGGTTATTTGTTATTGTTTTTATTTAATGTAATTACTTCATGTCGTAAGTACCAGCTTTCGCTTTGCCTATTTTATCGTTGACGTCGTTATATATATATATCCGCGTCCGTCCGTGTCCGAAGGTGTGATTGCCTTTGGTGGCGTTAGTGTCATAGTGTTTTATTATGTCTTGTGTTCTGATTGGTCAGTTGGTGTGGTCATTGTGTTTGTTGTTCTTTGTGTGGTCAGTTGGCGGGAATTTGCCAGATGACAAGTTTGTTTTGGAACTAGCAGTTGTGCTATAGATCTGGCTCCGACAAAGACAGACGATTTAATGTAAGTCTTATTATCTATAATGTCTTACTATTAATCTCACACTTTACTCTATTTATTTATTTATTTTTATTTATTTGAATTTATGCAATTGGCAATGGCTAAACGTGTGTGATATGAAGTCTCATTGTCAAAGTACATGATGGTCAGATGTGTCTATCTCATGAGAGTTTTTTTTTTATATATCTGTTGACTTTGTGTATATCGGTGTGTAAGAGTGTGTATGTTGTTATTTTTAGAATGTGATCCTGATCCTCAGTTTATTGAGTGTGGTTCGACGATCATCGGCCCTGCACTACATGCAGGTATGATATATATTGTTATATTTTGTAATAACCAAGCATATAGCCTCATACCAGATTATATGTATAATTATAAGAGATAAACGAAATGTACAGTGACATATTTCAGTTAATAAGATCGCTTTTTTTAACTTGTACGAGTTACCTCCCCTTGTTTTTTTTTTTTTTTTTTTTGTAATAGTATGTAAGAGGCAAGAGTGTAATGTGTTCTATTTGTATTTGTTACAGGGTGTCGTCCTTATGATCGTAATAAATATACAGAACGAACTCCGGTGTTGTGATGTTTCTTGCAACCCCCGATTACAGTATTATTGTTTTTTTACTAGGTGTATCTGTGAATTTTTGTTCTTTTCTTCACATTTAATCTGAAGTTCACCAAATTTGTCTTTAAATTATTATTCTTTTAACATGTAAGTACTCTTTTTGTTTTAGAGTTACACACAATACCTGCTTCTGGCCTTAATAGGGTCCCGTCTTTCCTTCCGAAAGTTCCTGTTAAAGTTCCATAAATTGGTCCTGGATTTCCAGAAAGTCCATCTCTGCACTTTCCAACGTAATCAATTGTGACCAATCGGACGGTAATTTATCATTTATATCACTTAGTTCTTCCTGAGATCATGTGATTATAACGTTTATACGTTCATTTCATTTCAACAAATTTTATTGACAAGATGTAAACGTCAAATTGGATTGATTAACAGGCAAAGCCTATGTTAATTCTCTCCAAACATTGAAGTGGCTAGAAGTAAAACACATGTAATTAGAAAAATAACAAATGCAAGGGAGGTAACACTTACAACAGTAAAGGGAGGTAATTCATAGTATTTAACTTTCATCCTACTTTCACTCATACACACATACTGTAGGTATACTAAATATTTTGTACAACATTTTTTTAGGTATAATAAATAGAAATTAGTACATAAATTTAAGAAATATATAATTGACAGTTTGACCAAATGTCCATGTGCATGAAAATGCATGGTCACATCTGTCATCAATTAGTTGATTGAAAGGATTTATATGTACTTACATATGTATACCAACTATTGACAAATTAATATTAGCAGAATTATTCTTTTGTTCAAGAAATATCATTATACATTATTCATCAGCAGACATGCTCAATTAATATTTTACACAGTTGTTGTTAAAAGTAATTAATAATATATTATCTAATATGTTGACTTAAGCATTCATCTTGGCATTCTAAATTGAATAAAGGGTAAATCGACGCGACTTACCAATAAAAGTATAAACAGCCTCAAGTATTAATTTATTTGTAGGCTCATTACAAGCTGGACAGCCATGAAGAAGAATATTTAAATCTATATGATTATGATTGTTGTAATTGACGAGAGAATTAAACATAGAGATTCTTTGGTTATCATACAAAGGGCATTCCAAAAAGTAATGAGACATCGATTCATTTGCAGCAGAGCAGGTACATGTAGGACTGTGATCTCTGTATAAATCATGATTTAGGTTACTACAGGAGTTTCTTAACTGGCAAAGAATAATATTAGCCCTTCTGTTACCTTCAGTTTTAAATACTATAACAGATCTACTATCAGATTCTATATTTTTATTCAAGTTGTTTTTCAAAGATGCAATAGAGGGAAAGTTTAAGAAATCAGTATTAGAGTTATTAATCGTGCGGCACATGTGAGGGAAGAAGCTTTTGAAGTAAGTATTGGTTCTACACAGAGGTGGGTTAAAAAGCCTTGTTTGTCTGAGAGGATATGGGTTATCATTTTGAGTATTAATCATAGGATCTAAAATTTCTTGTAAATATTGTGGTGTCTGTGCATGTATAATTTTGTATATCATTATATGTTTGTGTTTGTTTCTTCTTACCGCTAGTGTTTCTCAACCCAGTTCATTGTATAATTTTTCATGTGAAGTCCCAGATCTCAGTCCTGTAATGATTCTTGCTGCTTCAAGTTGAATGGATTCAAGAAGATCTTTATCTTGTTGTGTACAATTATCCCAAATTATATCTGCATACTCTAATAGTGGCCTGATAAATGTTACATATGTTTTAATTAATGACTTCCTATTAACTTTTGTTTTCACAAGGCGAAGAATGTTTAGTCTGTTGTAAGATTTTTATATATATATTCTGAATGTGTTGATTCCATGCGGCATTATCTTGAAGTGTTAGTCCTAAGTGCTTGTGTGTTGAAGTGTCTGTGATTTGATTATCTTGAAAGTATATTGGTGGGTGATTTGTGTACTGTTTTCTTGAAAAGGTAACTGATGTGGTTTTGTTAGGATTGAATTTAATGTCCCAGATTGCTGCCCATTCACCAATGTTAGTTAGGTCTGTGTTAAGAGATTGAGCTGCCTGTGCTGGAGTGTCATCTATTGTTATATATAAGGAAGTGTCATCTGCAAAAAGTTTGACATTTGTAGAAATATTATTAGTGATATCATTGATATAAAGAAGAAATAGCAGAGGTCCAAGTACAGATCCCTGGGGTACCCCATTCTTAAACTGTTACAAATGTTACAATTCCGTCTCAATTCATTTTTTTTTATAATTTTGATATATCCATATAGTTATTTATTGATTCACTAAAGTGATACCATTTGTTTATAACAAAACCCATCAGTGATAAGAGACTAGTCATCCAGTCATACGCAGTGTAAATAATCTATACCTATTTACTGTAAATTCCAATTCTGTAAGTCAATACTGTAACCTAAACTGTCAAGTAGCTCCCCATCTACATCCTTATTCTTACAAACATTCAACTTAAACATTCCATCCATTTGATAATACACCATTTGGAATTATAGAATAGTTTTTCGTCTTATCAGCCTTTAAGCTTTAAGTTAATGCAAGTTAAAAGGAAGTCATTTTCAGATTTAAAAAAAAAATCCGTCACCCAAATGTTTCGGAGATGCCCCACATTGTTAACGATATCTTCTGGTCGGCGGATCTACGGAAAGGCATTTCAGTCCTAGCTTTGCTTGGAAACGAGTACGCCAAATACACACTTTGTGATTCGCTTTTCTCTGGCAACGCATAGCAATCACTTTGAGGATGACAAGGCAGGCCTGGACGTGCCGCATGACCTGGGCCATCCGCTCGCATTTCCAAGGGTCAAACACGCACGACCGTTACTGATGCAATGCAAAATATAAAGTTAAAAATGATATCTGCAACAGGATTATACAAAAGACACACAAGTGAATAGCACATTTTCATACCTCAGACTGAGAAATGGTAGAGCCAAAAATAAATTGCATCATAAAGCTGTTTCGTCCTTCTAGCACTCGTCAATGATGCTAAGGGCCTTAATTTTGAAGCCTTGGAGGCGACTAAGGAAAATCCAAAGTGATCACAAGAAAAGTAAAAATCTAAACGGGGAAGTAAAGTAGCCCAATAATTTGATAAACTTCGTAGTTTTCTAACATCAGTTTTTACATCAGGTTACGGCAAATAACATGGGAACATAATCATAATTCAAACTCAAATTCAATAAAACTAGGGTAAAATATGAACAAAAGAAAGATTTACACGGAGATTCCGGGAAAATACAAGGAGAATAAGACCAGATGTTCTGGAAGAGTAAGCGTCTTTGCTTCTCCTCGACGACACCCACCATGTAAGCATTGGTCAATCTAAGTAAGTAATGTTACAATCTCGAATGAGAGAACGGTATGCAACAACAGAACCAACAGGCAAAGTAACGGAAATTAAATACGCCCAGTTTTATGTCGCACATGACATGATAATGGAAACAGACCCTTGAATATCGAATCAACTGTGCAAACCTCGGAGACTTAACGTCTACCAGCAGTGTCTACCACCTGTTATTGTACAAATGATATGCAAATGACTAGCACCTTTTTCATAATTTAGAGCGAGATACAAATATTTTATTATCTTTCTTAGTCCAGGTGACCAGTTAGCTGACGCCACGGCGCATATATTATAATCATTTAAGCTCATCTGGTCACAGAACGGATGAAGTAAAGCCGTTGCGTGGAACCAATCGTACATTTTCTAAAGATCCCGACTATTCATGAACGACTTAGGTGTTTTTATTTTTGTATACGTGTTGGGTTTCTGCCCATCGTTCCATAAGCCTGGGAGGCATAGTCCACTAGGACAAATCAATTTCATTCTTTAAAATTGTTATTATATAGGATTGCCTGAATTTTGCTCCTAGTTGTTTTGAAGCATACTTTGGGCAAGGGGAGCCATTTTTTAAAAATAAATGGCGAGATTCGGTTCCCCATGATGTAGATGGGGCGGGACACAGTATTTTCTTGATTGAGCGAACGTTTTTCAATTCTTCATTAGAAATGTCAGATTCTTGTCCAGATTTGGTCTGAAGTGTCATTGGGAGAAGGGAAACCAATCTGGCAGTGCTTCACCCCATGGGGACAGAAACGGCGGGGCCCATTAGAGGACATAGAGCTTATCTTATTCTTCTCAAGTTTTTCTTCCTCTATGGGAATGTCAGAATACTGTAAAACAATTGCTTGTCCCTTCCCCCTTTGGCCAAAGGGGATAGGCTCAATAACGGTACTTGATGAAATCGTTTGAAATCCTTATGTAGAGATGTCTATATAAATTTGACCTGAAGCTTCTAGGAAAATTTATAAACGGTGTGTTTAGGTCTTTTGCAGCGGGAAAAATTGAGAAATCTTTTTAAAATCCTTCTTGGTCTGTTGGAATGGCATAATTTATATCCAAATATTATCAGGAGGGTGATAGGTGGATGGAAACAAATTTTATCTAAATAGTTGGTGTCGGCTGCTCAACGGCCTCGTTTCATTCACAGGAACAGATATAATTTATAATCGAAAACAACAGTTCCGCTGTCATGTTACCTTGGTTAGTTATCTACCTTGTGATCCGGGCATCAAGAATTTAGTGTTACCCTAAGTTAGTAGTTTAACAGGAAGTTTATCATAGCGTGCTCCGGCACAGCAATCAGAGGAAATTTTAGGTCCCCCACAGGGTGAGTTTATTCCCCGCCCATATCAATCTTCAATAATTGAACACTGATTATCAAATTGGTACTGTGATCTAGTCAGGAAAATGTTTTGTAAAGTTAGGAAAGGTCTATTTGTCAATCGTCCGTCATTCGCGATGTAAACACGTGGTTCGTGTTACAAATCTAGTCATGTTCATGATATATTTATATGTAAGCTATTAATGTGTCATTAACTACTTGATTTTTGCTTACTATAGATGTTATGTGAGTATAACATTGCAAACTGATTTAGTATTTACTATTCAAGTCAAAGCTAGAGTAAGTCAACTCGTCCAAGGATTATCCCAGTAGCCGAATTGCCGTTTTCAG
Source organism: Ylistrum balloti (assembly GCF_031769215.1). Lineage (NCBI taxonomy): Eukaryota > Metazoa > Mollusca > Bivalvia > Pectinida > Pectinidae > Ylistrum > Ylistrum balloti. The sequence continues at coordinate 247,346 of NW_026782068.1, read as the reverse complement.
ATATAGTATATAAATTGAATATTCTGTTATTGATACTTCATTGGTGCAGTTGAGGAGAACGGTTACTATTATTTGTATACTCTGTATAGGATTTCAGGCATTTCATTGTCTGTTATTTGTGTTGAATATCTAGTCAACTTAAATCAAAGTACTGAGAGTCGGTAAACCTAAAAGGTGAGCTAGGGTTATGTTAGATAACGTTAATTGATATCTCTTTCTGTACATCTGGTTGTATTCCTTCTGTTTCATCTGTTGTAGTCTTTTACCTCCTTCCGGGGAGTTTGTGGATGCAATAAATCTTGAAAACACTACAACCGCTTTTGTAGACTTTTTAGATAAGGCGTTCGATACCATCTGGCGTCGGGTCTACTTATTAAACTACACAGCCTCGTTTTTAATGGTCCAGTGCCTAACGACATATGTGACGCCCAAGTGAGTGCAATTGCCTGTAATGGCGTCACTTCCAAACTGTTCCCTGTTCATTCGGGAGTAAGGCAAGGTGGTGTGCTCTCTACGGTTTTATACCAAGAATTCATTAGTAAACTACTGGAAAAACTACAGATGTCGGACTTAGGGGCAAATACCTGTCAATACCTGCCGGTAAACCGACATTGGCTGATGCCCTGATTTGTGGTCTCTCCAGCAGCCCTCCAACGTATGATGAAATTTTGCTACGTTCATAGCAAAGCATGGAATTTCTCGTTTAATAACTCGAAATCCTCCATTTGATATTTGAAAAAAAAATTGTTCTAAGAACTCCCGACTTCAAATGGCTTCTAGGTGAAGAGTGCATCCCGAATCAGGACTCACAAGTGCATCTTGGCATGCTGAGTTGTACGTCACTGACGAACAGAGTGTAATTGTGGGACGAGCGACGTAGATTTGCACAGCAAAGAAAACACGATGTTACACTTTACAATATATACATTTATTTACACTACATACATGTACAAATATATGACATAAAACAGCTAATTACACCACATCGACACACAAACACACTCCCTCTTAACACAGAAATACATATGAAAGTCTCTGAAAGTCTCTGGGGTATCCCCTCCGTCCTTCGAATATTCCCAATGTACTCCTCTGGGTGGTCTAACGCACACCAGCTGTGAACACAGCAGTCCGAACACTAATCCAATATCGCCACACACAATGGCTAGCCAAGGCAAAATCAAATGTGACTCCGAGTTGCTCAAACAAGGCAACACACCATCAACCGGTGACACCAAACACATCGGTGTATATGGACGATCTTCCAGCACATACATATGTCAGGATAGTTGGCATGATCTCCCGGTGACAACTCTGGACGATGGAGACCAAACGTCCGCCTCAGATCTACACACTAATGACTCCGTCATAATCATATCAAGGTCGTGCGTCGGCGGGTCTGGTCATATCCTTCAAATCCAGGGGTAAAACTAATAAAAAGACGGAAACACGACGTAAGACATCAAATCCCGACGAAAATACCATAAATGGAACCATAACTACCATACTCACATTTCACTCCCGCGCTTCCATACTTTTACAACCTAGTCAAACTGAGGTGTGTAAGTTAACAACAATAAATAGTATTGGCATTAATAGGTAATCTAGGACATAAAGTAATCACTAATTATAAATCAATATAGACAGCAATACAAACTAACTAGATAGCAAATAGGTAGTCTTGCGGTCCACAATATAAAACAACGCTGTATATGCAACCTACGGGTCTCCATACATACTGATAATTCATATATCAAATAACATTAGGAAAGTTACCAATACTGGTATAAAATGATTAATACATTGCATTTATACTATTATTTTAATCATAACACCAATGCATAACGCTTATAGCATGCCTAAATAAACCATACACGATATTATATAAACATCCGAACACAATAACAACTCAGTTACGCTTGAGTGGACCGCACTATCTGGAAATGCTCGACTGGTCGTTATCAGGTAAATACAGGTAAAACGGGCAACATATATAACCAAGGGACAAAAAAAAAGTATCAATACTCACCACAGTCAGCTATCTGTGTTTTCAATACATTTGCGGCCTACGGAGACTGTAAATAACTCCGTACTGAAACTATAGCATGATTACCGCCATGTTTCAAAATGTATTCTCCCCTCGGAACCTCTCTCATCTTATCAAACTTACCTGATCAAGCCGGCTTCGGTAATATAGGGTGCAATCCACCAAGTTACAACATAATACATACTACACATACAAAACAACAGAATACGAATAAAATACATAAAGTTATATATGCGACCGTGACACAGAGAACGTATTGACCGTGCATGTTACAAGAGTCGAAGCCAGTCGAGTCAGTTTTCTGCATCTGTATTTTTTATATCTATATTTCAGTGATTTTATCTATTCTACTTGCATTCTGTCGAAATTTACACCACACAAACTACACCCAGCTCAGGTAACAGAATCAGAACTCTCACTTTCCAGTTAGCCGCGATGGAAACGAATGCAACAAATTACAAAACAGGTCAGAAGATTACATTCATCCCAAGAGAACCGAATGATGTATAAACACATTTTTTTTACCTGAGCAGTGGTCTATGCTGATTTTTTTTTATGTTTATGTATGTTGTCATATACTGATATTTCTTATTGATTGTTATGTACATGTAGTCCGACATTATTTTGTTTCAATTTGTATCTTTTCTAACTTTGATTTATTTCAATACATTATATCGACTTAACCCAGTATTATTGTGTCGTTATTTTCCTTCAAAATACGCTCAAAATGCAGGAAATGGAGCCAAAATTTTCACAATTTTCCGGGGGAGGGCCCCCAGACCCCTCGCCCAAGCTTCGCGACGCACGGTATCGACGACGTTGCCAGATTTTTGCCCCCCCCCTCCCCCCCCTCCCCAACTTCAGATCCTGGCTACACCACTGGTGAGCTGTAACCACTGGAATACCTGTGATATATATCTGCACAAAAAGTAAGATTGTACAGAACCGTAATTTTCAGCTTCATTCTTAATGGATGTGAGCGCTGGTCCAAGTTGACATTCTCGGATGACAGGTTAAGAAGACAATTTCAATACTACTTAGTTAAATGTTAAATGTCCGGAAATCAACGCGATCCAACATAGTGGAAAGGATTCTTGGAAACATCAGAATAGACACTGAAATCCCCAGAAAGAAACTTGTATGCCTACAAAAGATCGTCTCATTCGAATATATAATTATTTCCTTTCGCCTGAAAATTCTAACGCGAAGGTGCAGGAAGGATTCATTCTACTTTTACTAAATAGTGATTTATTGATCATTTGAATATTTACCTAAAAAAACCAATATTTTCCAATAAAGGCTGGCTGCAAGAAGAATAGTCAATCGTGCTATATTTTCCATTGGAAACAAGTTCCTGAGAGATAGACTAAATGGTGACTCGGACTTTCGTCTGTTAAAGCACATCAATTGTACCTACCGGGCCATGGAACTTTAAAAGATTCCTACAAATGCACAACAACTACAAGCTTTGTATATCGATATCAAATACTTGACTACTATTCTTAATATAACTCATTGTCAGCATTGCCCACAGGGCAGTGATGATGCCATCTTACATCTTGTAGCCAAGTGTATCCTGACAGAGCCGACATTGTTAGATATCTTGTAGGATGTCATCTCTAACTATGGAATGGAATGTAACACGGCCTTTGTTCATGTGAACACTGAGCTGTTCATGGGGTCTGTTTTAGGTATCCTAAGTTTCTCCTGAACTGTACTTAATTGTTCTCCGCGAACTGAGAATTTGTTAATCATACTGTTTCATAACCAAAATATTGAGCATCTAATATTCATTACTTTTGTTATAAATATCCATTTTCAAACGTAAATTTTCATATCTTCGAAACAGGAAAATAAAGATTAATTATTGATGATGATAGGTGGATTGAAACGAATGTTATTTGAATAGTGGGTACATGTATCACCATTATCAGCCAGCCTTTTCACATCATACGTGTGTATGTGTTTAAACATATAAATTTTTAATCATTTTAACATTTGTATTGCATGATATTTTCCAACACAGTTTTTGAAACACTACAGTTGGCTCGCATGTTAAGGTACGTTTACTTTGATTGTAAGTACTTACGCATTTTATTTTTCAGAGTTTCTTTCTCAGATAGTTATTGTACCACTGGACGAATATTTCCGCAAGTGGACAGTTTTGTCCTTGAGACTACATCTAACCCAGTAGTTGTTTTAATGATTATAATGTTGCCATGGTATTTTATTGATCTATTTTGTACCACTCGGCAAGTGCTTCTGCTAGTGGACAGTTTTATACCCGAGAGTACTTCTAACCCAGAAGCTTTTTAAATTATAATTATGTTGCCATGTTGGTAATTGTTTGATGGTTTTCATGTATATTTCTCAAATTTTGTAATTTTTTATTTCCAATGTGTTATTTTGATTTTCATCACTATACCTTGTTTGATTTTGATTTGAAATTAATTATCTGAATCGTAAATCTGCCATAAAAAGTTCACACTGACCCTACAACGTGTCTCTTGATACGGCTTCACTGGCTGGTTCTTTTGGTCATATTTTACACTAGTTATACTGCATTTTAGTTTCGATTATGGTTCTATTGAGATATTTATTTTTTCGTTGTTTTGGATCAAAAATGAAAGAAAGGAGTTCAGGCATTTAGAGATCTGAAAGAATAATTAGATAAATTATACTGGCGAAAATCTACTTACACGTTGAAATGTAAAACTGACAGAAACTCTCTTGAGTGGATTCATACGTTTAGTTGTCCTGTTTTAGAATATACCGAGACAGAGTGGGCAAAGTACAAACAATGTAACATTTTAAAGTCAATACAGTTAAAGGTTTGAGGAAAAGTATGGGGGGACCTGGTCCGCATTCCCTCCAAGGGGAGCTCGACCAGAAGCGTGCGAAGTATGTATTCTCATGACAGCCAGGCTGGGATATATTCTGATCACAATATATCAAGTGATGTCCTAGGAAAGGTGTATTGAAATTTGAAATGATCTGTGTGACTACGCTTGATGTGCCATAATCTGGCACACTATGGTCCGGAAGGTTCAGCCATAGATTGAGTTCTGCTTGAGTGAAGGTATTTTGACACAATTGAATTAAAAGCGAGAACTCGTTATTTTGGGGCAAACTTAACAATAAAATTGTGAATGAAATGTTTTGACATCTAGATGAACAATACAGGTCCAATATGCAATCTTGCAAATAACTCTTGTATGTCCTGGCCATAGGGCAGAATCTTATGCCTCCGTCACATTGGCATGCTCCCACTAAAATCCGTTAATGGGGAATTGAGAGGAAGCCACTAAGCTGGATTCCTTTATTCCTGTAAGCGTTCATGTGGTTGTTAGGAACGGATGCAAAGTTCATGTGGTTGTTAGGAACGGATGCAAAAGTTATCGTGTGTTCTACACCACTAGGTAAACATATAAGGACAACGGGCGAATCGATTGATACGCAACAGCAATGTTCATGTTAGGCAGAGATATAATGAATGATATTGTATTAATATTACAGTGAACTGTATTAATAAACTTGTTCTAGTACTTGGACTCAAGGCATGACCTGTAGACATGACATGTACCACTTTGCTAGGTTGGTTACATCTGGAGGGAAAATTAATCGTGTTTTTTTTGTGTAGAGGCTAGACTCTTGACAGAGTAAAGATAGTATTTGAAAGACAAACATCAGGGTTTGGAAGAAAGGACTATATTTTAGACAAAGGATTCAATGAAAGAGAAAAAGGAGACAGGGAATTTTTCAAGAACTTATCATTGGTAGGGAACTTAGAACCCCTGTTCTATATATTGGGGTTATCATATGGATCACCCATTGGGAAATAAACATTTATAAACCAAGTTGTGTGAGGATGCTTTCATCCCAACACTATTACAGTGATGTCAAGTTCCCAAATGAGAACATGGTTAACCCCAACTAAACCACAGGCATACTAACGAGCGTTAAACGCATTCAACTTGATTTCGCACAAGGAAACATAACACTTCCGAAAGAGATATTTCTGATAACAATATGACTTCACCATAATCTCTATTAACTTTATTCCTCAATATGCTATGATTATTTTTTTCAATTATATATATGATTCCTCATAGCAATCTCAAACAAACAACTGTTTATTTTTCAGATAGGAATGGATCCTAGGAAATCTACATACTTCATGTATTTGATGCTGGAACTATGTGCAGGTCTGTAAATAATTAAATAATCATTTAAACACTTCCATCATCATTAATCAATTGTGTCTGTCTACGATCAGAACTAATACTCATGTAACTCTCTTCACCTATTACATATTGGAAATGGAAAGTTGTGGAGAATTCTGAACAACACTTCGAATGTTCGGTTGTATATTAACATCTTCAGTATTCTGTATTAAAACATTACTGATTATTTTCGGTACACGTTATCATTTCTGTCTGATAATGAAACAATTATCAAAAACACAGACCAACCAGTCTATAAATGCAACTCAAGAAAGTGTTAAATATTACATTTACAGAAATCAGTATAATTTATTTACGACATACTGTAGAGTTTTTATGTTTTGATTTTGTTGGTGAATGTAGCTCTACAAATCCATTTATATTAATTTTAAGAGTTCGTGGACATATGAATTCATGGACTAAGAGTACCCACCAAAACAACAAAAATAAATTCCCCCAAAAAATTCTTGGTTCTACAGTATGATCAAGTATTGAGCATAAACAGAAATGTTTTATGTTTATATTTTGAGGGGTACACAGCTCCATATTTGAAATTAACACCACCTCGTTAGCATTTGTGTGCAGAATATACCATTAATGCTATAGCTTGTGTCTTAAAGGAAATCTAAGCTTTACAAATTCTAATTCTGAAGGGATACAAATTTCTCAATTGAAAATATCATGTGTATAGTATAGGTATCTACATTTTAAATTTTTTAAACTTGTAGGTGCGCAAAGTGCGATACAAGAACTAATGCTATATCGTTTTTGTCATAGAAATCATAGGGCTACTCATTACGCTATTTGAACAAAAACCATATCGTATAGGATCTATACTTTTCAAATTTGATGTTTTGTAGCGATACAAAGATCCATGTGGAGACCTGATGGTCACTATACCAATACAGAGTTCCAATCTTTTTTGTCGCGATCAACTGTGAGGAGTGCAGTGGAATGCATTGTGGTATGCTTTGCCTCTCCATCTTGTCTTTTTGCAACTTTCAGCAGTTCTACACGAGTATGTAAGTTATACTCTGTCTTGGAGGGACCGGTTCACGTGGAAAACACTTCATTCTGGAAAGGTAACTATTTTATCGTGTACATGACGTTCTTCATTGGAATAGTGTAGATGTAGCTGTCAATGTAATGGACATACACGTTTTTCTCAGCGATCCAGAACCTTCAAAGTCAATATTAGTTCTACACTGTCGCAAGAAGTCTTTCACGAATACGTATGCACTCTTTTCGCTTACATAAGTAGGACATCAGATTACACAATAAATTTATTTTCAAAGAACTAAATATTTGATAGATTTGCATTCAACAAATACCAGCTAAAGAATAATAAAATTATGGCTATGCTCTGTCATAACTACGTTCCACATTTAATTGGAGTTTATATTGTTTACATGAAGATTGTAACTTGCAGAATTATGGTCCTCTTTAGTTAGTTTTTTTTCTAGTAAAAATGAACACATTTTGATGAAATTTCGTATATAGTTATAAGGTCGACAATAATGCTTTGATTATAATTTACAGAGTGATTGCCCTAATAAAAATATGCAGAGTTATAGCCCTTTGCAGTTTATCACTAAAACTTCTGAACAAGCATATATAGGAATGGATTTTGATGGAACTCGGTATGCAGCCTTGTATTATTAAGATATCGGACCAACAATTTGACCAATTTAATGTCATTACAGAGTTATAGCTCTTTGCATTTTAAATTAGTTTGAGATTAGTCAAGTGACCATTTTGACCCATAAGCTTTTTGTTACTATTGCTTAAAATCTCTCTTTTATGTTAAAAGAAATTTCAGTTCAGGAGAAGAAGAGATAGGAATATTATAGTGGTTTTAGCTAACAAGGGGACAGGTTGAATTTGACGATTGAGTGTATGTATGAACTTTCAAATCTGAAGTCTCAAGTCTCTTGACTGTATTTGGTTTTTTTGTCAATAAAAAAATAATGTAGTAGAAACTAAGAACCATGAAGACATACTAATGACTCCGGGGAACATACAACTGCAGATTGAAAATATTCTAAAATTCCGGCAAATACCGATGTATGAACGTAATCATAATCCAAACTCAAATTCACAAGATATGGGAAAATTATGAACAAATGAAAGATTTATACTTAGATTCTTGAAAAAGTGCAAGTACAAAGAATAAGACTAGGTGTTCCGGAAGAGTTAGCGTCTTCTGCTTCATCGACAAAATCCTCCGTGCAAGTCTTGATCAATTCAAGTACATAATATACAACAACGGAATCAACAGGCAAACCCAGTTTCAGATCGCACAAAGCAAAAGTATATTTCTACATCTGGTCACTAAAACGACCATCAAATTTGTTCGTCTGATTGGCGGATCAAACACAAATACGTTGACAGATATAGAAATAATATTTCTAAGTGCGAGCTACCAATCATGCTTAAGATGAGTAAGCAGTATAAAAATGATTTCTTTGTTCTAGTCTAATGGTAGACGGAGGTTTTGTCTTCATTCAGCAAATGACGGACTTTCAAAATGCCCGTAACACATGTGCATTACTTGGAGGACGGCTTGCTGTTCCGGACACTGACGAAAAGATGATATTGCTTAACGAGACACTCACTAAAAAACACAGTACGTAACACTAATAGAAAGAGATAATCTACAGCTTTCACTACAAAATGTATTTAATTTCTTTATACAAATTGCCATGATGTAGCAAAACAATGGGTTCCGTGTAGGGACGACACACTTTTAGCAGTTAGATGAGTAACATGTTGTTTATTGTATGTGCAGACATGTTTACTTTACTGCGGTTATGAATCAATTATACAAGTGTATTTGGTGTAAAAGACGGTCATTCCTATCGGCCGTATGGTGTTTGACTGCCTCGGGGACCATCGAAGGATGTTAGTCCAGTGTAATTCAACCATTTTTCAATTGGTAAATTGGCTCGCTCGGAGCCGAAACTATCCGATCTTTATCATTTTTACACCCTTTTTACTGGTGTATATATTACAAACGGAGCATAATAGTAAAGGTGTTAAATCGTATGATTTGGTGCATTTAAAGAATTCAAAAATCTAAGGAACATGTTTCAGTTATATTTTTGTTGCGTACACAAATCAGTTTCGAAATTCCTCGTCACTCCCTAGGATTTTGTAAACTAAAGCCGTTTTTGTTTTCATTTTAATTACAGCTATTCACCAAGAAAACACAATAACCTTTCATTTTTAAGAATATTTGGGACTTTTTTTTAATTTGTTGAGATAATTTTAATAGATGCTCACTTTTCAGAACACCCCAGCTTTGGAATAATTATCTATGACACAAAAATATGACATTAATTTCGTTTGTCGTTTTAAAGATTCTCGTTCATGGTGGATTGGTGGAACAAGAACAGATAATGGTTTCGAATGGATTGATCAGACACCAGTGGACCCATTGAATAATAAAAATAGGTGGTGGCATCCCACAAATCCTTCCGGTAATGGAGATTGCATACAGCTCTGGAAACCGAATTTTCAGTTAGATGATGATCACTGCAGTAACAACAAACCATTTATTTGCGAATTCGAACATTTAATTCGTTGATCGGAATTTGTGTTTTAGAGGACACTCCATTGCGCGTTTCACATTCACTGCAAACAGGACTGTGTTTAATGTCTTTATACATGGATCCAGACTAATTTCAAAGCTCTTCATCCTAGCATGTTGCGGCATCAAAATTATAGTTGCAGCTCTTATTACACGATTAGTACAACGTGACCAAATTTCTTACCTTACGTTTTAAAAGTCTACTTCTTCTAAACTTCTTCTTTAACACCACATTCCGTTTGGTCTTTAGTTGAGTGTTCGCCTACTTGAGGAAGGTCGCGACGTCATAATACTTCGGAGATCAGCGTCCATTATAAACACTTGAATGTGTTAGAGTTTCTTACATTAAATAATTCGCGATCAAGATAATGTCCATTCGCAGTTGTTGTTACATGTATATCCGGCACTATATAATCTGCTCTGTGGGTAGTGTACATTCGTATATAATATAATTTGTGTTTACAATAAGATATTAAACGCTTATTTCAGCACGCGCACTAGTTTGGGTTGGTGAGTACATTTATTTTAGCGATATACTAGATGACTATATTCTTCATGGACACTTCCCCGATTTTTATTTTCATTTTCCCCTCTTTCCTTTTGTTTTCTTTTAACGGTTTAGTATGAACACAGTTGTTGACTTTACTGAGTATAACATGCGCTGCCATGGTGACATGCCCTAGACAAGACTACTTTACATTTCTTCAATTGTATAAACCATGTGGTTGCAGTCCACTGTAACTACATATAGGACATTATCTGTTTACATTGAGTCCTGGTTTGCTTTGTAGTGAAGACTTCGCTGACTAGTTGATCTACTCCTAAAACTGTGTTTTCAAATCTTCAATTTCAACCAGGTACCTTTATACAGACGCATTATTTATGAAGTCCACGAGTTTCAAAAACACGTGTAGATGTAAGAAATCAGTGTAAACCTGTAAGAGATCTCGAGAAACGTTGGATGAATAATATACTAAGACAGTGCGCCTACTATGAAATATTTATGCAAACAGTAAAATGATGTCAAGACTACGGCTATAATGGTACATTAGTTTCGAGTTATTTCGAGAATTCATTCCAAATTATGAAGAGGTTTTCACTTGTGTGTCTTTTGTACAGTTGTTGTTGTGTGTATGTGATTATCAAAATCACGCAATGTATATTAAAATATTAAAACCCTTGTGCTTCTGTGGAAATTACAGGACGTTGTTCAAAATAGGACGGAAACACCCTTGTGTGAAGACAACTCAGTTTTGTAAAAGCAGCGAGTCGGAATACTCGAGGCCTGGGGGACCTAACAGTATTTTCTTTGCCGATTAGCATCGATGAAGGAAAAAAAAAGAATTGTGAACTTTTAAAAAATAATTGCGCAACTCTTGTTTAATTAAGCATGTTCGACATTTTACTCAGACAATTTTGTTTTTTCATCGTGAATAAAATTTGAAACTAAGATAGTGTTTTGGATGTTATTTCTTAAGTTGAGACAAAACTCGTGTTTTGATTTTCTTTTTTTTAAGTTAAAAAAAAAGTCAAGAAATTTTGTGAATCTGTGGGATTTCAAAACGCATCGAGGACAAGGTGCACACATTGGTACTATCCTGATGTTTCCCACATGTCTCACATATATGTGGACGCCATTCACTAATGGCTAAAGATGTTGATATGCAAAATCATATTTTCATTATGCAATTAACTGACCAATTGACATTGAAAATGAACTCCTGTACAAAGATTAGGCAAACGACGTTTGCCATAGAAAATGAAAGCAAAAAACGAACAGAAACTACGAATAATTATTTGTACACAAATGTATATACATTGAACCAGGTGATGACGTCAATTAGGAAGGGACACGTCACAATTCTACGCTAGTGGTTGTATTGCCCCGGCAGGCCAATATTTCACAGGTAGAAAAACGTTAAGAAAATACCAGCATGACAAAATCCATAAAACTTGAGCAAAAATATGAACAAAATAAAAAAATTACACGGAGACTCCTGAAAACGTTAAAGGGAAATACGCGTTTCATGCTTCATCGCCGGTGAAAGTAAGTCATGTAGAAACAAAATGAATGGTCAAGTAGAGATCGACAGAACTCCCGGCAACACCCATGGTGCTCATGTAGGCGTTAAGCAAGACATAGAAGGGGCAGTGGCGTAGCCATGATCTAAAGTTGGGGGGGGGGGCAAAAATCTGGCAACGCCGGCGAAGCCGTGCGTCGCGAGCGCCGAAGGCACGAAGCTTTGGCGAGGGGTCTGGGGACCCTCCCCCAGAAAATTTAGAAAATTTTGGCTCCATTTCCTGCACTTTGAGCGCATTTTGAAGGAAGTCTATATAATGTATTGAAATAAATCAAAGTTAGAAAAGATACAAATGGAAACAAAATAATGTCGGACTACATGTACATAACAATCAATAAGAAATATCAGTAAATGACAACATACATAAACATCAAAAATCAGCATAGACTACTGATCAGGTAAAATAAATGTGTTTATACATCATTCGGTTCTCTTGGGATGAATGTAATCTTCTGACCTGTTTTGTAATTTGTTGTATCCGTTTCCATCGCGGCTAACGGGAAAGTGAGAGTTCTGATTCTGTTACCTGAGCTGGGTGTAGTTTGTGTGGTGTAAGTTTCGACAGAATGCAAGTAGAATCGATAAAATCACTGAAATATAGATATAAAAAATACAGATGCAGAAAACTGAAAAATGGGACCCACTACCCCGCACCCCACTAACCCCCCCCCTAAAAAACTCAACACGTTTCACAAAAGTCACCTCTGGGACAATTGGAAATTCGCCAGTGAGAAGGGGCCATTAAGCGTGGTTTACACAATGATTCAAAGTTGACAGTTTAAGTTAAATTTTCAGGGGATGGAGCTAAAGTCGGGCGGGTCACAATTTTTTTGATTTGGTCACTTTCCTTTCCAAACACTTCATGCCCCTCAGATAAAAAAAACAATAGGAATCATAAACTGCAATGAAATGTACGATAATTTGAAAGCAACGTGCGGTCCAGTTTTTCAGGAGACCAATGAGTTGAACTCGGAGGGAATTGTTGTTGTTGATGAGAAATGGTATGACTTCGAGTTATTTAATTAATACTACAGATGTGATACCACAAGTCTTTGGAAATAAAAGGTCGAGTGTGAATATCACAGTCTGACTTTGGTCCTATGTATAGAATGTACAGGTAACATGATTATCCCGGCTTGAACTCGATTAGGATTTGAAGTGCAGTACCAGTTATCTCCCTTACACAGGCAAAATTGCCGGTAATGACGAAACCCGTCCTGTAAACCTTAGACAATGTAAATAAATCAAAAAGTATACAACAACGAATGACACCAACACACTAACGAGAATCAAACATGTTCAGCTTCATATCACACAAAGAAATAGAATATTTCTCAATAATATCACTATTACTCATGATTTTCATCAACCTGCATCTGTTAAACCCGCGTTAAAAAAATATAATGTTTGATTACAGCTAAAACCTGACATGACTGAATGAAAGATCATTAAAGATTAGATAGAGCTACAAGCAACGATGTAAAATATCTGTGGCTTGAAAGGGAAGAATTAATATTTTGAATCTTAAGCGGGATGTTGTCATGACAAGACAACTTGGGGAACATAAGGGGACCTGAACATGAGTGATATTGATGTCTGTGCCGAATATGGTTATTCAAGTATATCGAAATGTTTATATATATTGATTGGTTCCTGGAGCCTGGAGATCCGTATCGTTTGAAATACCTTGTTTCGCTTTCACAGCGATCAATATAATTGTTAATTGGCTTCAGCAAAATTATATCACTTGATAAACGTGGTTGTATGCCTTCCATTACGTAATGTACATTTCTCTCTGGCGTAAACTCCTTACAAAATAGGCTGTAATAAACAGACTCGATATATCGAACTATAGGTCTGCATCAAACATATGTGTAAAACTTGAAACATCAGAAAGAGTATGCATTTGTAGCGAAAACGGAAGCAAGGAATGACGAGAAAGTACAGTCAAATACAAACACTGTAAAATCAGCGAACAGCGTAACGGGTGGCATTGTCTCACGATTATTGTCTTTGTTCGAAGTCAACAACGAACTTCAACGATTCTATGGAAGACCCAAAAACATCATGATGTGATGCTGGGAATGTTTCGCGGTGTCACAGGAAAACCATTCAAGACGAAAAATCAATTTTTCTAATCATGAAATAGGAAAAAATATTGTCGAAAGAACGTCAGCAGGTATATCTGTTCAGGTAGGTTTCGTTTAAATTTCCATTGCCTGATAAGATAGTTTAAGTTTTATTTTACCGTTTACAAGCACTTTTTAAAAGATCATTATTATGTTTTTTGAATTAAACATATTTTATTACAACAGGATTAGGTACAAGTTATTACAATTATGTTGTTATAATGACCCACGTAATTTGTCATCAGTAGAGACTTTGATGAATAAAACAAATGACATGCTCCACATACGGGGTCTTTTCCGCTATAAAAATGGCGGTATCCATATTGTGGTTTCGATGATATTGGAAAATTGATTATGACCGTACATCACATCAGTGATAAAAAAAATATGTGCATCACCCATTTCTGTGTTATTAATGGAAGTATGTGTTGAATTGTTTATTTAGTAACGGACCTGATGTGTCAAACCTACTCAGGTAGAATTTCTCCATTGCATTTTCTTTCCGTTGAAATGGAATTGAAATACATAATTTTAATGAAGAATTGAAGTTCCGATTAAATTTCATAGTATTTTTCATGAATTTTGTCGAAATAGAGAATCTTGACACAACACATAACACACCTTTTTTGCATTTGCTTCACACTTTTTTCAAAAACCTTAATTTCATTTATGCTTGATTTAAAATCATCCTGATTCAATGAAATGCGTCTTAAATGTTCGTGTTAAGTAATATCCAAAGTTCTTTTTTGATCAGGGTGAGTAACACGCTTGATTTAGACATGGTAACTTATGTGATAACAGTCGTGAGTGTTGAGGTCTATGTTATTTTTTCATAGTAAAGTTTTGTGTTGTGTATTGTAACATTTGAAAAGTAACAAATCATTGTAAGAAATGATATTTGTTTAACATTTATTTCAAAATGAATAAAAAAGAAACTTTATTCCTGATCAACCAACAAATACATAAACTTTTAAAACGCAATCATAGCGTGAAATTATCATTTAGTAATATTGAATAGTTTAAAGATAACGGTTCAAGCTAATTAGTTGAGTGATAATTAATTGATATATTTCTCTTTTGCCAATTCAGGTAATAAAAGTAAATTATTATAACAGGCTACATGACGTACAAGTAGTAAATTTATATATTGAAAAGTTCTTTTATTTGCTTTTACGGATGGAGCTGGTAAAGATCCCTGGACAATCATAAGCAACTTCCTGTTTGTAAACTCAGGTGTACAAATAGTCTTTTGGGTGATGTTTCAAGTACTTCAGGAAAACATCTTTATAGCAGAATCTACGTGACAATTGTTTTCAAGTTAGAATCTACTCAAATATATTATCACATATCATTCAATATCCTGGTATGTTACTTAATGTTGATTTTGAAAAAGCCTTCGATTCTGTTAACTGGGATTTTATAGATAAAGTACTGGAATTTTTTAATTTTGGAAATGACATAAGGAACTGGGTTCATATTTTTCAAAATGGTTCAAACTCATCCGTTAATCAGGGGTGCAATCTATCACCTTTTTAATATCAAACGGGGCTGTCGACAAGGGGACCCTATCTCTCCATACTTATTCATTTTATGTGCAGAAATTCTAGCAATTAAGATAAGAAATAATGATAATATAAGAGGCATAAATATAGAAGATACTCCCATTCTACTGTCTCAGTATGCAGACGATACGTCAGTCATCCTTGATGGATCTAACAATTCCTTTAGTGAGACACTCGAAGAACTAAGAAAATATGCAGATATATCTGGACTGAAAATATATAAAAGTAAAACAGAAGTAATTTGGATAGGTAGTAGGAAATACAGTGATGAAAAATTTTGTACAGACTGGAATTTGCATTGGGGAAAGCAAAAATTTACTATTTTAGGTATTGATTACCATGTAGATTTTTATAAAATGATTATAATGAACTATGACAAGAAATTGGTTAAGCTAAAATCTCTGTTAAGTAACTGGAATAAAAGGGTTTTTACTCCTATTGGTAAAATACATATAATTAAGTCATTGCTAGTATCACAATTCAACCATCTTTTTATTGCTTTACCAAACCCAGACATATCTTTTATTAAAAAATTAAACTCCGAACTTTTTTAGCTTTCTTTGGAACAGTAAAGTAGATAAAGTGAAAAGGGACATTATTATTAAAGACTATACAGAAGGAGGTTTGAAAATGATAGATATCCATTCTTTTATTATGGCACTGAAGTTAACATGGATAAGAAGGTTGTACTCTAGACCAAGTAAATGGCAATATATTCTCAGCAAAAGTATTGATACAGGTATTTCGGCTAGCTGTGGATCAGGATATATACCGGAATGTGAAGTTAAGTGTAAAAATCAATTTTGGAAGGATGTATTCAAATCTTGGGGATATCTTAAAAAGAAAGGAAAGACAATGACAAATAGGTCTGTCTCATTATTAAAAACTCCTCTTTGGTTTAATGAAAATATAAGAGTAAATGATAAGATGGTGTTTTATAAAGATTGGTATAAGAAAGGAGTTGTTATAATTAATGATATACTTAAATTACCACACATGAATACATATTACACTTTTAACGAGTTTATAGAAAAATACCATATTAATACCAATTTCCTTACATAAGAAATTATTCTGCTCATAAACAACTAGAAGATGAAACTGTATCATACCCATTAATACCCACTAACTTAGAATGTTTCTTGAAGAATAATAAGGGCTCAAAAGATTTCTATAACAAACATTCTTTTAATAAAACTGTATCTAATGGAAAAAGAAAGTGGAATGAATTGTTTGATTTTGATGACGAAACTTAGAAAAGTATATTTAACACCCCATTCAGAGTAACTAAATGTTCAAAGCTACAATGGCTTCAGTTTTTTTATTTAATAATTATTTTATTGCAAAACTTTGTACAATTGGATTGGGCACAGGTTTTTCCAACTTATTAAGCCCTCTCCATTACATGAATGATAAAACAATACTTAACTACAAGCAATGTAACAATATATTGAATCATAATATTTTTCATTGAAACAAAAAAAAAAAAAAAAAAGAAGAAGGATGTAAAGAAGAAAGGAGGATAGGTGAGGAAGGAAGAAGGGAATATATAGTACAAAGGAAGAAGTGCAGAAACTAGCCAAATCGCCCAGAGGCATCAATAAATTTTTGAACAGCTCTAGCTAAAAGTGAGTTTTCAGCTGAACTTAGTCGTACGTCTCCATTTAAAAGTACATCTATCGAGATATCACCCTGATACCACGACAGTTCGGTGAACAGGGTGTTACGAATTTGAATGTAGTTCGAACAATGAATTAAATAATGAAAGGAATCTTCAGAGGGATGTCCGCAGGAGCAAGATGCTGAGTTCATGAGATTGGCTCTGAATAGGTCATAGTTGAGTGAGCTTGCCCTATTTCTTAAACGACAATGAAGAATATTCAGTTGACGGGGGCCATATGATAGGAAACACGATTTAAGCTTGTTGGAGTTTTTTGGGCGTAGTTTGGTTTTAAACAATTTTAGTCAACCAGCCGTTTTTAAAGATTCATCTAATCTATTCCAGAGTTCAGTTGTAGAAGGAAAAAAAGAGATACACATAGATTGAAGACGATAAGTTGGTTGTCGTAACTGATCTGCATTTCGTAAGTCATACCTAGTGAGATTACCAATATGTTCAGGGATAAAGTCAGTGAGGAAAGATGGTGCGATCCCATTAATTATATTATAAAAAAGAGATAACTTGCGATGTTGACGTCGTAATTTAAGTTCTTCCCAGCCCGTTTCATTTAGTAGAAAGTCAGATCTAGTATAAATGTGTAAACCAGTCACAATTCGGGCTGCCTCTAATTGAATTTTTTCAATATTTGATGACATATTAACTCCACAATTATCCCAAACTTCACAGGCGTATTCTAATAATGGCCTTATGTATGTGAGATACATTTTTTCTAAAGTGTGCCTGTTTAGAATTAATTTTAACCTACGTAAAGTTGCTATATATTTAGATACCTTTTCAATAACTTCTTCTACGTGTTTATTCCATGATCCATCATTACTCAGTATGACTCCTAAATGTTTGTGATGATCTGTAAGTTCTATATAAGTATTGTTAAAAATAAATTGTGGTTGGTGATCAGGTCGTGTATTAGATATTATCATTATTTCTGTTTTGTGTGGATTAAAAGACATTAGCCAGTCTTTCGACCATTTTTCTAATTTTCTCAGATCACTGTTAACTGCTAATTCTATGTCTGCTATATTACGAGAAGAGTAGGAGAGTGATGTGTCATCTGCAAACAAGCGTGATAAAGATGTAAGTTCTGTGTAGATATCATTTATACAGATTAGAGAAAGTAGAGGCCCTAGAACAGAACCTTGAGGAACTCCTGCAGAGGTATTCATAACAGTAGAGCGAGAATCATTTATAAAGACAAATTGAGTTCTATTGGAAAGATAACTTTTACCATTAATTCCATGTTTTTCTAATTTATAAAGAAGACCAATATGCCAAACCCTGTCAAATGCCTTAGAAAAATCACAAAAGACAAATGCAGTATGCTCATGTTTTTCTAAACTAAGTTGGAGGTTATGATACAACTCGATAAGTTGATGCGTGCAAGAATGATTTGGCAAGAAACCTGACTGGAATTTGTAGACAAGACTGTTGTCAAAAAGGAAGTTATATATGTGTTTGTATATCACACGTTCAAAAAGTTTACCGATACAGCTAAGAAGAGATATGGGTCTGTAATTTGACACTTGGTTGTGATCACCCGATTTGAAGATAGGCATTACACTAGCAAATTTCCATTTATCGGGATATGACCCTTTGGAAAGAGAAAAATTAAAAATAATAGAAAGGGGTAAGGAAATTTCTTTGGAAATAAATTTCAACATTTTATGACTAATCCCATCTGGACCTGAAGCTTTATTTACATTTAATGAGTGAATTACATCTTCAATTTCATTTTGTGAAATAATGAGATCAGAAAGAGTAGAATTAGTTCTTTTCTTGAAGTGAGGTACAGACTTATCATTATCAGAAAGTGAAGATATGGAAGAAAAAAAGTTGTTTAAGAGTTCACACATGTCTTTGTCATTAAAAATATATTCATGTGATTTTTCATCGTAGAGTGGGGGTATTCAACATTTTTCTTTCCTTTCATCAATAGACGCAAGAGTTTCCAATAAGTTTTAGGTTCAGATTTACTTTTATCGATAATAGTATCAATATTTTCATAAAAAAATTCTTTGGCCCGTTTAATCATATTATTAGCCTTATTTCTTGCAGTTTTATATTTGTTCTTATTAAAGTTACTACCTCTTCGAATATATTATAGAATAAATCAACATATATTAACCACAGATTCATATTTATTTAAGATTGGTTTGACAGAGAGTCCATACTGCTTCTTCTGTAAAACAGAAACGGAAACAATAGTGCACTTATTATGGGAGTGCAGGGAAGTACAATAATTTTTTGAGAACTTTGAGACCTTGTTAGATTCTCTTTTTATTCCATTTACTTTCAATAAAGAAACTTTTATTTTTGGTATAAGAAACAATAAAAATACATACTATACAACTGACAATCTTATTTTGCTCATTATGAAGCAATACATCTATAGAACAAGATGTTTACAAAAAACTTTATATATTCAAGACTTAAAATCTATTATAAAAGATAATTACATTATACAAAAGTATATATACACTGTACAAGATAAAGAAAATAGGGCAAAATTGTTCAATAGATGGAAAAAATGGGACAGGCTACTAGAAATAACACCCATCCCCTGACAGTGCGTGTTGATATACTTATTTATTTATTTATTTATTTATTTTTTTTTTTTTTTAATTTTTACTGAAGATTTAGTTTTAGTGGCTTTCAACACACTGCATTTTCAAATAGTCTTACTACATCAAGTGGCACAAGTCTCTCTCTTATCTCCTCTCTCTCTCTCCTTTTCTCTCTCTCTCTCTCTCTCTCTCTCTGTGTGTGTGTGTGTGTGTGTGTATGTGTGTGTATGTGTGTGTGTGTGTGTTAAACTGTATGTTTTTTCCTGTGTGTGAATGTATAGCAGTTTTATTTTGGTGGATGCTGATGAATGTACATTTTGTATGTATGTAAGTTTGGTAATGATGATGATAAGGATAACAATGGTGATGATGAATGTATTCACTAATAGATGATGATGATCATGCTACATCGTAATCATGAAGATGAATATATGGAGATGGTGGTGATTATGAGGATGATGATGGTTATGGTGATGACTTTATATAGATGCTGCTTATGAGGAGGAGGATGATAGCAGCATAATAATGATGAATGAGGATGAACACACTGTATAAGAATGAACGAATGATGATGATGATGGTGATGATGATGATGATGATGTGTATATGAATGGATGATGATGATGATGGTTATACATGTATATGGTGATGACTGTATATAGATACTGATTATGAGGAGGAGGATGATAGTATAATGATGATGAATGACAATGAACACATTGTATAAGAATGAACGAATGATGATGATGATGATGATGATGATGATGATGATGATGATGATGATGATGATGATGATGATGATGACGACGATGATGATGATGATGATGATGATGATATGTATATGAAGGAGGATGATGATGGTTATACATGTATATGGTGATGATTGTGTATTGATGCTGCAGCTGATGATGATGATAACAGTGTATACATAGTTTATGGATGATGATGATGATGATGATGATGATGATGATGATGATGATGATGATGAATTCATTATCCCACATGTGAATGTTTGTGTGTGTGCATGTGAGGGAACATGTGTGTGCTTGTTTTTTATGTCATATGTGATGTACATATAATGAAAATTCTTTAAAAATAAAAAGTTACAAAAAAAAACAAAAAACATATCATTCAATATCATGAACAGCAATGTTTTCTTACATTTTATATGAACTCGCAAAATAAGCAAATTAAGCGGATAACATCTCAAATGCAATTTTGATATTTTTTACCCATGGCTGTAAAAAATCACTTTCTGATATTCATGCATTTACGTGGAAAACAACAGACATGAATTTCTTCTAACTTAGAAAAAGATAATTCTGAACAGAAAAAATAACAAGGACATCATTAATGTTTCTTTTGAATTCCAGTCATTACCTATGTCATAAAAAGTTTCTGAATTTTCACAACAGGGGGAAGGACAACAACAAAGTCAAAGACCCTGAACATATATCAGATTGTGGATTCGAGAAATAGTAACATATCAATTATTTCTTACAATGTCTGTTCTGATCGTTATACTCGTCATGGCGTCTATTCATACTTACCTGAATTCCATCATATGGATTAAAAAGATATTATCTTCTGTCTATTCAACATCATTCAAGTTATACAACATTCACATAGTTACACCATTTCAAGATGAGAATTAGACCTAACGTCTTTCATTAGATGTTAGACTTAATTTCCTAGATAATTACTTATTTTTCTGTGGCCAATGAAGAATGTCATACCGATGAGAACGATGGCTTCAACCTCTCTATAACGCTTGCAATTTCGAATATTTTCTTTGATCTTTTTTAAAGATAAAGATTTGAACATTTTCTCAAAAGTCTGACGACAGATATGTCATTTAATTTTTAAAGTAACATAAAGCCCAAATTTTATGAGGAGTGTTACTTCATTGAATAATCAAATTACTTTTTTGACTTTAAGTAATCCCCCGTGAGGTCTGTCCCAAGACCAAAAATTCTCGAGTATATTGAGATGGTTATGAGCTAATCCTTTTTAAACATTCAGTGTTGTGGTAGTGTAAAGGATTGGTTTGCTCGTTGTCTTTATAATGTGACTTTGTGAGTAACCCAGCTGGGTGTCTTCTAAAGTATTCTTCAGCGTAGTTGACTTCAATTCTGCATTGTCACAACGAGGTTTACCGGAACATATCGAAACCTCCCGAAAAACACACTCGACACCTTACATACAAAGGGAGTTGCCTGTATTACTGTAAAGTTGGTAATATTCGCGGGGAGTTTAATTTCGCTGTATTAGCGGTGGAGAAAGATAACGCGAAATTAAATATTCCACTAACACTTTCTTCTGTGAATGAAAATGTTAAAACATTTTGTTTATATACATGGTCACCAACTCATTAACTTCAGTGAAATTCAATATCCATGAACTAACCCAAGCGAAACAACCGCGAAATATTAGGCCTAGGAAATTAAAAAAATCCTATACAGTCAGACATTAAGCAATGAAGAAAAAAAAAACATGACCGTGATATATTGATTTTGTCTTTGAAATAGTAAGTAACGCATAACTTTGATAAAATTAATTTTAGAATCTTCCGGAAGAGGGAAGAAATGGTCCCCTTGAAACAGATTTGTGTGCGAAACACTTGCAACGTTTTAATTCGCTTGATTAGTTGCACGTTTCAGTATCTACATGTTAACTTTACGTTCTTTTATTAGATATGTGAAAATTACGATATTTACTTACTACGGAGGTGGTGCACCTTTCTATTGTGTCTTTTATTTGTGTTTTGTACAATTTTTATACCGAAATAAAATTATTTTTTGTGCTAACGTAGGATTCACTGTGGGCGCCCAATAATCCAAGTGGAAATGGCGAGTGCCTTCGTTACATGATCGGACGGGCAGCATTCGACGATGTTCGGTGCTTCAGGAAAGAGTACTTTGTGTGCGAGAGAGACGAAAATTGTTAGGAACAAATTGAAAGGGTATATGTATTTTGACAATCAATAAAAATCGGACCCTTAATAATCCGAACACGTTCGTTTCTGGTCAAAATCGTCTGGACTACGAAAGCTGAACAGATGGAGAAGAGTGAATGAATCACACAAGATATTACTCACTCACAAGATTGAAAATGTATAGAAATTGTGGCATTTTTTACTTTCTGTCGATCGGATTCAAATGCAGACCCTAATCATGGCTCTGTTTCTCTCCGTAGGGGGTTAGGGTTAGGTTAGGGTGAGGATGCGGGTTAGGATTAGGGAGATTCTCAAAATCCAGACAGCGAAACGTTGACAACCAAAGGAAAAACTGAACTGGATGATAATGTCTTTCTATTTCCAGATACAATATGACTTGGGGATGTGTGATTTTAAAAGCGACCTTGGTTTTAGAGATTTTTTCAGGTATGTTATCGTCAGTAACTTTATAATCCGTCGCAAAAGGTTAGATTGGGTCCGTCCGTCCGTCCGTTCGTTCTGTAGTAGTGCCTTTTGCCGTTGGGAAGTTCTCCATTCTGAATTTTTTCTGTTTCCATGGAAACAGATAGACCGAATCACAAAAATCGTTTCTTTTTTATTTGCGAATGACGCCAAACCATTCAACAGTAAAAAAAACGATCTACATGAAAATGGCAGTAACAGTGGCGGAATGGAGTAATGTACCTGTTACTACAATATTTACATTTACAGAAATTTCAAAAAATACAAACAAACAAAATATGAGAATGTGATCTAAACTTCCAAATCACAATCATTAATGTTTTCGATTCTGGGGCCATCTTCAGGCGATTGCATTGATTCATTGATATCGATAGCTATATGTACAATACGCAAAGCGTTTCTCTTATGAATTATATATATATATGGCTGTGTGTCTTGTCACGCTCTGCGTTTTCTTGCATCGAAGCGAAGAATTATAAAGGAATTAATAAACGTGACCCACACGCACATCAACGTTCCCAAGTGCTTCAATAACATATATTATGTCTTGTGTAGGTTTGTAAAAAATGGTACAACCGAACAGAACATGATAATACAGCTTTGTTAGGAAAAAGGGACGAATTAATCCGACTAATGAAATTATTTACATATGTTCATTATTACAATACTGTTGCAGTGTATGTTATGGAACTTTCGCTAAAATGAAGCAGATTAAAATATCTACAAGGAGCTAAGTTGGTACGTGAACCCGACTGTTTTTTTTTAGCGATAAAAATATTGTAGCGCATTCTCAGTACGCTATGCTGTGATAACTTACGTATTGTCAAACGAAACTTTACGGCAAAACATGCTTCAAAAATCTTTTTTATGATCATTTGTGAGATATGTTTTCATATCTAGGGTTTTTGCTTATCATTGGTTGCATTGAATTTGACTTTCGGTAAAAACGTTATGTAAGGAACGTTACCATTTTGCGAAAAAGTAATGACAATCACGTGACAGTCACATGACCCTTAAGACTTTCGGAGTAACCTGCATGTTACATCTGCAATTATCAGGTGTATGGAAGTAAGATAGTTTAATTAATGGTGCGCTTTGTGCACCTTCTCATTTAGGTCATTAATTTCGATCAGTTTTGGTTTTCCTCTGTC
The DNA here is from genome assembly GCF_031769215.1 of Ylistrum balloti. NCBI lineage: Eukaryota > Metazoa > Mollusca > Bivalvia > Pectinida > Pectinidae > Ylistrum > Ylistrum balloti. Next base: position 222,907 of record NW_026782068.1, on the reverse strand, counting down.
GCCTTATAAGGGCTACATGTTAAGGCCTTTAGCATCACTGACGAATCCTTGAAGAATGACACAACTGTATGATGCATTTTAATTTAAAAATTGCTTATATGCTATCTGATTCTGTATTTTTTATTTTTGCATGATATTTACCAACAAACCCACATAATAATAGAATGAAATTTTATCAACCAAGACGATTGTGTTATAATTTTTTTCTCTGCAGTATAAGAAACGTCCCCTTCATCTCGAAATTCTCGTCAATTTTATCCATATGAATTCAACTTAACCAAATATATTCACCTAAAATCTATTACGAATTATGTGCAATGGTTGTGGAATATATTTGTCTCGGTCACGAACTTTAATTTAACATTCGATTTTTATGATCTTAATTCAGAAGTTCAGAGTCACTGGTGGAGACGTGATATCGCTTTTGTTAACAACGAGTTCCAATCTCACTTCTCAACAATAACAGTTAGACTATTTGGAAAATGTGTGTTGGCTTGTTCCAGTTTACCAAACTGCCAATTTATAACATTTAACAACTCGACACGGGGGTGTAAGATGTACTCCTACTTGGAGGGCCCTTTACACGTACAAAGTGCGTCTTTGTGGAAAGGTAACTTCATTTATATATACTTTTTCTTCAATCCAGAAAAAAAATAAAAAAAATTGCTGAAAACTATGATATGTAATTTAAATTCTTGCGAACACATATTTTGATAGCTAATGGAAATTGAAATTGTCGAATATCAATATTTTGTGATTTTTAATTTTTTTTTTTTTTTCATATTTCAAAATTTTCATTAAGATATATAAATACAATACACTACTAAAACACACATTCGCACTCCAACAGGTATCTATTTGTTTTTTATCATTTTTTCATGAAGTGCAAATGTACATTTACATTATCAATCATCTTATATTTGCGATGCTCCCAAGCCATCATCATCATCATTATCGTCATCGTCGTCGTCGTCGCCCTTTACAAATATGCACTGCGTTCATTCATTCACCCTCATTTTGTTATATAGTTATACATTGGATATATCGTATTTAGAACATACTTTTTATTCATTTTCTATTGCTTGTGCCGACAGGTCATCAGCAATGTATCACAACAGATAGTGGTCAAACGCTGGTATTTTTTGCAAAATTTGCTGCGACCTATGACCAAGCATACAGCACCTGTAATATCACTGGAGGACACCTGGCTGTCATGAACACTCCGGAAAAAGTAGAGAAATTTCGCTTGATCTTTCAACAGAACTCAGGTAAAGGAACGAAAGACAGTAAGGGTCATTAGAATCTTACTCTGATGTATTCCACGAAATAAAAAATATGTTGAAAAAATGACACTGAAAAAGAACAAATAATAATTACTATTCATTATATGACTGGTTATTTCCACGGGTCAAAATATTCGAGTTTTTTTTTAAAGCGATTGAATTACATCTCGCGAATTCGAATTTCGCGATCTGGATGTAAAAGGATTTCTTATATACTCTGGTCTCTGTTTCACGGACTCGATTTTCGCGATCATGTTGATGTACTGCGAAATAGTGAAAACGCGAAAACTACCGGTTTTACGGTATCTATATGACAAGATTCACATAAATGTTATTATGTAATATTACTTAGTATTGTTAAAAAAATTGAAAATTTAAAAAGATAATAATGATGATATGATTATGAAAACACTCTGCCGAATTACAAAGTCGTGTGGATCATGTGCAGGAACAAGTAAATTCATTAACAGCATGGTATTTTGCGTAACGAGTCTTCTGAATCTTGAACCGTTCGATATTGATCGATATCTCATATAAATACGGGGTCAACTAGTGCACCACTTAAAGTTATTATTATTATTACATTCTTAACGGCCCGTCAACACATAAAAGGTCATTAGGGGCATCAAACGTTAAAACACACAGCGATCCAAAAGGAGATAACATTAAAGAAACTAAAAGGTAAAACACAAATGCTAAAAATCTTAAATGGGTATATTATCACAAAATATTAAAATGGTAAGTCATATTCTGTACTATAGACCAAAATATTTCAGATAAACTAGAATTTCATAAATCTCAACAGTTTCAGAAACGGTCTTTAGACTTGTAACGTTTCTATTAAAAAATACCATTTATTGTTGATTAATGCCAAACATATCAAACAACACAGTAACACACGCTTGAAAAACAAAACTGGTTATGATAATTTTGTTTAATCAATTTTTTTTATTTAAGTGCTTTGTTTAGCGATGCTGGAAACTAGTTGGACTAAGACCACAATTAATTTCACTATATGTTTCATTGTAACATTAATATTCATTACTAAGTCCCAAAGTTTCAGCTGCAAATTTCCATTTCACCTGGCCAAGATCAACATCTGAGAAGCAAAATGTAAAATTTTCAACCCATCATGTTGGGCATTTTCTATATATATACCTCCATGTGTGTCACCAACGTCAATTATATACATCCAGGTCAGGGGTAAAGGTGAAAACAGGACTTTTTACACCGGATCCTGCAGCACAAAATACATGTTCAATATGAATGATTTACACACTGACAGGTAGATTATCATCTCTATAACACATCTACATCAAATTTATAGGCAAACATCCAATTCTAAGAGGCATATTATTTTTTCCCCTAATATACATAATTTTTTTAGGGACTTCATTCGTGGGGCCTGAACCCGGAAGTATTTAATTGTGGTCTCAGTCCAGTTGCATTCACATTTGATTTCCGGTAAAACGTCATATAAGGAACGCCACCATTGTGCGAGAAAGTAACGGCAATCACGTGACAGTCACATGACCGGTAAGACGTCAGAGGAATAACCTGTATGTTACGTTGTCATTTCATTCGAACAATGACAACCAAACTTGTGGAATTTCTTTGAAATGTAGGTTTCTAGTGCATTTTCTCATCTCGGCTTTTGTTTTCATATTCCTCAGTCGCCTCCTAGCTTTGAAAATGTAGACCAAGATATGATGGGGAATATTGTCCCTTCCCGTGGTGCCCCAGTTCTGATATTGTATTTGATAAAAAGTTGACCGTTTTCAGAACTAAACTCCAAAAGGTTCTGGTGGGTCGGTGGACAGAAAACATCTACTGGCTGGAAATGGCTTAATGGACAGGCGATAGACATTCTGGATGTATCCCTGTGGGCGCCCAATAATCCAAGCGGAAATGGCGAGTGCCTTCGTTACATGATCGGACGTGCAGCATTCGACGATGTTTGGTGCTTCAAGAAACAGTACTTTGTGTGCGAGAGAGACGAAAATTGTTAGGAACAAATTGAAAGGGTATATGTATTTTGACAATCAATAAAAATCGGACCCTTAATAATCCGAACACGTTCGTTTCTGGTCAAAATCGTCTGGACTACGAAAGCTGAACAGATGGAGAAGAGTGAATGAATCACACAAGATATTACTCACTCACAAGATTGAAAATGTATGAAAATTGTGGCATTTTTACTTTCTCTAGATCGGATTCAAATGCAGACCCTAATCATGGCTCTGTTTCTCTCCGTAGGAGGTTAGGGTGAGGGTAAGGGTGAGGGTGAGGGTTAGTGTTTAATTAGGGTAAGGATTAGTGTTGGGTTAGGGTTAGGGTTAGTGTTGGGTGAGGGTTAGTGATGGGTTAGGGTTAGGTTGTGTTAGGGTGAGGTTAGTGTTGGGTTAGGGTTAGGGTGAGGGTTAGTGTTGAGTTAGAATAAGGATTATTGTTGGGTAAGTGTGAGGGTTAGGGTTAGAGTGTTGGATTTGGGTGAGAGTTAGTGTTGGGTTAGGGTGAGGATGGGGGTAAGTGTTGGGTTAGGATGAGGATTAGTGTTGGGTTTGGGTTAGGGTGAGGGTTTCTTTTGCGCTAGTGTGAGGGTTAGTGCTGGGTAAGAGTTAGGGTGAGGGCTAGTGTTGGGTTAGGGTGAGGGCTAGTGTTGGGTTAGGGTTAGTGTGAGGGTTAGTGTTGGAGTGAGGGCTAGGGTTAGGGTGAGGGTTAGTGTTGGGTTAGTGTGAGGGTTAGTGTTTGGGTGATAGCTAGTGTTGGGTTAGGGTTAGGGTTAGGGTTAGGGTGAGGGTTAGTGTTGGGTTAGAGTTAGGTGAGAGTTAGGGTAAGTGTTGGGTTAGTGTGAGGGTTAGTGTTGGGTTAGTGTGAGGGTTAGTGTTTGTGTGAGGGTTAATGTTGGGTTAGGGTGAGGGCTTGTGTTTGGTTAGGGTTAGGGTGGAGTTGGTTTTGGGTTAGGGTAAGGGTTAGTGCTGGGTTAGGGTTAGGGTGAGGGTTAGTGTTGGGTTAGGGTTAGGGTTAGGGTGAGGGCTATTGTTGGGTTAGTGTGAGGGCTAGTGTTGGGTTATAGTGAGGGTTAGTGTTGGGGTGAGGGCTAGTGTTGGGTTAGGGTTAGGGTTAGTGCTGGGTTAGGGTTAGGGTGAGGGTTAGTGTTGGGTTAGGGTTAGGGTTAGGGTGAGGGCTATTGTTGGGTTAGTGTGAGGGCTAGTGTTGGGTTATAGTGAGGGTTAGTGTTGGGGTGAGGGCTAGTGTTGGGTTAGGGTTAGGGTTAGGGTTAGTGTTTGGTAAGGGTTAGGGTGAGGGCTAGTGTTGGGTTAGGGTGAGGACTAGTGTTGGGTAAGGGTTAGGGTTAGGGTTAGTGTGAGGGTTAATGTTGGGGTGAGGGCTAGTGTTGGGTAAGGGTTAGGGTGAGGTTAGGGTTGGGTTAGGGTGAGGGTAAGGGTTAGTGTTGGGTTAGGGTAAGTGTTCGATTAGGGTGAGGGTTTGTGTTTGCTTAGAGTTAGAGTGAGGGTTAGGGTTAGGGTTAGGGTTAGGGTGAGTGTTGGGTTAGGGTGAGGGCTAGTGTTAAGTTAGGGTTAGGGTGAGGCCTAGTGTTGGGTTAGGGTTAGTGTTCGGTCAGGGTGAGGGTTTGTGTTTGCTTAGAGTTAGGGTGAGGGTTATTTTTGGATTAGGGTGAGGGTTAGTGTTGGGGTGAGGGCTAGTGTTGGGTTAGGGTTAGGGTTAGGGTGAGGGTTAGTGTTTGGTAAGGGTTAGGGTGAGGGCTAATGTTGGGTTAGGGTGAGGGCTAGTGTTGGGTTAGTGTGAGGGTTAGTGTTGGGTTAGGGTTAGGGTTTGGGTGAGGGTTAGTGTTGGTTTAGTGTGAGGGTTAGAGTTAGGTGAGGGTTGATGTTGGGTTAGGGTTAATGTGAGGGTTAGTGTTGGGGTAATGGCTAGTGTTGGGTTAGGGTTAGGGTTAGGGTTAGGATGAGGGTTAGTGTTGGGTAAGGGTTAGGGTTAGGGTTAGTGTGAGGGTTAGTGTTGGGGTGAGGGCTAGTGTTGGGTAAGGGTTAGGGTGAGGTTAGGGTTGGGTTAGGGTGAGGGTAAGGGTTAGTGTTGGGTTAGGGTTAGTGTTCGATTAGGGTGAGGGTTTGTGTTTGCTTAGAGTTAGAGTGAGGGTTAGGGTTAGGGTTAGGGTGAGTGTTGGGTTAGGGTGAGGGTTAGTGTTAAGTTAGGGTTAGGGTGAGGCCTAGTGTTGGGTTAGGGTTAGTGTTCGGTCAGGGTGAGGGTTTGTGTTTGCTTAGAGTTAGGGTGAGGGTTAGGGTTAGGGTGAGTGTTGAGTTAGGGTGAAGGCTAGTGTTGGGTTAGGGTTAGTGTTCGGTTAGATTGAGGGTTTGTGTTTGCTTAGAGTTAGGGTGAGGGTTAGGGTTAGGGTTAGGGCGATAGTTAACACTATGTGGGTTGAGTTAACCTTCCCAGTTCTACGCGGAGAATAACGGCTTATTGTACCGAACAACACCTTACCATGTCACATCAATAGAGTTTCACAAACAATACTGTTTCGCTTTTGTTATGTTGAGTGTCAGAAATCAAAGTGATTGTATTCAATTCTGATAAAAGACTGTGGTTTACGGATTAGATTTGACGATTTTAATAGAATTATTACGCAAACTTTTAAGTATCTAATTAACAGAAAGTGGGCAGCAGATATTTAAATATCATAATGCTTTTATTCAGTTAGGAAATGAAAATCTAACCATTTAGTCTTTATATAGCAATTCTATCATCAGTCATCAATATAACAAACACTAAGATCAAAAAAGTTTCCTTTATTGTGTCTACAATATCATTATGTTTTGAAAATATTTTCTTCAACTTACTGGACCACAAGAACTTTTTGAAGTGCAGATATTTTCGTTGTCTTCGTAGCTATAGGAAACGATGAAAATAACAAGAGAAATACTTTATTTAAAAGAATTTTATTTAATTATATGGTTTTCACGAAAATTTGCACCCTTTAACTGATTTCTTATTTGTAAACAGCGCGAATAATGCTTGATTTTGTCCTCAAATGATTATCTAAAGCCAACCTCCCTGATGTATCCGAGGTGTACGGATGTTTCTTTGTATGCCTTTAATGGCCTATACACATCTATAACCACGAAGCATGACCTAATTATCAGCAGGAAAGTGCCTGTGTTGTTTGAATGTACGAATATAACGTGTTTTTAAACATTTTAAAAGTATGAGTAATTTTTAGTTTGAATGCTTTAAAGCAATGTCGATAGTTCGTTTACGTTTGACTTGTCAAAGTCAGGTATCGATTTCCCTTATCGTTTATCATTGGAGTCAATCTCTTCGTTTTATAAAGTAGACATACGCTATTGTGATGCAGAATCAAGGTCGGCCATTTTCGAATATAATTACTGATTAATAACTATTTTTCAACACAAGGCACACATGTTCACATCCTCTTAACTTTGTTCGTTTGCCATTTCAGATTTTTTTATCATACATATACAATTTATGTGTTTCTGGAGTATGAATCCTGCTGACTTCCACTGGGACTCACTTGCTGCAAAACTGCACTTAACCTTCCCTCATTTATAAGTCATTTACATTTCAAGGCAGAATGACTCCTACATCTCCTTCTCCCAAAGTATTAAATTTCCTAGATTTTAATTGACAATATGCAAACATTATGACTATGTTGTCAAGATTTTGATAATATATATAAACATCATAAATATGTCGTCAATCTATGAAATTGTGTGTATTTATCCATAGTTACGCATTGTGATTATCTTGTGTAAGGATATATGGTGGTGTCGTTCTTGCTTATACCGGTTGTCAACGTACTATGTTTGCTTTTTTGCCCCTAATTTTTACAGAAATGTTGTTTGATGTTAAATCATTTGATATATATATATATGTATTTGCAAAAAGTAAATAAAAACATCAATTTATTAATGTATTCTTTGAACCACTTTGTTGAAATGGTGTTGTCAATGACGACCAGTTGCAGCCTACTGCTAACAGTATAATATGATAGGTGAACGGATCTGTTCTAAAGATATGTGTTTAGTAATTTGGTCTTGCAATGATTGCTGAAAATCTCTCTGTCTTGGAAACCAAAGGACAGACGCTTTAAACTTAAAACGGATCTTTGGGGTTTGTCGGCAGTTTACACCAATCTGATGCACGTTTTGTTTATATCACTCATCGAAAATTATTTTGAGATTTATTAATTTCCAAATTATGAATTAATGGAAACAATTATCATGGCAATTATTGTTAATAACTAAAATAATAATAATAAAGCTACATTTTGCGTTTCCGTAGTTACCATGGTTACCGTAGTTAATACACTTAACTACTGACAATTATCACAACAGCTTCAATAAGTTTCAACGATGTATGTATTGAACAACATTTTTATGGCGTTCATACCACAGTAAACGCAATAAAAGTTTAATGTCCATGTAAATGTACGCGTACTTGTGTTAACAACAATCGTAATAGAGAAATATATCAAGTTGTACTCAATTTGGACCAAATCATTCCCGTGTCGTTTGCTTAATGCTTGGGTATATTAACATTGATCTGCGCGTATCGATAAGGGGAGATAATTCTTACACGATTTGATCCATACTTCGTTCTAATGATATTTATTGGAGATACACAGAATGTAAATTAAAAGAAATGTTATATGTAAAATAATGGCTTTAAAAAACATATAAATAGTGTACCAATATGGAGACTGTAGAAGAATGGGATAGTTTTCACATTTTGGTGATATCTGCATAAAACATTTACCGTACTGTCATCTGAAACAAAATAGCTGCCAATAACATGAAGATTTTAAACTTCATTTGCCTGAAAATGATACTCTCCAACAAGACTAAGAACATCTACTAAGCGATTCTGAAACAAAACTGTATTTTGACTTAAGTAAGTTATTGATGCCATGGAAACATCAGAAGAGGACACGACACAGTTCGTGTCAATTTAAAGATAGCTACTATCCGACCCAAGGCTAAGATCTCGATCTAGGCAATATTTCTGCACGCAGCTGTTTAATAATTTCTTTCATTTTAATGAAACAAATGTGACAATTAATTAATTTTTTTTTATTGTAAGGAAAATGTTAAGTATAATCGTCTTTCTCTTCCCCCAACCCCGGGCGGTACTGCTTGACCATCCTCTACATATGGACTAAGTTTCTAATCCAAGTCATTAGACTTGTTCAAGCGCTCACAAATACAGACTTGAAATTGTTCAAATTATTGATAACAAATTTTCTAAAACACAACTACTGAATTTTGCTTCGGTCGATTTCATGGGATTAAGAATTAAGATGTTCGTGTGAAAAAAATCCGATCAAATCAAGTTTCAACCCTTAAGTGAATGGCGGATACATGTACGACATACAGAATCGCTACACCAACTATGGGACCGTGTTGTGGTCGATATTATTGATAAGCTATCGAACAGCAGGAACAACAATCTCCATTGCTGGACTATATCAACGTAGTGACGTCACATATCACTGACTGTGACGACAAAGACAGGTGCGCGAAGCCCGATATCTCCATTGAGACACTGGAGACCGACGAGAGTTTACTTGCTAAAGGCGGACAACATTCTACTAAACAGAGAAAGGTACGAATCCATTTCTTAATTAACGTCAGTATATATTTATTAAATGATTAATGTGGTTCAGAAAAGTGTTCTTTTTATTTTGGGAAATTCCACGTTCATTGATAGTTCGCAATCTACCTATGTCATCCATTCGCTATATATATATATAATTTTTGTTTAACTGATGTTAGATGCAGTGCAGCTCTATTTGTAACTTGGTAATGTAATACAAGAATGCAATTACGAACTTGAATATGTAAATATTGTAATTATTAGTTACAGGTAAATACTACACCATGAGATTCAGCCCCCTACTGATATTTGTTCTCATTACATCCGGGTTCCATTGTCATTCTTATAAATACAAGGGAAGTAATGATATCAATTTAAACCAAAGTCCAAGAAGTCATTACATTTCCGGTGTCGGCGGTTCTAGTGTAAACTACAGATCCGGAAGTGGCTCTTTGACAGAAGACATTGGTATTCAACCGAGTTCCGAAAAAGAAGCAAGCCCTCATTTCTCAATGAGTGGTCAGCCAGGTTCCGGAAATGTAGCGAACTCTCCTTTCTCCATTTCTGGGGACGGATATTTCAACGGAGGAATGGATGCCCAACCAGGTTCCGGAAATGTGGAAAACTCTCCTTTCTCCATTTCCGGAAGTGGATCATTATCTAGCGGTTTGAGTGGCCACCTAGGTTCTGGAAATAATGCGAACTCTCCTTTCTCCGTTTCCGGAAGTGGATCTTTATCTAGTGGTTTGAGTGGCCAACCAGGTTCTGGAAATAATGCGAACTCTCCTTTCTCCATTTCCGGAAGTGGATCTTTATCTGGCGGTTTGAGTGGCCACCTAGGTTCTGGAAATAATGCGAACTCTCCTTTCTCCATTTCCGGAAGTGGATCTTTATCCGGCGGTTTGAGTGGCCACCTAGGTTCTGGAAATAATGTGAACTCTCCTTTCTCCATTTCCGGGGATGGATCTTTATCCGGCGGTTTGAGTGGGCAACCAGGTTCTGGAAATGGAGCAAACTCTCCTTTCTCCATTTCCGGAAGTGGATCTTTAACCGGGGGTATGAGTGGCCACCTAGGTTCTGGAAATAATGCAAACTCTCCTTTCTCCATTTCCGGAAGTGGATCTTTGACCGGGGGTATCAGTGGCCACCTAGGTTCTGGAAATAATGCGAACTCTCCTTTCTCCAGTTCCGGGAGTGGATCATTATACGGAGTTATGAATGGTCAACCAGGTTCCGAAAATGCAGCAAACTCCCCTTTCTCCATTTCCGGGAGTGGATCTTTAACCGGAAGTATTAGTGTTAAGCCAGGTTCCGGAAATGAAGCAAACTCTCCTTTCACCATTGCCGGAAGTGGGTCCTTGGGCGGTGGATTTTACGGCCTTGACACCGGAGGAAATAGCATGGGAACTGCTGGTTCCGGTGTAGGAATGGCTAGTCCATTCAGTACAGGGAACAAAGGGGGTACCGGAAATGGACAAGGACCATTCAGTATGTCGTCGTCTGGAGATAGCGGGGGAAAAGGCGGAAGTGGAAAAGGTAGGCCGCAGAGACTTCAAACAGACAAATTATGTATACATAAATTTCTTACAGAAATTAACTATCTAATGAATACTGAATATGAGGCTTATTATTTGGCAATCTAGTAGACGACAGATACAAAACATACGATATCGTCGAACGTTGTTTTGTAAGCTTGATTTCCTCTTATCGTTAAAGAATAAGTGAGAGAGAGAGAGAGAGAGAGAGAGAGAGAGAGAGAGAGAGAGAGAGAGAGAGAGAGGAGAGAGAGGAGAGAGAGAGAGAGAGAGAGAGAGAGAGAGAGAGAGAGAGAGAGAGAGAGAGAGAGAGAGAGAGAGAGAGAGAAAAGAATCACCTCTCACACAGTGATAGACAAATACAGACACGTGCTCTTTTGATCACTTTGAACTTTCTTCAGTCGCTTCCTCGACTTCAAAAGTCAACACCGAGCATCACTAGCGAGTCCTAGAAGGACGAAACAGCTGTATGATGTAGCATCACTGACGAGTCCTAGAAGGACGAAACAACTGTATGATGTAGCATCACTGACGAGTCCTAGAAGGACGAAACAGCTGTATGATGTATCATCACTGACGAGTCATAGAAGGACAAAACAGCTGTATGATGTAGCATCACTGACGAGTCCTAGCAGGACGAAACAGCTGTATGATGTGGCATCACTGACGAGTCCTAGAAGGACGGAACAGCTGTATGATGTGGCATCACTGACGAGTCCTAGCAGGACGAAACAGCTGTATGATGTAGCATCACTGACGAGTCCTAGAAGGACGAAACAGCTGTATGATGTGGCATCACTGACGAGTCCTAGAAGGACGAAACAGCTGTATGATGTAGCATCACTGACGAGTCCTAGAAGGACGAAACAGCTGTATGATGTAGCATCACTGACGAGTCCTAGAAGGACGAAACAGCTGTATGATGTAGCATCACTGACGAGTCCTAGAAGGACGAAACAGCTGTATGATGTAGCATCACTGACGAGTCCTAGAAGGACGAAACAGCTGTATGATGTAGCATCACTGACGAGTCCTAGAAGGACGAAACAGCTGTATGATGTAGCATCACTGACGAGTCCTAGAAGGACGAAACAGCTGTATGATGTAGCATCACTGACGAGTCCTAGAAGGACGAAACAGCTGTATGATGTGGCATCACTGACGAGTCCTAGAAGGACGAAACAGCTGTATGATGTATCATCACTGACGAGTCATAGAAGGATAAAACAGCTGTATGATGTAGCATCACTGACGAGTCCTAGCAGGACGAAACAGCTGTATGATGTGGCATCACTGACGAGTCCTAGAAGGACGGAACAGCTGTATGATGTGGCATCACTGACGAGTCCTAGCAGGACGAAACAGCTGTATGATGTAGCATCACTGACGAGTCCTAGAAGGACGAAACAGCTGTATGATGTGGCATCACTGACGAGTCCTAGAAGGACGAAACAGCTGTATGATGTAGCATCACTGACGAGTCCTAGAAGGACGAAACAGCTGTATGATGTGGCATCATTGACGAGTCCTAGAAGGACGAAACAGCTGTATGATGTGGCATCACTGACGAGTCCTAGAAGGACGAAACAGCTGTATGATGTAGCATCACTGACGAGTCCTAGAAGGACGAAACAGCTGTATGATGTAGCATCACTGACGAGTCCTAGAAGGACGAAACAGCTGTATGATGTGGCATCACTGACGAGTCCTAGAAGGACGGAACAGCTGTATGATGTGGCATCACTGACGAGTCCTAGAAGGACGAAACAGCTGTATGATGTATCATCACTGACGAGTCATAGAAGGATAAAACAGCTGTATGATGTAGCATCACTGACGAGTCCTAGAAGGACGAAACAGCTGTATGATGTGGCATCACTGACGAGTCCTAGAAGGACGGAACAGCTGTATGATGTGGCATCACTGACGAGTCCTAGAAGGACGAAACAGCTGTATGATGTAGCATCACTGACGAGTCCTAGAAGGACGAAACAGCTGTATGATGTAGCATCACTGACGAGTCCTAGAAGGACGAAACAGCTGTATGATGTAGCATCACTGACGAGTCCTAGAAGGACGAAACAGCTGTATGATGTGGCATCATTGACGAGTCCTAGAAGGACGAAACAGCTGTATGATGTGGCATCACTGACGAGTCCTAGAAGGACGAAACAGCTGTATGATGTAGCATCACTGACGAGTCCTAGAAGGACGAAACAGCTGTATGATGTGGCATCACTGACGAGTCCTAGAAGGACGAAACAGCTGTATGATGTGGCATCACTGACGAGTCCTAGAAGGACGGAACAGCTGTATGATGTGGCATCACTGACGAGTCCTAGAAGGACGAAACAGCTGTATGATGTGGCATCACTGACGAGTCCTAGAAGGACGAAACAGCTGTATGATGTGGCATCACTGACGAGTCCTAGAAGGACGAAACAGCTGTATGATGTGGCATCACTGACGAGTCCTAGAAGGACGAAACAGCTGTATGATGTAGCATCACTGACGAGTCCTAGAAGGACGAAACAGCTGTATGATGTAGCATCACTGACGAGTCCTAGAAGGACGAAACAGCTGTATGATGTAGCATCACTGACGAGTCCTAGAAGGACGAAACAGCTGTATGATGTAGCATCACTGTCGAGTCCTAGAAGGACGAAACAGCGGTATGATGTAGCATCACTGACGAGTCCTAGCAGGACGAAACTGCGGTATGATGTAGCATCACTGACGAGTCCTAGCAGGACGAAACAGCGGTATGATGTAGCATCACTGACGAGTCCTAGCAGGACGAAACAGCTGTATGATGTAGCATCACTGACGAGTCCTAGCAGGACGAAACAGCTGTATGATGTAGCATCACTGACGAGTCCTAGCAGGACGAAACAGCTGTATGATGTAGCATCACTGTCGAGTCCTAGAAGGACGAAACAGCGGTATGATGTAGCATCACTGACGAGTCCTAGCAGGACGAAACAGCGGTATGATGTAGCATCACTGACGAGTCCTAGCAGGACGAAACAGCGGTATGATGTAGCATCACTGACGAGTCCTAGCAGGACGAAACAGCGGTATGATGTAGCATCACTGACGAGTCCTAGCAGGACGAAACAGCTGTATGATGTAGCATCACTGACGAGTCCTAGCAGGACGAAACAGCTGTATGATGTAGCATCACTGACGAGTCCTAGCAGGAAGAAACAGCTGTATGATGTAGCATCACTGTCGAGTCCTAGAAGGACGAAACAGCGGTATGATGTAGCATCACTGACGAGTCCTAGATGTAGCATCACTGACGAAAGGACAGCTGTATGATGTAGCAGGACGAGTCCTAGAAGGACGAAACAGCTGTATGATGTAGCATCACTGACGAGTCCTAGAAGGACGAAACAGCTGTATGATGTAGCATCACTGACGAGTCCTAGGTGGACGGAACAGCTGTATGATGTAGCATCACTGACGAGTCCTAGAAGGACGAAACAACTGTATGATGTAGCATCACTGACGAGTCCTAGAAGGACGAAACAGCTGTATGATGTAGCATCATTGACGAGTCCTAGAAGGACGAAACAGATGTATGATATTAACATCACTCACTGACGAGTCCTAGAAGGACGAAACAGCTGTATGATGTAGCATCACTGACGAGTCCTAGAAGGACGAAACAGCTGTATGATGTAGCATCACTGACGAGTCCTAGAAGGACGAAACAGCTGTATGATGTAGTTTGAATAATTGTCTGGCTTTACTGTATCCAATTCTAAATTTATGTTAACACGTGCTTTTCACTTGTGTGTTTTTTTACATGTCGATATTTCCGAGTTCAAATTCAGTGGCACAAAATAGAATATCTAGCGATGTAAATTTCTCTAACTGTAGATATAGTTATTGAAGTAGACGCCATTATTTCTAGGAATGCCCAGTCCTTTCTCCACATCGGATGCGGCCGGCGGAGGGCCAGGCAGTTTTGTCGGGGGATCGTTTGCAATGGACATGATGGATAGCGCTGGTCCAGGAGGACTCACTGGCGGATCATTCGACATTGGAACCGGAAGTTACGGACCAGGCGGTCTTGCAGGTATAGTTCCTGCCCTGTAATTCTAAAATGTTGTTTTCCTACCTCAACTTTGACCTTTCTGGCAATATCCAAAAGAAGTTCATGTTTTAGGATTTCAAAGTTGATATCACTATTTATAGAAAGTTGCCAAACATCAATGCCAAATACTGGGATATTCGTCTTGTAACAGACGTTTACTTTTTTCTGAATATACAATCGTTATGTATAGGCCCTTACTACTAATTTTTGACACAGAATCTGTTAAAGGTACAGGTCGAAAATTACTCAACTCAGGCATCACCGTGCCTCAACTGAACCTGCATTAGCAATGCACATAATATCGACAAATATCCTTTAAACGAATCTGTTTTGGTTTTTATCAGCATTATTTCCGGTCTCTTTACTCACAACAAAATTGGCATGCACAAAACGATTGTGATGTTTACCAAGTCCAGGTCCATTATAAATTGACAACTTTAAAAAAAGAATAGATTTCACGGATAAAAAGGATTATCAATTTATATCTGAACTGGATAAGTTGTAATTTACACTGCAGCTTGACAATATGTTAAGTGTATGAATGAAAATGTTAATCATAGAATTTTGTTTCCTTACAAATCCCCACTGTATCGTGCATCACTAGCCAAATTGAAATTTACATTAATTTGAAGAAATTGCATTTATTTCAACATAACAGTACAATTCCTACATACCATCGATATTTCATGGCAATAAGTGCGATACCTTATGGATAAAAAAAAAGTTTGTGATATTTTGTAACGATATATTGTACTGACTTAGATAATCAGTCTGTGATTGGTCAGGATTTTTTTTCTCCTGAAAGCCGCTCTTTTCCAATCAAATTACTTCGATGTTGCCTTCAGTTTTGCTACGAAATGTTTCAGAGGTGCAGGGATCAATAGTAAGCGTTACCCCGGGATCTGTAATTTTCAAACAGAATATACTAAGACAAAAGCTTGCTTAGTGTACATGTACATAGTTTAATCATTTCTGTTATAATTTGTACCAGAGATATCTTGTTCTGTTAGATAATGTATCTGTAATTGTCGGTAGGAGGAGCGTTTGACTTGGGTGGTAGTTCTGGCTTTAACGGCGATGGTGACAAGAGTCTATATGACACTGATCAATACCAGGCGATGCTTAAGGACCAGTTTAAAAGCGACTTATACGAACCAGGGCTAACTGGAATTTCCTACTCTGGAGGACTTACAGCAAATTCGGCCTTGGCTGGGAATTCCAACTCCGGATCCACGTCCGCTGAACAGGACAGTTTAATGGATTACAACAAAAACCCATACTACAGTCTCGGTTCATACTCCGTGTCGTCCGGGTCAGGCTGGGACAGCTCGACCTCACAAGGTCAGTTGACATTTGGATGACATTTGACCCCGTACACACAACGACGTTGGCCATGTTGGCCGTCACAAGTTCGATTTTTATGAAATATAGTCTTCCATTTTATACACTCACCAGACCAAATCGATGAAATCCACAAAACAAACGTCATCATTGACATCAAACAGAAACATCCATTACCCACACCCTTCGAATAAAAATCCTATTTACCCAACTACCAACTATGTATTGTGTTACATTATCGATACTCCAGGGGTTACCATCACTTAGCAGAAGACACTTTCCCTTCCGGAACACCTTATCTAATTCCCCTAGTATTTCTTAAGATGTCTCCGTGTAAATTTTTCTATTGTTTATATTTCGCTCTAACTGCGTTAAATTTTAGGTTGAATAAGAAATTATGGCAACATATTGATCACTTTTTTTTGTTTATTCGTAGCAGCCAAATCAGATGAACAGAACTTCGGAAATCCTTTTGATTTACCCTATGACGAACTTCTGTCAAACCCGCTATCATCACATAGCAACACGGGTAAAGACGTCTCTACGTTCGGGGGGTTCACTGCGGGATCTGCCAACCTTGTCGATTCTTCGATGGACTCTGTAAAATCGCTGTTTAATATCGATAAGGGATACAGTTCTCCTATTGGAAGTACTGGAATCGGAGGCTTCAACAACCCAGGTGGAAATCCTGCAAATCAGAAGGGATCAATGGCAACTTCCTTCCAGGATCCTTCACGTCAGGGCAGCCCCTTTAAGACTTTCAACCAGGTACAAAGTAAGTACATGTGCACTTATTGTACATTTAACTTCAGTGAATCTAATGCTTTAAAGAAATACATTGAGGTTTAATCATGAGGCAAGAAGCAAACACAAACATCATAAATAGCAAGTATTTACAGTCTCGAATGACAAACATGGTGGCGAGTGTAAAAGACAATATTTGTTTTGATGATTGCCTGTCTAGGCAGCGTTGCAAGTATTTCTCTCAACTTTGTCATATCCATTGACTAAATATTGGATACACGATATGTTAATTATTCCGAAAGATAGAGCAGTTTGATGTAAGTATATTTTGATGTGTCTATCATGTAAACAAATAGCGATCGCATCCATCCGAAAAATGGCAGAATGGTGAGTTGACAAATAGAGACGAGGGGGCACAAGTTAAGTCATCTTTATGACCCCGTTTTAGCATTCAACAATTGGCGGAATTTCAACCGTTCCACAGACTGTCAGCCATATAAGAATACTAATGGGACAAAAATGGTTCGTGACAGTTTGATAGTTGGCATTGCACTAGTTGTAAAGTCATTTGTCCTCTTTACTTGAAGCAGACGTTCGAGAGCTTGTTAATAGCTTTCACGTGCTTTAACCGGAATGGGTAACGTGACAAGTAAAAACTAGTAAATTTAATCAGTAGAATATAAAGATTGTGCCACTGATTACAGAGCATACGACACAAGTGTTGTGTGTCCATGCACATAATGCGAGTTATAAGGCAATGTATTCAATGAAAAGATCGGCCTCCTGTTAAAGTTTTGAATGATTGTGGACAAGGCTTCCGCACACACAACTCTTAAATCGAGATCACCCTATCAGTTCAGTACACATTAACTCTTCTTTTTTATGTTTATACAGGGAGAAGACTTCTACACAAGGAACTCTTAAAAGGAAATCGCCCTATCAGTTTACTACATCCTAACTCTACTTTTATGTTTATACAGGTAGAAGACTTTTACACACGGAACTCTTAAATCGAGGTCACCCTATCGGTTCAGTACACCCTAACTCTATTTTTTATGTCTATACAGGGAGAAGGCTTCCACACACATAACTCTTAAATCGAGATCACCCTATCAGTTCAGTTCATTGTAACTCTTCTTTTTTATGTTTATACAGGGAGAAGACGGCTCCTACACACATTGACTGTTAAATCGAGATCACCTTATCAGTTCAGTACACTCTAACTATACTGTTTTTTGTTTATACAGGGAGAAGACGGCTCCTACACACATTGACTGTTAAATCGAGATCACCTTATCAGTTCAGTACACACTAACTATACTGTTTTTTGTTTATACAGGGAGAAGACGGCTCCTACACACATTGACTGTTAAATCGAGATCACCTTATCAGTTCAGTACACTCTAACTATACTGTTTTTTGTTTATACAGGGAGAAGACGGCTCCTACACACATTGACTGTTAAATCGAGATCACCTTATCAGTTCAGTACACACTAACTATACTGTTTTTTGTTTATACAGGGAGAAGAAGACTCCTACACACATTGACTGTTAAATCGAGATCACCTTATCAGTTCAGTACACACTAACTATACTGTTTTTTGTTTATACAGGGAGAAGAAGACTCCTACACACATTGACTGTTAAATCAAGATCGCCTTATCAGTTCAATACCACGTAACAATACTTGTTCATTTCTTACAATAAAAAAATGAAATTTAAAGATTCGTTTCCTCATTGTATTATTACGTTCTACATATCCCTCAGACGAAGAAGGACATTGTACTATCAAATAGTCTATTTCTCACGTTCGGCATATCTTTCGGGTTAAAATTTCTGTGCATATTATTTAACCTACCATGAAAAATCATCGTAGCGCAAAGGAAAATTTTAGAAGCACAGTTTTAAAGAGAGGTAAAACAATATTATATTTCAGGTGGGTTTTAGTTTTTAGATTAGCCGTGACAAATCTCCACTATTTTACCTCTGCAACCGTTCGACAGTAGGTAATCAAAGGGTAGTGGCATTTTATTTTGGAAAGATGCAGAAAAACTGAAGAAAGCACGTGTCAAAATGTCCTGTTCATCATAAACACTTGGAATTTTTCTTCAGTGATCGGCCACGTTGTTGTTGTATATGGAGCTCGAGGTTCTACACATCTAGTTTTACAAAGATGAGAAAATTATGATTGGAGAGGTAATAGCTGATTGGGCCATATCAAGCGTGGCTCTGAAATCTACACTGGCCAGGTACAAATTTGACGTTATAACGCTTTATTATTTATATATTTTATTATTCATAAGCCGAATTCTCCATTTCCCGATGTTGAAATCTAAGGTAATAGCCGCTTTAACGCGACACCTTACGATTCATTAGCATTCATGACAAATATAATTGATAAATAAGTAATGTGAAATACAAAAACGCTATATCATGTATAAAACATGATATTGTATGTCGTATTTAGTTAGATAAATACTCTATCCTTGTCATGTACAAGGTAGACAACTTAACGGAAGATGGCCAGCTCGTCTATAGTTACTTTATATTAGTGTATAGTGACTTTACATAGGCTAGAATAGAACCGTAAAGTGCAGTGACAACATTTACTATCAACATTATCAAATAAAGGTTCGAACAGGGCATATATATATATAGAGTGGTGTAGTCAGGGGATGAACAGTAACAATATGTATAGAGAGGTGTAGTCGGGGGATGGACAGTAACAATATGTATAGAGTGGTGAAGCCAGGGGACGGACGGTAACAATATGTATAGAGTGGTGTAGTCAGGGGATGGACGGTAACAATGTGTATAGAGTGGTGTAGTCAGGGGATGGACGGTAACAATATGTATAGAGTGGTGTAGACAGGAGATGGACGGTAACAATATGTATAGAGTGGTGTAGACAGGGGATGGACGGTAACAATATGTATTGAGTGGTGTTGACAGGGGTTGGACAGTAACAACATGTGTAGAGTGGTGTAGTCAGGGGATGGACGGTAACAATATGTATAGAGTGGTGTAGTCAGGGGATGGACGGTAACAATATGTATAGAGTGGTGTAGTCAGGGGATGGACGGTAACAATATGTATAGAGTGGTGTAGACAGGGGATGGACGGTAACAATGTGTATAGAGTGGTGTAGTCAGGGGATGGACGATAACAATATGTATAGAGTGGTGAAATCAGGGGATGGACGGTAACAATATATATGTAATTATCGCGAGACTACACAAACAGAACCGTCCCCAGTCATCAAATCATTACTAACCTTTACCATACCACGTGATGAAATCTCCACACCACTACGACCAGGTCCGGGTAGTTTGTAGATCCTATTTTATTCGTTAACGTAAATACATCTTCTCCATTTTTGGTCGTTGCTCGTCCAAGATTACGAACAAAGATTATTGTAACCTTACACTCAACAAATCTACAATAGGCAGATGTAGACATGTCAAGTTAAGTTTCGTAATTGAGTTTTATAAATTTTAAAGGATATCATTTATTATCTGTCAATAATACACGTCTCAAAACTGTTTTATCAATTCAATGCAAGCGTGTAAAAACTAGCTAACTCATTGAAAATGAAACTAAAACACGCACACACTTTCGGTTTTAAAATACCGTCGGACATCTGATGCCCTTTTTCATCGAAATATGACCATCTTAGCAACACTGCCATTTTTTAAATTGACGAACGAAATTGATTTAACAATTTTAGTCATGTCGTACAAGTAATGCGTGTATGAGACTTCGAATCGATGGATGATGGGAGACAACTCGTTCGGTAAAAGATGGGTCAACCTGTTCATGACCTGGCAAAATTGAAGGTTCCGTGTGTGACACCTTGTGGAAATGACGAAAGGACAGATGTGATCCTTTGATGTACATCAAGCGAATCTCGAGCATAACGGTAAATTGTAATGGCTTTGAAGGGCGGAATCGCTGTAACCTTCCAAAAGGAGCATGTCAGTCTGTGACTGGTCAGTTTTTTTCTCCCGAAACCAATCAAATTACCGTGGTTGTGCCTTTAGTTTTACCACGACATGTTCCAGGGGTGCAGATAACAAAAGTAATCATATCTCCTGGAGTGTCTAGGATGAGGACAACCATTTCTCTTTCAAACGGGCCAGTGGCGCAATAATATGTTCTACACAGATCTAAATGACCTATGTTACTTAATGAGATATTTACATTCTCTTTTTATTTTTAATTTGTTGATTTTACATGATTGCATTTTTACAAAAAGTGACAGCATCATCTACTTCACGAAATAATATAAAACAATAGAATAGAAGTTCTTATAACACAACCAGTGGAAGATTAGAGTGTGACATTTCGTTGACTTCACGGTCACCTCCATCTTATAACACAACCAGTAGAAGATTAGAGTGTGGCGTTTCAATGACAAAACAGCCACCTTCATCTTATAACACAACCAGTAGAAGATTAGAGTGTGACGTTCCTATGACTACACGGTCACCTTCATCTTATAACACAACCAGTAGAAGATTAGAGTGTGACATTTCGTTGACTTCACGGTCACCTCCATCTTATAACACAACCAGTAGAAGAT
The DNA here is from genome assembly GCF_031769215.1 of Ylistrum balloti. Lineage (NCBI taxonomy): Eukaryota > Metazoa > Mollusca > Bivalvia > Pectinida > Pectinidae > Ylistrum > Ylistrum balloti. Next base: position 201,683 of record NW_026782068.1, on the reverse strand, counting down.
TAGAGTGTGGCGTTTCAATGACAAAACAGCCACCTTTATCTTATAACACAACCAGTAGAAGATTAGAGTGTGACGTTTCAATGACAAAACAGCCACCTTTATCTTATAACACAACCAGTAGAAGATTAGAGTGTGGCGTTTCAATGACAAAACAGCCTCCTTCATCTTATAACACAACCAGTAGAAGATTAGAGTGTGACGTTCCTATGACTACACAGTCACCTTCATCTTATAACACAACCAGTAGAAGATTAGAGTGTGACGTTTCAATGACAAAACAGCCTCCTTCATCTTATAACACAACCAGTAGAAGATTAGAGTGTTACGTTCCTATGACTACACGGTCACCTTCATCTTATAACACAACCAGTAGAAGATTAGAGTTTGACGTTTCGATGACTACACGGTCACCTTCATCTTATAACACAACCAGTAGAAGATTAGAGTGTGACGTTTCGATGACTACACGGTCACCTACATCTTATAACACAACCAGTAGAAGATTAGAGTTTGACGTTTCGATGACTACACGGTCACCTTCATCAGACAAATGATCAGTGTGGTATGAAATCGACCGTACTATCTCTATTGACATTACCAACCTGAAGAAAGAAAATGAAAAAAAGGAGAAAAAATTTCGCTCTCTCGGATGTAGATGTGTGTTGTTGTTTTTTTACTGTTAAGAAAGAATGAGTTTCCAGTATAGACACTGAGTGTTGAATATCTCTAACGCAACGGATTTAATGAAGGGTAAAAACACAATAGATGTGACAAACAAACATTAGAAAAGTATGAAATATTTCATATATTCCTTTATTTTATATAAAACAAGGTCAAAATAAATAATATCAACTACATCAGGACAAACAGTTTAAATAAAATATACTCTAACGTAAAGTCATTAATTTGCAAATATCATTTCAAGGCTACAATGCCTGAAAAAGCATTTTAAAATCTACACAGTCATTACATAGCTAATACAGCACACCATTATAAACGATAAAAAATGCATAATATACGTTCTTAACACAGAACAATAAGTTTTAATCTGAAAGGGATGTATTTCACTAAGTTCGAAGAATGAGTAAATTCAAAGAAAAAAACTTTAATGCATTTGAAAAATAATATTCACATACTGAAAATAGTAACGACATTTTTCATGTCCAGTTACTTTCAACGTCAGAAGCTTCAGCTCATCGCATATTTTTCATTTAATTAATGTCGAAAAATAGTAAGAATCTTAAGTATTAATAATGAATGTTTTTTCTTCACAGTAAATTATTTTTTTTGACTTTTTGTTTTTTCCTCGATTCGTATAAACTGGCACATATAGTAGCTTCCATAAAGTTCCACTATATCATCAGTTATTTTTTGGGGTACTAAGATAACAAGCAATTCATAAGACAAGTTCACATCTCCTCTAGTCAAGAGTTCCGCCAGGCAGAAACTTTTTGAATATTTTTCTTTCAAGTTGACAACATTAAGAGACCGGTACGTTTTCGAAAATTTCTTTTTCAATTTTCATGACAAGACTTTTTTGAACATGCATTTTCCAATTTATCTCATGACAATGAGGAAACTTTTTTAACATTTCTTTTCACTTGTCTGCAGGCGAGTAAGAAGAAAGTTTTTGAAGATTTCTTTAAATTTGTTCTTAACGACTCTTGATGTTCATCCCTGCTCACTTCATTAACAGAATAAAACGGAAATATTCACCTGCAAGCGTTCGTCATAACAATTTCGACTTGACCTAGCAAGTCATGTCAGAAGTTGATTAACAAAAACAATAATTATACATAAAAGTATGAAATAATGTCATTTGTTGATCAAATGTAGGGTATATACATGTACATACCCTGAATCACGTTAAACTCATACCCTTTAAAATCATTGTAGATATCTAACATCACAAAAAAAAATGTTTTATTATTTGAATTATTGTATAACGTCAAAAAACCATTGATCATTTGAATAGCACTGTACATTTGCAGGTTGGTCTCCCATTAACTCAGTGTTAATCTAGATTGTATTCGCAAGAGTATAGATGCAATCAGGACCATTGTACAATAACATGACGTCATTTTGACGCCATGTTGACCGACGTTATGTCGACGCTTTAAATGTCGCCTCAAATAACACAAATTATCGCTTTACGTTAATCATTTAACTGATCATGATTTTCAAAATGCTTTTCAAATACGTAAAAAAAAACAGCGAGGAGAACGATGTTAGATTAGAAAAAAGGCATGGAGACGTTTTGAATAATATATGAAACGTAACCATTGAATGTCGGTCAGATTGTATTTATTGTCAACATGAATGTGATCTAGGTGCCAGGTAAATAATCATGATAGACATGTTCTATATATCTGTAACTCACATAACATTCATATCGACAATGAATACAATCTGACTGACGTTCAAGGGTTAAATGATCACACATTTCATATAACAAATGGACAATATATCAAAATATATATACTTCATTCAAAACAGATCAGCGTATTCTTCGGTTTCCTCGTATCTCCGAATAAAAAGGATCTATATATGAAGATGATTCTTAAAATTGGCATCAATAGTAGACAGTTGAATCACACAGGACAGCACAGCCTTGTCTAAACTGTGTTTCTAAAGCTTGAACATTTTCTTAAACACGCTGGTATAGCATTAGAATAAAAAAATAAATATTTAACAAAATACAATTCGCTTATGAAATAATGACAATGATTTTAGAGACTGGATGTTCAGTCTATTACGATGTAATAACAAACTTGCACATTTCTTCACTTAAAATCTTAATATTTGATTTCCAAAAAAAATCCCACTTTCTCCTTAAGGAGCAACACATGTACATTTAAGTTTAGAATGCAACATGTTTTGTTTCTTTGGTGATGAAAGACAGAAATGTATGACTGAAATTAACTGAAGCTGAAATCGAATTTTTTTGGCGTCTTTGGCCTCAACCGGAAACTATTCCCAACAGGTGGCATTTGTCTTTCTGGAAAGTAGTCTTGAAAACCCATGAAAGTATCCTGTCGAAACAGCTGATCCGGAGGATCCTCTCTGTAGGTTGGGTCCGGGGAGAAAAGAAAAGTTCCCGGGGGGCCGGGCGGTTTTTCTGTTATAGGTTCTTGTATATCCTCGTCTATCATTTGGCTGACTTGTGAGATTTCTGTGGAAATCAATGGATTATTTTTTTATAGAACTCTCCAACTTTCTACTGGGTAAAGTTAAAATGTGTGGAATTTGTAAATATTCTGTATAAGCAAACAATAAATAACCAACTTTCTGATAGGGCCAAGAAAATTTCAATATGATTCAGCTACTTTTGAATGTCAAAATGTCTGCACAACTTTAACAAAATATTTTTCTGTGTGTACTTTGTATACACGGCACTCATTTTTCTGTTGGTATCTTGTAAAATACTGTTGTAACTACAAAGTGCATCTCAACTCAGGCAGTATATACTGTAGTTTAATTCTGTGGTGCTAATATTTTGCAGTAATTTCAGATTATGCTATTTCTTTGTGATTATATTTCATATGTGTTTATACATTGTTATCTGGTTATACACATATATTACATATATTTCCTTACATGTTGATTTATGTTAAATTCTTGCTTTGTATTAATCTTTTATATGACCACAAATATAGGGACATTTAATCCCTAATCATTACCAACTAAAACGTAGTCCGCAATTGACAGGATCAAATTTTAGTGCAATATGAATTTTTAGCAAATTAACACAATGATGAATTAGTGCATCCAAAATAATGTTGTTTAAACAAAATACAGAAACTAGAATAATCCTATTTTAGCGCAATATTCGCACAGGTTGTACCTATAGATATAGCAGAACAATTCGAGGAGGTCTCAGCCGTTCCTACATTAAAAGAGTTTGTGGGAGGTTTGTAAATGTAGATATTGTTATATACAAACTATATGAGATGGTTAATTTGCTAAATATATATCAAAATACTTGAATTGTTTAATTGTACATTAAGAGTTATCTCCCTTACCATATTAATTCCGGATATTTCATTACGTCTCCTTTTTCATTTAATTATAATTTACTTTTTCCGGATATTTGGTTTCTTATATTATGTATATATTTTTTTTTTTTTTCTGTCATAAAGAAATTTGAAAAAAAAATATAGAAGTTTGAGAAGCTTTGTTTTTGAATGTTTTCTTGTACTGCACAATATAACAATACTTTTTCCAGTATGTTGTACCTAAAGATATACCAATTTGTCTTAATATAATGTGCTGCTTCATAAATAGTTCATACAATAAGTACAAATGGTATACAAACAAAACTCACTGAGACGGTGGCGTTTTTCCTTGGCTTTAATACAGTATATGACAATACCGATGATGAGAAAGAATACCAAAACCAAGAGGATGCCTAATATTATACCCAGGATAGATGATGTTGTCTCTAGGTCTGTCTCCCCAGCATCCTAAGGTAAAACAAAATGTGTACAAAAATCAAGAGTCAAAGGTCAATGGCAAAATCAAGGGTCAAAGGTCAATGGTAAAATTAAGGATCAAAGGTCAATGTCAAAATCATGGGTCAAAGGTCAATGTTCAGACTAGTAAACAATCCTTATGTATGACTGCTAACTAGCAAGTATGGTCATGGGGGAAAACACAGAATTTAATTGTCCTGCACGTAAGACGTCAGAATGCCTGTCTACCTTCCATAATCGTAGGAGGAAATTTACTTTAGCTCAGAATCTTTCTTTCTTTTTACATATCTCCATTGAAAATGACTCACTTTTATTCAGAGTTGAGACTCCATTGAAGTGAGGAAGACAATCAGTTCTGAGCCGTAATGTACTATAATACAGTTGAACCTCATTACCTCGACAGGACCGTGGGAAAATTTAAAGAGTTTTCTGAGTGCTCGATTTCAGCAAATTTTGAATGTTTAGTGTAATCTTTGGCCAGAACTGACAAAATGCTTTGAACTAAACAGGTTGTTCAAGTTATATGAGCTTACAGATAACAAGGTGAGACTATAATTAAGATTTAATTTCTTGCACTGCTTTTCGCTTAGCATGACGAAACAGCAGTATGATGTAACATCACTGCCGAGTCATAGAAGGACGAAACAGCAGTATGATGTAACATCACTGCCGAGTCATAGAAGGACGAAACAGCAGTATGATGTAACATCACTGCCGAGTCATAGAAGGACGAAACAGCAGTATGATGTAACATCACTGCCGAGTCATAGAAGGACGAAACAGCAGTATGATGTAACATCACTGCCGAGTCATAGAAGGACGAAACAGCAGTATGATGTAACATCACTGCCGAGTCCTAGAAGGACGAAACAGCTGTATGATGTAACATCACTGATGAGTCCTAGAAGGACGAAACAGCTGTATGATGTAACATCACTGACGAGTCCTAGAAGGATGAAACAGCTGTATGATGTAGTTTAATTCATTATTTTGCTCAAATGTATCTAACTCTATTCACTTGTGTGGTTTTTGTTCATTCTTCAGTGTAATTATACTATTAAAGCGTCCACCTGGACACCATGTTCATATAACCTACTTTCTGGTGAGGTTACCTGGCTGTAAATTTCCAAACAAACCAGTCATACTTTATACAGGAATACAGCTTGTAAAACAATTGTGTTCAACTTTGAGCGAAATGCATTGCCATGACATCACTGTACACTCGTCAATTAAGAAAGCAGTAGGTAGGTTCAATGTTGACTGTCAAAATGTAGCAAACTAAAACAACATGTTGTCTGTCTGCTGAAAGGCCAAAATAATGCACATAAAACCCGTTATATAAATACACACAAAAAAAAAAAAAAAAAACTTGACAATATTGCTCATTGTTGGTCGTCACTTATAAATTGTTTTATACAAAAGTGAAAATTGTAGTCATGACGAGTTAATGTTATCTTTCTGCTACTTTACAGGAATTTAAAGAGAATTCAGATAAAATAAATCAAACTAATGCAAAAATAATACTCCACCTGTCATTTCACTTACCTAAAACAGTATTGTACATGATGAAATGCAATAACATTCTTCTGGTGTTTTCAGTTAATATAGATTCAATAAAATAATGCACTTTTTAAATAGGGTTGATCAGTGGAAATATGTTTACTTATCTTTACTTATATATCTTAAATGATGATCAATAGAAATGTTGAGATACCTGAGGGAAACAGTTGCTTGGCTCGGTGCCGCCCACCAGTAAATATTTATCTAGGGTAACCACTGTTCCATTGTAAGTGTAGGACAAACTTGAACTGATATTGTTACACAGCATGGCCAGGAAATCATCTATAGTTGTATTGGTTCCCCTCAACACAAACGACACAATAACACTCCCTATAAAACAAAAACTCATTAAAACAGACACACAAATATATTGACATGTACACCATTTACACATCCAATTAAAAAAATTTTAAATTTTAATTTTAACCAATTTTCACAGTAAACAGTTTCTAATACTAAATTCTAAACAGTGACAGCTTTGAACATGAAACAGCTTTCTTGCTACTAAGAATTTTGGTTTATAAAAAAATCTTTTACAGGTTTCATCCATGTGACCTTCAAAAAGGGTCAAGGTGATTTAGGGAGACATCAGCCAAATAGCATGCTTCTGCACCTTTTGATTAGGCAGAAGAAATCGTTTTAAGGATTTAACAAATTTGCAACCTGTGACCTTAAATAGGTGTCAAGGTAATTTTTTTTGCAAACTTTGTCTGGCTTTGTCCTAGGATCCTTTCACCAAACTACCATGCTTCTGCAAATTTTGGTTAGTCAGAAGATGTTGTTTTAAGGTTTTAACAAATTTGGTCCCTGTAACCTTGAATAAGGGTCAAGGTCATTTATTTTCTCAAACATTGTCAGGCTTCAACATAATTGCCATACTTCTGTATCTTTTGGTTAATGATAACCAGAAGAATTTATTTCAATATTGTGACAAATTTTAACCTTGTGGGTTTCAATTGGAAGTCAAGGTCATTTCTTTTTGCAAACCTTGTCAGGTGAAATCATAGGAGCATACCAGCCAAATACCATGCTTCTACACTTTTGGTTAGTCAGAAGAAGTCTTTCATAGGTTTTAATATATTTGACCACTGTGACCATGAAAATGGGTCAAGGTCATTTCTTCATAATTTTTTTAAGGCTTCATTCCTGCAATGCACCAGTGAAATATAATAACATCTGGTCTGCTGCTTATTGCAGAGAAGTTGTTTGAATTGATAAGTTGATGCGAGACGGACCATGACGGAGGCAGGAACTGCATAAGCTCACTTAGACTTCAGGCCAGATAAGCTAATAATGTTCCCTGTATAACAAGGGCTCAATATAAAACTCCTTGTAAGACTAAAATAAAACGCTGCCTGAAAAACAATGATGCAATCCCTTAACATCCTTATTATCATTCAACATCATAAATTTCTGAAATAAAATGAATCTGATTTCACAGAGGACATGACCAAGGGAGGTAATCATTTCTTTAAAGTTTAAACATATTTCCACTAAAACTGATTTTACCTTGAGAAGCTGTACAGTTACTGAGACTTATTTCTGAATTCATTGCCATCATGTTGTTACATGTAGCCTTCGCGAAGGCTGTTGTCCCGTAGACACTGTAGTCCAGGTTATATCTGACTGACATTTCACTGTTCCGTGTCACATTTGATTTCATAGCTAACCAGTCCACTGCTTCTTCTTGTTCTAGAGTAAAGTTGTAATCAGCAGGAATTGAGACGACTTCAATGGCAAATAGGAAAATTCCAGCAGTATCAAGTACCAAATCATTAAAAACTGCTAAGCCGGTGATGAGGTCAAAGGTCACATTTTCTGTTCCGGTGAGTGATCCTGTGTATTCATAACTTTGGGTGATTTTAACCTTGGCAGTCCATGTGTGACCCTTGCAATGCAGATATCAAATATTTATAGATATTTATCAAATATATACTTTAGTACATTTTTCAGTGAAAATTCAGTTACGAGACCATGATGAGTGCAGTAAAAACAAATCATTATAAATAGTTAAAAGTTTATCAGCATAAAATTTCACCAAAAATCAAGAGGCCTACAGACCTTAATGGTCATCTGACTGTAAAGACCTATATATGAAAGAAACCTAAAATAAACTGCTCAACTATTCTGCAGCTTACAAAGAAGGCATTGTTGGTTCATAAAAACATTTTCTGTAAACTTGAAATCATATTCTTAATACAAGCTATTATAAAAATGACATTACTCTGAACCTATTGCCTGTTGAAATAGAAATTTTAAGATCTCAGCTCACTTAGCTCAAAAGATAGATATAGGTCAAGGTCATTTACTTGAACACATCAGTAGCCCTTCATTCCCATGTTACAGAGCCAATATTAGCACCCTGTGCCTTTTGACTGTTGAGAAAAAGTCATTTAAAGATTTCAACACATTTAACCCCTGTGACCTAGAAATTGGGTCAGGGTCTTTCATTTCAACAAACTTGGTAGCCCTCCATCCCCGCATGCTACAGGCCACATATCAGCACTATTGGCCTTTTTGTTATTGCGAAGAAGTCATTTGGAATGGAGAGTTTATGCATGGCGGATGGTGGATGGTAGATGGCGTGCAGATCACCACCAAAGATAGATTACTATAGGTCATCCTGACCCTTTGGGTCAGATGATGCAATAAATGGATACATTCCTTCCAGTTCCATTTTATAAATCAAAACATTTTATCAATTCAAAATGTGTTTCATTATTATTAAATTCTATTTCATAAATAAAAACTTATAAAGTAATAATGAAAAAAATTATATTTAAAATCAGTCCATTTCCATTCAATTACTTCAAAGTAAACAGTTCTATCCAGTCCAACTCATTATCATAAATACATATCATTGGGGGATTCATTTCATAGATGTGGCTTGAGCCCCATTTTTTCATGTTTCTAGAAAATTAATCAATCGAGAAGCATAATCAAACTGCGAAGTTCAATAATTATCAATAAATATCAGACGATTTCTATTATAAACAGGACCCAAATATTTCGAAAACTTTTCCTTTCTCGAAAGAAATTTGTTCATTTATGTTTTACATCCTATCATCAGCCAGGGTCATTTAAGAATGTGGCAGGTTTGGTTGGTGAGGGAAAGCTGGAGATCCCAGAGAAAAGCCACCGACTGTGGGCAGTACCTGACAACATCCCCATGTGGACCTTGAACCTTCGACACAGAGGTGGAGAGCTAGTGATTGAGAAGGTCAGACACCTTAACCACTCGGCCATCGCAATGTATTCATTTCCATACATATTACAATTGTACATATTTTAACCTTTGCAAGTATACAGATACAAACCTTCCACCCGACATCTGTAATGACAGCATCTGTTACACTGTCTTTGAGATGAACTGTGAGATTGAAAGCCTCATCAGTGTATTTAGGACTGGACACCGACGCTACAGCAGCTGTAATATTACGACTTAGGATCGTCAAGTTAGCCGAGGTGAGTGAGAAGTTAGTTCCTGTAGGTGATGTGATCTCAAAATTGATCATGTATGCTGTTCCTGTACAGGTTATTAACAAGTCTGTAAAATTGGCCCAGCCGTCTACAAAAGTAACAGTGGTAGTGCCTGCTAGTGTTGGAGTACAGCCACTTGAGTTACCCGCCCCTGTCTTCAAGGAGGCAGTCACTTCCCATGGTATTGCAGATATTCCTAGAATTGACGCATGATCTCCCTTGAAAAATAAAAAAAATAAAATTTTCATGGTAACTTATACTGTCGAAAGGATTCTTCATGAACACAATTTTCATAAATATATCGCATATTCTTACATTAGCTTCTAATCTTAAGAGATTTATGTAAGGAAAGTAATAATTATACATTTTGCTGAACCTCCTGTGAAGTAGATATAATTTTATTTAAGGTTTTTTACACTGAATGCATTGGACTAAGATATAGCTGGACTTATTGCAGACTTTGTATGGTGTTATAACAGGAAGTAACATGGATATTTTAAATACTGATATCTCTTTGTACTTATTTGCTATAATATGACATATCTCTATTTCTATTGCTCTATGCTTTGGTGAAGTTTACCCCCAATACCCTTAAGATCCGGTTTTCTTAACTGGCCCCTTGAATCGCTAAAGAATCATGTCTTGACAGCTCTCAAATCCCTTAAGATTCAGTTTTTTAATTGGCCCTTCAAATTTCTGAAGAGTCATGTCTTTACAGCTCTCAACATCCTTTTTCTTAGTTAGTCCTCTCAAATCACTAAAGAGGTTTTTTGGGCCTCAGAGGTCACACTTGCCAAAGGTCGCCTTGTTTTTCATTAGTTAAACAATACCTTTTTGCTTCCTTGTAACAGCCAGGGTCATGAACTGGTGTGTGATTAGTTAAACCAAAAGCAAGGGTCTTCCTTGTAACAGCAGCAAGGGTCATTTGGAGACTGGTGTGTGTGGGAGACACCAAAAGCAAGGGTCATACGGGGACTGGAGTGTGGGCATGACACCAATAGCAAGGGTAATTTGAGGGCTGGTGTGAAGGGGAGAAACTAATAGCAAGGGTCAAATGAAGACTAGTGTGTGGGTGTGACACCAACAGCGAGGGTAATGTGAGGGCTGGTGTCACAGGGAAATGCCAACAGCCAGGGTCATAAGAAGGCTTGTGTGAGACACCAACAGTCAGCCATGGTCATTTATGGACTTGTTTGGGGAAGACACTAACATATATACCAGTATACAAGACAATTAACACTTACATTGGCGTCAACAAAATGGAGAACTGGCTGCTGTTGGAAAGGATTGCCTTCTGTATCCTCAATTATGGTAGTATCAAACTGCAGACTGTCCAGCACATTTAAGACTGTTGTGACATTACCGGAGTCCACAATGGTCTGCCATGTTGGGTCAGTTGTGGATGGTAACACTTCCTCAACCCGCAGAGAATTCACTGTTACGTTCAGAATGTCACTTATTTGTCCTAACTGAAATGAAATGGGGATTTAAAAACGGAAAAAAACTCCCATCATGATTCATAATCCAAACTCAAATGCAATAAAATTAGAGCAAAACATGAGCAAAAAGAAATATTTAGACTCCTAAAAAGAACCAGAATAAGACCAGGTGTTCTGGAAGAGTAAGTGTTTTTCATTAATTATATCTGCTAAGTAAACCTTGGTCAATCCATGTAACATCACATTCTCCAATGAGAACACGGTAAACCACAACAGAATAGGTATATTAACAAGCATCAAACACATCTAACTCATTTTCATTATGTCCAATATAGGGTAATTTTATATCTCTGGCTATTCAATATTAGGTAAACATGAAAATGACTTCAAATGGAAATTGTAGCATGACAGGTATATACGACTGTACATAATATCTACATATCTGGGACTATTATTAAAACCTTTAAAAAAATGAACAAATATTGACAGACAAGAATAACAGAAACCTTAACACAGTAAGAAAATACCAACATGGCAACATAATCACAATTCAATCTCAAATTTCATAAAACTAGGACAAAATATGGACAAAAGAAAGATTTAAATGTCGACTCCAGAAAACATACAAAGAGTATAAGACCAGGTGTTCCAGATAATGAAGCATCTTCTGCTTCTTCGACGACACTCGCCATGTAAATCTTGGTCAATCCAAGTAAGTAATGACACATTCTCAAATGAGAAAAATGTATAAAACAACAGAACAAACCACTATTCTATCATTAAGTAGTAGATTGGGGTGTTGATGTTGCTGTCTATGAGTTAGAATCAATCACCCAGCAGAACTGTAATCCAGCGGATAACTAATGTAACCATGGTAACCAAATAACATCAGATGAAATATTATAACCATTATAATTACCATTTATCAAAAACTTATCAATTTTCAGCAAAATCATACACCAGTCATAGTATTTGGGCCATCATCATACATTTTTCAAGAAGTAAAAATTTGTCTGAGATTCTTTAATATCAGAACATAAAGTTGATCACTTGTTTATTAGATTGCTTCAAATATTACAATCTGAAAAAAACCCAACTTACCAGGAATGCATTTACAAGTTTGCTGGCTAAACTGACAAGGTCAGCTGCTTCTAGTGTCAGAGTTTCAGAAACACATGATGTTGTATTACAAGGTTGATCTGCAATTTGTACAACATACGTGGTCGTTCCAGACGATCTCTTATGACGGGACGCTGACTCTGTGATGGCTTCTCTCACCTTAACATGTTCACTTTCCACACCTATGAACTGTGCCAACTCGTTCACCAGATTTTTTAAGGACAAGTCTTCCAAAGATATTGTTGGTAATGAGATGTGTACAAATACGGCCTGCGACACCTTGATGTCAGTGTTACCATTCCCACATACGATCAAATGAAGAAGTTTCGTACTTGATTCGTAGAAGTTCGAACCGCAGTCATCACTAATCGTGGGAATATATTTGTCCCTATTGGAGCATGTATCCAGGTAAAACATTAGTTCCTCACCCTCATAGTAACTGTTCTTTGGTGGTATATATTCACCGAAGGCAAACACATCAATTCTGTTAGCTTTGAAGTAATAAATTGCAATTTTGAACTTGTGAGAGTTTTCTGAATGAAGCATGGTAAGACGTAACCACTGTGGAGGAATGCTAGAGAAGAACAACCTGTAGGATAGATCTGAAAATAAAGGAATAATGACTATCATACTCTATATACAGTATTGGTGCACTGTCCATTTATTATCCAATACTGATTAACTTTGGAGAAAAACATGGAGAACTCTAGCAACTTTCCATTCCATATACGAGATTTTTTTTCATTGTAACTAAACTGAAAAATTCATGGACTCATTTCATTAATCTTGATATGAAATGTGAACCTATGATCATTAATTAACTTGGTTCATTAGCAAATGTGAAAAAAATATTTGTAATAAATACTGTATTGTCTTATAGAATTTAAAAAAAAATAGGAAAATTCGCCTATGGCGACCTTTCTGCATGTCGACTTAAGTCGCCTATGTCGCCGAAAGGGTTAATCTCCAAAGATTGGATTTAAAGGATTTAATCAATATTGGGAAAAAAAGCGAAAACTTTGTCACGAAAAAGTCACAAATTTTTGTTGTAGGTTATTTATTTAAAAGAAATCAGGAATCACTGTTGGAGCAAATATGTCTACAGTGTCATTACACCTCTGATGGATATCTATAGAGATACAAGTGGTCACTTTATCTAAGACATAACATAACCTACACAAATATACATACGTCAATAAAATTCAATATTCAGATAAGATTTCCTGGAACAGACCTAATGGCTATGAAAACAGAACTTACTGGTTGCCACAACAACAGCGAATGTGGAGATGCTTTTTTGACAAGTGCTGTCGAAGCACTGTCCATGATCCTTGGGGCCGTTAATTAGGTCAAGGTAGCCAACCTGCGGAGAAGTGTCAGTCTCGCCTAAGAGGGCGATCGGTGACAGACGACGAGTTTCTGTATCAGAGTCCATACTCTCAAGAATCACCATCTTGTAGTCATAATGTGTGCACATATGGGCCTGCCATGCATACTGCTTCACACAGGTCGGGTCTCGAATTATTCCTGTCGAAACAAAAAACCGAACCAGATTATCAAATGCATAATGAGGTAAGCAAGGGCCACATTGTGGAGCTGTAGATATTATCCAATAATCACCAAGGACCATCTGTCTATATTCCTGAGGCTGGCCTTATACAATCACAGGGAAGAAAAATATTCATGACAAAGTGTACTAAAATGAGAGTCATGTTGCCTTCCTCCACCTCCTCATATTTGCTGGTCCAACAGAAATGTAAATACTCATATAACATTAATTAGTAAGTTTTCATTTGCTTCACTTTAAATACCCCCTCTCCGATGAACAGCATGGTTCATTGTCTGAGATCATGCCAAAGATCTGTTTTGAGATAATGGAGTGATGTGTTTGGCCTAGAAAATTCTTCATGAAAACTGATGCTGAAAATGATACATTAAAACAGGTCGTTTTCTAGAACTATGTTATCATACAACAAACAAAGCTTAAATAATAACAAAGTCAAAACAAATTGTGGAAAAAAAGACACACATCTCATTTTCACCTATGACCTAACAACTTTAACCTTTGGTCTTTTGACCCTTGCTCTGTTGACTTCTTGTATAATTATGATCCACCTTTTTCTTGACATTTAGACTCAAAGGAGAAACTGTGTGACCTTGATATTTGGTCAGGTTATTCTCCTGTTTAATCCTGTCCAACTTTTCCTTCATTATGTCACAACAATATGTTCATCAGTGAAAAACTCTTACCTTGACCTTAGGACCTACTGAATGACCTTGTTGACTTGTTAAATTGTTTATAAGTGATAAACTACAAGATTTGACCTTGACCTCTTCCATCTTGACCTTTAATAAGCTGATTTCTTGTTTAATTCTAACCAACTAATGAGTTTTGAGTGTGTTGGTTACCATGGATACAAATGTAATTGTGTCTGATATCACTTGTAAGGAAAATGTCAATCTACTATTTCCTCCACATGGATAAGTTAATGCCAGAGGATAAAAGATTTATACATCCTGTATTTACATATAGAATTATAATAACCAAGTATGTATCAAGTCTTCTCGTTCTTGATGAGAAGTTTGATTCTTCTGCTTTAACATGAAGGTCAAGGTTACAGTGACCTATAATTTAAAAAACAAGACATAATATAACAAAATGTTCTGATACTTAAAAATCATTTATTTTTGTAGGTTTTTATTTATTGGTAGGTATGTTGATAATAATTGGGTGTCATTAGTCCATGGGTCAAAAAAACATCTTGATATACCGGTAGGACAAAGAGTTTTTATCAAATTTGACTTCAGGAGTAAACTACATGTAGTACTATACATCCTGAAAATCAAGTGCCCAGGAAACAATACAAAAACTTAATGCCCTGCTTAAATGTGTGATTTAACACAGTGTTTCTAACCTCTTTCTGAAGCCAGCTCCCAGGGATCTACAACAATGCCATTAGACTGGTCTATAAGCATGGATTTAGGTATTTTATGGTCACCCGAGCTTCGTTTTAAATCTTTTCCATACATTGACTCCGACATGGATAAGACGGTTCCTTTCCGACCCAGCAGACTTCCATCTTTGTCATGGATCATCACCTTCTTGTGTCCGTCACATTCCATATCAATGCAGCTGGAAGGGTTCATTTGTCTGTAATACACAATCAGGAGATTTTCTATGTCTGGTTGGTACCTCAAAGAACAACATGCGGGAGGCCTACCATATACCTATCAAGAGCAGTTAGGTGTAGTGTCTTGCTGAAGGACTCAATAAAGATAGTAAGAATGATCTGTGATCTCAATTTTCTTAGAAATACAAACCACTCAGTATGGTTTATTGAACTTAAAGCCACAGATTTTCATCAGATATTTAGCTTTGTTCTCAAATCATTCTACAGTTATCTACTAATTAACATTGACCTGAATGTATGAACAACTTGTCATTCCTGTAAATCACTTATATCTACCGTAGGATGCATCTGTGTGACAATACCTGAGGATAGTCAATCGTATTAAAATCCCTCGCGATTATTTGTACAGAAATAATTCTGGATGACATCCATATTGAATCGGTTAAAAATATCCGTCCATATAGCTAATACCCCATCATTTGCAAATTTGATGTCATTTCAAAATCACTGTTCACGAAATCATGTATTTGCAAATATGTCTGTAGAGGTAAGTTTGTGAAATTAAATATATGCAAAATCTAAGTGATTTTGCAATATCATGTATTTGCAAATATGTCTGAAGAGTTAAGTTTGTGAAATTAAATACATGTAAAATCTGAGTGATTTTGCGAAATCATGTATTTGCAAGTAAGTCTGAAGAGGTAAGTTTGTGATATTAAATATATGCAAAATCTAAGTGATTTTGCGAAATCATGTATTTGCAAATATGTCTGTAGAGGTAAGTTTGTGAAATTAAATACATGTAAAATCTAAGTGATTTTGCGAAATCATGTATTTGCAAATATGTCTGTAGAGGTAAGTTTGTGAAATTAAATACATGCAAAATCTAAGTGATTTTGCGAAATCATGTATTTGCAAATATGTCTGAAGAGTTAAGTTTGTGAAATTAAATACATGTAAAATCTAAGTGATTTTGCGAAATCATGTATTTGCAAATATGTCTGAAGAGTTAAGTTTGTGATATTAAATACATGTAAAATCTGAGTGATTTTGCAATATCATGTATTTGCAAATATGTCTGAAGAGTTAAGTTTGTGATATTAAATACATGTAAAATCTGAGTGATTTTGCAATATCATGTATTTGCAAATATGTCTGAAGAGTTAAGTTTGTGAAATTAAATACATGTAAAATCTGAGTGATTTTGCAATATCATGTATTTGCAAATATGTCTTAAGAGTTAAGTTTGTGATATTAAATACATGCAAAATCTGAGTGATTTTGCAAAATCATGTATTGCAAATATGTCTGTAGAGGTAAGTTTGTGAAATTAAATATATGCAAAATCTAAGTGATTTTGCGAAATCATGTATTTGCAAATATGTCTGAAGAGTTAAGTTTGTGAAATTAAATACATGTAAAATCTGAGTGATTTTGCGAAATCATGTATTTGCAAATATGTCTGAAGAGTTAAGTTTGTGATATTAAATACATGCAAAATCTGAGTGATTTTGCAATATCATGTATTTGCAAATATGTCTGAAGAGTTAAGTTTGTGAAATTAAATAAATACATGCAAAATCTAAGTGATTTTGCGAAATCATATATTTGCAAGTAAGTCTGAAGAGTTAAGTTTGTGAAATTTAATACATGAGAAATCTTAGTGATTTTTCGAAATCATGTATTTGCAAATATCTCTGAAGAGGCAAGTTTGTGAAATTAAATACATGCAAAATCTGAGTGATTTTTCAAAATCATGTATTGCAAATATGTCTGTAGAGGTAAGTTTGTAAAATTAAATACTCGTGAAATCTCAGTGATTTACTTGTCCTTATCTCAGGTACATACTCTGTTCTTGGTTTGTGGATGTACAACAGGCGGTCGTTATTCCTGTTATCTCTAGGAACCACTCTGACGTTTTGTACTAATGTTGGGTGAATCAAATCGTCAGTGTTAGGGCTGGTGGATATGGCACGATCTTCAGAATTTGGACATTTGTTGAGATTGGCAAAAGTAGTACCTGCAATAAAACAATAAAACTTGTATCACATTTTCTTATCAAAGATTGTGAAAAAAAATGCTGATTTTTCAAATCATAATTTCTTAAAAATCAGACATTCTCTAATATATCAAGTAGGACAATAAAACCCTCCTTTAATATATAGAGAGCTAAACTATTATTAAATGAATTCTTTCATTCCTCGATTTTAATGTCCAAATTGTATGATTCATGTTTTAGTTCAAGCTTTCTTCAGTTTGAATTTTTTTTAGATGAATTTCCTTTAACTTTAAAATTTGTTTAAGTTAGAGAGACACAGTGGTTTACTAGTAGGATGTAAAATTTGTTTGAATCTTGACACAGATTCCATGATGTAACCTGGAACATGACTTTTTACTCTGCTGATAATCTGGTTGTTTTAGCTGTATATAAGTACTTTGTTAATCAATGCTGGACATGCTGTGTGGATTACATCTTTTTGACTCCCCAGGGAGATGAGTAAGATTATGACTAGTAACAATTCTGTCTTTTCATTATACAGAGTTATCTTCTCTTGTGAACAACTGTCCATTGTTATATCATTTGTTTGTGAGAGTAAACATCGTAAATTTGTGAGAAAACAATGTAACAAGCAATAACTGATAACAAGAGCAGATAACTCTCCACAACAAAAAGCAACAAGAGTGCAGTGGACACAATATATGCCACCACAAGATATAAAGATCAAGTTAAAATGGCATAAATCTTACAAAAATCAATGAACCGTAAAATCGCCCCTTCATGCACATCAAACCATGGTTTTAGTGACCTTGAGCAAGTTTTGTGAAAATCTGATCATTAGTTTAGGAGAAGTTGCATTCACAAAGCTCCACTAAGAGCAAGCTAGAGATACAAAGTTGAAAATGGCATATATCTTACAAAATTCAAGAAACCAGAATATCGGCCCTTCATGCACATCTACCCATTGTAGTAGTGACATTGAGCAAGTTTCATGAAAATCTGATGATTAGTTTAGGAGGAGTTGTGTTCACAAGAAATGGACGTACAGACGGACGTACGGACGGACGGCTCTACGGCAGCACAGACGGACGGACGAAGAAGATGATGCCTCCAGCGGCATATAAAATGACAGACTTACAATGTATAATAATTTGTGAACCACTTTGATACAGTTATGTAATGCTGTGATAAAGCAGTACATATATAAGACCTCTAAATTATTATTAACATATTTTGATCTCTCATTGTTGGGTTGTTGTGCCTTCTTGTACAGTGATGAATCCCATTCATGAATGCATGATGCTATTGGATGTTAAGAAATTATTTCAAATTTTTGTAATTTTCACAAAATCAGGACTCGATACCATAGGTACAGCTTCCCCCGTATGCTTGTATATACAGACAAACTGACAATTGATAAAGCAATAATGACAGTATGGATGAATAAATTGTCAAATTTTTGAGACAATCCGCCCCTTTATCACCATATCTATGATATATACTTACCTTTAATTACAGTACGCCCACCAATAGAGTTGTATGATGTACTATCTAGTAAAGGCAAGACTGGACCTTGATTGTGAGAACTGGTGAACGATCCGGTGGTTATACCAGTATACCCGATACTTTCTATACGGAAAGATCGACCAATGTTTCTACTCAACAGGTAACTTTTGTCTGTACCGTCAATCACATCATTTTTACAGTCAAAGTTTCTTGACCTCAACACCACCAAACTGTTGTTCACCATTAGGTATTTATCGATAATTTGATGTGACAAGGCACTCGGAGAATGAACCATTCCCCAGATTCCTACTCCGTTGTCAAGTAATGTCACACCATCAAACTCCACACTGGCAGCTCTGGATATCAACACATAAACCATATTTATCATATACCTACTCAAATTAATGCAATGAATCAAAATAAAAACAATTTGTATTCACAATGACGATGATGGTGATGATGAAAATGATGATGATGATGACGATGGAGATGAGGACGATGGTGATGATGATGACAATGAAGATGAGGACGATGGTGATGATGATGATGATGATGATGATGATGATGATGATGATGATGATGATGATGATGATGATGATGATGATGATGATGACGACGACGACGATGAAGATGAAAATGATGACGGCATTGGTGATGATGATGATGATGATGATGGTACAATGAAAAACTGAAATCATATTGCATGCAATGTGTATTTTCAAGGGTGTTTGAATAGATAAGATTTACACTTAAGGTATAAGTATATATATATATAAGTAACATACATAAAATACAAAACAATGAAACAACTAGGTGATAAAATGACCTTGACCTTACCCTACATAGAACATGCCGTAGTCCCAGTTCTTGTAAGACGTAATTCCTGTGTACCTGACACAGTCCACACCTGTCGGCTGTCCTTCGTTTGTAGGGAACAGTGCCACACCAATCAGACAAGTATGGACAACATTATCACTCCATGTAACAACGTCACTGTCACAGGGATGTGGAAAAACATTTAAACACGATCGTTCCGATGATGAGATGTGGTTTCCCACCATGACTAAGTCTATTTCTGTGTAACTCTCAACAGCCCCAGTGTAGTCCATCAGTTTAGTGTCATTACGGTTTCCGTAAGTCCCTCGCCACAGCATCAAAGACACCAGGTTGTAATACAGCATGGTATTGGAGGACTTTGTTTGTATCGCTGAAACAACACAGAAAGGAAACTATCAGGCCAGGGAACTATTAAATACAAGATTCAAGACAAAAGAAGGATTACAAACAGGTCAATATTGTGTGAAAATTATTACTCACGAACATGTCCTGCTGAAATCTTTTAAACAGAGATAACTCTCATCTTGAGAGTAAAAGGTAGGTCAAGGACATTTTCTTGAACATATACATTTAGACTTTCTCCCCAGTCGATACAGACCAAATATCCTGATCTTAGCTATGATTCAAAACTTGTGTGCTTATATAGGTTATAAATTAACTGTAAGTACTGTTAAAGAGGTTGGAATGATTTAGTCACAAAATATTGAACATTTGCAAAATAAAATTATTGCTCCTGTCATGATTAACCTATAAATATTTCCACAAAATCAAAAAAACCCTAACCCATCCACTCCAAAAACAGAAAGTGTTCCCAGTGATGAAAAGCCTATAGCCCTCAAAAACTGATATAGATATATCAATAGCTTAATAGGGCTTTATTGAGTGAAATAGGTACTGCATTAAATGTTCCCACAGTGTGATACATGATATTGTACTGTCTTACATGTTCCCACAGTGTGGTATATATTGTACTGTCTTACATGTTCCCACAGTGTGGTATATGATATTGTACTGTCTAACATGTTCCCACAGTGTGGTATATATTGTACTGTCTTACATTGTACTGTCTTACATATTCCCACAGTGTGATATATGATATTGTACTGTCTAACATGTTCCCACAATGTGATATATATTGTACTGTCTAACATGTTCCCACAGTGTGGTATATATTGTACTGTCTAACATGTTCCCACAGTGTGGTATATGATATTGTACTGTCTAACATGTTCCCACAATGTGATATATATTGTACTGTCTTACATGTTCCCACAGTGTGGCATATGATATTGTACTGTCTTACATGTTCCCACAGTGTGGTATATGATATTGTACTGTCTTACATGTTCCCACAGTGTGGTATATGATATTGTACTGTCTTACATGTTCCCACAGTGTGGTATATATATTGTACTGTCTTACATGTTCCCACAGTGTGGTATATATATTGTACTGTCTAACATACATGTTCAGTGTGGTATATATATTGTCCCACAGTGTGGTATATGATACTATACTGTCTTACATGTTCCCACAGTGTGGTATATATTGTACTGTCTAACATGTTCCCACAGTGTGGTATATGATATTGTACTGTCTTACATGCTCCCACAGTGTGGTATATATATTGTACTGTCTTACATGTTCCCACAGTGTGATACAGTGTGGTATATATTGTACTGTCTTACATGTTCCCACAGTGTGGTATATATATTGTACTGTCTTACATGTTCCCACAGTGTGGTATATGATATTGTACTGTCTTACATGTTCCCACAGTGTGGTATATGATATTGTACTGTCTTACATGTTCCCACAGTGTGGTATATGATATTGTACTGTCTTACATGTGCCCACAGTGTGGTATATGATATTGTACTGTCTTACATGTTCCCACAGTGTGGTATATGATATTGTACTGTCTTACATGCTCCCAAAGTGTGGTATATATTGTACTGTCTTACATGTTCCCACAGTGTGGTATATGATATTGTACTGTCTTACATGCTCCCACGGTGTGGTATATGATATTGTACTGTCTTACATGTGCCCACAGTGTGGTATATGATATTGTACTGTCTTACATGTTCCCACAGTGTGGCATATGATATTGTACTGTCTTACATGTTCCCACAGTGTGGTATATGATATTGTACTGTCTTACATGTTCCCACAGTGTGGTATATGATACTATACTGTCTTACATGCTCCCACGGTGTGGTATATGATATTATTTTCGACCAGGAAATCCGGAGCTCCAAACAAGCCTATAGCTGTATTGAATCCATCATGGAAGGCACAGTATTTGATACTGCTTGGAGTAGCAGGTACACCAGCGGGACCTGTGTCTTTATATGCGATAGAAAACCGAGGATCATGGGACTTTGTCCAGCTTTCTTGACCTGTGTGGTAAAACTCTGTATTCCAAACACGGGCATAACCTATGAAGAGAAAAATAATTATATAAAGTTACACAACATGATTTTGTGATTTTCTTTCTACTGTACGGAACAGAAAAGACACATAGATATATCCATTTACTCTTAAATTCACAATACGATTGTCAGCATTACATATGTACATTCAAGAAAGTCTTTGTAATTTGCACTCATTCTGTGTAAAGGCTCATTCTGCCTTCTAGGGTGAAAGGTGAATGGGACACCTGTTCTCCTGTACTTTTCACCCATGGTTATTACAAGCTGACTTTGGTCTAAAGATCCATCCAGCTTCTTTAAGACAGAAAACGTTTCAGAGAAAAATAGAACAGATGGATGGACAACATATTCACTGCTCAGGTGTAAGATCTTAGTAAATCTAAGTATTGATGTAACAAGAGGCCCAATGGGACTGAATCAGTCATGATTACCTGTCTGTTTCTGCAAACTCTGGACAGGTGAGCTAGAAATAAGGTTTTCCAAGATTGATTATTTAATAAAAAAATTAGATTCATCGTAATGCCAGCGTGAATGGCCGATGACTAAAACATTCGAAATTTATTTTATTTTATTTTTTTTGTTGTTTTTATCTCCAAACTATCATATATGACCGACGACTTTTACATATAACTATGTGAAGGGAGGTAATCCAATATGGTGGATGCAGAACTCGGGAATGATAACCTCAAGAATGGCATGTTCCTGCGTATAATGCGCAACCCCATTTTTGAAACGACAGTTTTAGCTTGAAAAAGTGAGCAATTTACGCGAAAATTTACGGTATATAAACAAGATTTCTTGATGTCCATCAAAAGAGGTCATATGGGCCTGTATTGCCAAATTGGCCACAATGTTCATCTAAAACCTGTGAACATCAAGGTAGGTCATTTATTAATCAATGAGATATAATATCTTTTAACACAGATATTTGGCAGATTTTTTGTCTGTCTTTTCAGCTATATATTTAGCTTTTAATGTGGTTTTTGCAATAAATCCTTTGTACGCTAAACTTTATATCTGAATATTACTGGATACTACTGGTCAAAAATCATGTCCCAGGCCTATTGGTATAGACATGGGTTAAAGATTTATCCTAACTGTTCCCTGGGACACTGCAAGTGGATTATGTTAATTCGTTCTGAATTTGAACAATGTGACATCCTTTATCCTAGTGGGTTACTTAAAGTCATGCAAACATCATGACCCTGGGCTAATTCGGATCTCTTCAGAAGTTATTTAAAGATCATTGGTTTAAAGATTTTGACATATTTGATAAATGTGACCTATAAAATGACTGAAGGTCCATTATCGATCACATCTGATAACCCTTCATAGCAGCAAAATTCTGGTCCATTAAAAAATTCTTGGTTATATGAATTTGAGGCGGTTTGGCCTAGTGACCTTGAAAGAGGACAGAGGTCATTCTTTTTAACAAACTTGCTACCCTTCATCACAGCATCTTGTTGTCTCTAACAATGATCCTAAAGTTAGTTTTCTGGTTATAAAGAGTAATTCAATAGAGAACAGAAATTTTACCCTACAGCAAGATTGAGCTAACTACAAATGTATAGTACAGCTTTCTCAAATCTTGCTCATACAAACCTTGTAAAATATCTCCAGTGTCTGTATCTTCCCACGTGCCTACGATAACTCTCCCTCCAAATGATTCCTTCATAATATTATTGTAGTCTTCTCCCACAATCTTAATGTTTCGTGTTAGGTCTCCTATTTCCGCTGCGATGGAGTAGGATGTTCCATTAAAGGTTTCCGCTCCAACTATATAACATAAAAATGTCAATGCTTGATACACAATAACATATTGAGATAGCGACAGAAGGGTGTAATACATGATATCTTTTATCCAAATTGTATTGTGGTGGACAAACAGCATGATTCTAGGCCTCATGGTTTTATAGAAGAAGTTGTTGAAAGGAACAATTATATGACTTCAGGTCAATTTCTGTAATATGTTTTCAAGGTTTTACCTAACTTGGTTAACCCAAAACTTTTATAGCCATCACCTATCTCCATGTTTTACCTGCACATCTGTCTCAAGTTACCTGTACATCAGTCTTGAATGACCTGTATGTCAGTTTCAAGTTACCTGTACATCAGTCTCCAGTTACCTGTGTGTCTGTCTGAAGTTTACCTGTACCTCAGTCTCCAGTTACCTGTGTATCTGTCTGAAGTTTACCTGTACCTCAGTCTCCAGTTACCTGTGTGTCTGTCTGAAGTTTACCTGTACCTCAGTCTCCAGTTACCTGTGTGTCTGTCTGAAGTTCACCTGTCCCTTAGTCTCCAGTTACCTGACCCTCAGTCTCCAGTTACCTGTGCATCAGTTTGAATTTTACCTGTACCTCAATCTCCAGTTACCTGTGTGTCTGTCTGAAGTTTACCTGTCCCTCAGTCTCCAGTTACCTGTGTGTCTGTCTGAAGTTTACCTGTCCCTCAGTCTCCAGTTACCTGTGTGTCTGTCTGAAGTTTACCTGTCCCTCAGTCTCCAGTTACCTGTGTGTCTGTCTGAAGTTTACCTGTCCCTCAGTCTCCAGTTACCTGTGTGTCTTGTCTGAAGTTTACCTGTATCTCAGTCTTGAGTTATCTGTCCCTCAGTCTCCAGTTACCTGTGCCTCACTCTCCAGTTACCTGTCCCTCAGTCTCAAGTTACCTGTCCCTCAGTCTCCAGTTACTTGTGCCTCACTCTCCAGTTACCTGTCCCTCAGTCTCCAGTTACCTGTATCTCAGTCTCAAGTTACCTGTCCCTCAGTCTCCAGTTACCTGTACCTCAGTCTCCAGTTATCTGTCCCTCAGTCTCCAGTTACCTGTCCCACAGTCTCCAGTTACCTGTATGACTGTACATCAATCCAGCATCGAGTTCCAGTACTGTTGTCTCTCCCTTATTACTGACAGATTTTATTCGTCGTTTCTCTGCTTCTTTAGCATTGTAACCCGTCGCCGTTATTAGGACTTCATCATTCACCTGCCAGTCTGTTACTCTAATTGCCAGAGTTACAAATGTGTCTCCAACAGCTGCTGAGTTGCCTAATGTAGTCCAAGGAATTTTAGGTCCTGTGCCATTCAGGGTCAGCCCTCCAAATGAAGCTGTATGTAAAGTATAAAAAGAAACTTTGATAAGGGGAGATAACTTATACTACTAACAGCTAACCACTAACCTAACTCAGGGTCAGCCCTCCAAATGAGGCTGTATGTAAGGTATGAAAGAAAAGCTTTGATAGGGGAGATAACTTATATTAATATCAACTAACCACTACCCCATCTTGACCAATTTCCAAAATACCATCAACATATCAAAATTTATTTAGCATAGGATCCCCTTCCTCTTCCTGTCTTTCTTTAACCAGTCCTTTTGCTGTGACATGCAAATTGTTTGGCTAAGCCTATAATAAGACCAGGAGGTCATCTTCTAAATTACAGTTTAAGAACAGGTCAGGTAGTATAGATGACCCCTCTCTCCCTTATTTCTGTATCCAACTCTTCCTCATCACTTTCTATTTTTCACTATCTTCTTATTTTCCTATCTTTTCTTGTGTATAATAGTGGAAGTAAAACACATTAAATTAAAAAAAAAAATTGGAATTATATTAGAATTAAAAATTAATATTAAATTAGGGGAGAACAGTTAAGTACAAGTAGATAACAGTGAAATTGATAAGTTTGTTTACCTTGGAGAAGTGTAGTAAGTATTTGTGAAGGTATAGCAACGAACATGAAAAATATCATTTTGATTTTATAGGAATATTTTTAACAATTACATCATATCAACTTAAAATTTAAAAATGTATTTTTTCACAAAAACATAGTTTCAACATTTAATACGTATTATGTATGAAGCTGAACCTCATTACCTCCAAGTTGTGTAACTCAAAGACCCTGTTAAATTCTGAGTAATTCATCAGTCCCTGCCAAACTTCATACCAAACATTCAAACTTAATTTAACTCCAATTCTTGGATAACTTGTAATTTCCTAACTGTCTTGCCTACTTCATAATAATGAAGTTTAACTGTTTCTATCAAAATTCTGAAGACATCCTGACCAAATTATACTGAATAAGGAGTACAGTATTATATGCATAATAGCCTATTGTCATGTGACCTGTAAGAATACAAATCGACTATATAACTGTATGTAAACACACCCAAAACTTTGGCACCAATGGGAATGTCTGCGCCACTCTCATGATGATCAGTGTAAACTGGTGTCCTACGACTGCCTAGCAACAGAAGAGTCGCCTTGCCAACGAATGCATCATCACATCCAATTATGAGCTGTCCGCCAATGATAACAATGTAAGTCGCTCTGATGACGATTTCTACATCTGCTTTATTCTGTACTGTTAACGTTCCTCGGATGATGAGCTTGTTCAGTCTTGCTGTTGAGGTGGTTCCCATGGTAACCCAAACACCTAAACCATCAACCAATCATAAACGGTTATGCATGTACCCAGATTGAGCTACGGTGTGTATGTTTAAATCTGATGTCAAGCTCTGATACAGAAATGACTCGGTTTCTTATAATGCATCTTGATAATATTCTTTCATAATTATTTTATGAAAAAATTTATGAAGAAACTGGTTATATTACATGACAATGATACAGTATTTGCTGACATTTATACTGTAACTGTAGTAGATGTGGATGTTTGTTTACATCACATGAACCTATTATAGGATAGATATGGCGATTTTAACAAGAATTACATTTAATTATACGCCCCACCTTTCCTAATTCATTAGTATAATGGTCATTTTAAGCAAAATGCATGATACACTGAAACCTGATTGCCTCCTCTGAAATACGAAATTTTCTACTGATTTTTTTTTAATGATATGTAACACCAAAGAAATATTTTTGTCATGTTCAAATACTGATGCATTATAAAACACAGCATAAAATTTTGTCAACAAAATTTAAATCAAATTGAAAAGCACGTGATAAAGACTTTAAGAAAATTCTGAAGTTTTCACAAATAAAAAGAAAATTGAAAATTTAATGGTGCATTCAAATGTCCCTACTAGATTGATGATGCTAATACAGGAAAACTCATAATGTAGTTTTGATTACTGGGATATTTCATCACAAGGAAACATGTTCATGGATAAGAAAAGTACACATACCAGCTTTTATCTCTACATTAGCACCGTCACCACACTTCTTTGGTGTTGTAAGCTCATTACAGAACTGTTTCCATGTTTTAATCACATGTGTGCTATCAGGGTGACAGCTTGGAGAGATATTCCTTCTGTCTGGAGTTACACAGCCATCGTATTTACACTTATACGTGTCCAACATTATCTGGTGATCATTAGAGTTTACCAATGATGAGGTCCTTACAGGTTCATCACGCAGAGAAGACACTAAATGGGAAAAAAATGTTAACTCACATAAACAATAATATGATATATAAACATCAGGTAACCATGGAAACATCTACAAAACTAATGATAGGTGATTCAATTTTGTAGAGTCATTAATTTTCATGGGAAATTTATTTTTGTTAGTTTTGTGCATTCATATGTCCATGAACTGTCAAAATTGTCATAATTAGATTTACTAAGCTCTGTCATCCATGAAATCAAATGTCCAAATTATTTTTTGAAAAACCACAAAGATATTGAGCTGCGATTCCACAGTAATTGAATCCTGAACTTTCCTGTATGACATATCTGAATTTTGAAAACACACTACAATAACTCTTGGAAATCATCAAACTTTTGGTAATGGTATTCTAGACTCATTGTTCTCACATCATTCCAAGGTAAGAAAACAGGAATACTGAGGAAAAGTCCTGTTAAGTTGGGTAGTTGACCACAATTTCCTAAGTACATCAGACCAGTGTATTGTATAGGTGGTTAAATCTAAATCTACTCACAGTTATGACAGATAGTACAAAATTAAATACCCGGTGAACATTTTTACAATGAATGAAAATCTCAGAAAATGTCTGTTTTGCTGTATCAATGTACATGATTTTATGCTCTTGAATTTTCCAAACCCTGGAAAACTGAAAAATATTAGAAGCTTGAAATTTAAAAACTATGTAAAAATAAACAATATGATTACCACAGTGTCACCTGACCTACGTAAATTTTCCTGTCTGTACACTAACAACTGTTATTTCAATTCTATGGACTAAATTATTTAAAATATGACAAAAAAGCTAAAATAGGTGTGTTTTATTTCATTTGGTTTGTACTTACACAATATTACATAAGAATATTATTCCCCTTACTTCAGTTCAACCTCGCCCAAAAACAAGCATCTTTCTAACCCTGACTACAACATATGCTTGGCTATCACACACACACCAGCTTTATTTTCTAGCAAGAAATGTAAGAAGGGGGGAGGCAGGGAGGTAAAAAGTGTGGTAAGTCAATCTCATTCATAAAATTATAAATGGAAACAAAATTTTTCAGTTTTACACAGTGTTGCCAGTTTTAAGTTTGGAGTTAAATGTTTTGACTTTGCAATTATTTTACACACATTTATTCATTTTTACGATGGAAATGTATTCATTTGTATGAGGAATGCATACATAGTAAGCACATTCACCGACCTATATAACACAGCCTCTTTGTGTCCTCGTGGAAGTACCAAGTTCCATCCTTGTCTGATGGCGTCAAAGCCGAGGTCGATTCTGGACATTCAATTTTTCCATTGTAGAAAAATTTGTCTGGCTTAGCCTTCATCTTATGACATAAAATGAGGAAATTCACAGTGTCTTCTGGATCCTACAAGTCCATAAAGGAAGAAGTGTAAATACATGTTCTCTTCAAACACTCCAATGACTTGGATTTAAGTTTGGAAAAAGGTTATATAAATGCCTTTGAAAAAAAAAGTAAGCTTTTCTTTACAATGTAATCAAGTAACTATCAATGTAAGCTAATTTACTGAGTAATAAGTGCTGTCAGGGACGGGTTATGCTCCCAAATCAGTACAAAATTTAAGTATTAAAAATAAAAAAGGGCAATAAGAAAGTTATGATTCTTGTGCAATGCCCTCCTACTTGTTGAGATCTATCTACCTAGGAATTTTCAGGATAATACCTGTCATAGTGTTTGTGTAATCCTCTAGCCAAAATTTCAGTATGAAAAATAACAAAGGGCTATAACTCCTCAATTTTGCAAATGAGTGTGATGGTTCTTGTGCACTGCACTTCTCTATCTATCTATGAAGTTTAATGTTGATACCTCTTATAGTGTTTGTGTTATGGTACTGACAAAATTGTGACAGACTGACAGACAAAGCAGTGACTGGATGCTCTCCCTTTGGGGATCATATAAATATATCCTTTTTTTGCAAGGAGGAATGTTGTCATATGAATGTTTGATATAAAATAGTTGTTTTAAGTGATTCCTTATGTCAGAGAATTTTGTCGACTAATGATGATATCCTTTATATAAGTTATTGGATGTTTCCAGTAATGTGAAAAATTATCACAAACCTGATGTAAATCGTAAACCATTCCTGAATAGCTTATGTTATTCAAATGATTTGGTTCTTCAAACTCCAAAAGAATTTCATTTTTGTTCTCCATCAGCAGCATGGTCCATCCCTGTTTTTGTGCCTGACATTTAGGAGAATAGAGGCTAAAGAAAGACCCTCCCATGTATGTCGCCTTGAGACGTTTCCCCGCTTTTGTCGAGATACTATCTACATTCAATGTCAGGCGATGAAATACTGTTTCAGCAGGGCAAAGGCAGACTTCCATATTGCCAGAGTTAAACAGATTCTTTGAGGAAAAATCTTTTGTGCAGACACTGAAAAAGTATTTAAACATTTATTTCTCGTATTGAATGGACATTTATCACATAGCACTGTCTACTATTCATTGTCAGTGCCACTAGACATTACTAGACATTGGTTTGTCTTCTATAAATATGTATATACATTTATCCTGCAACTGTGCTGCCATTGTCGGAATACACCTACCATATATATATATATTTGCTGTATTCTGCAGTGATGGAAAACAGTTGTATTTTAGCATGTGTATTTAACAGAATCACTTTCATTTCATTTCAAACTACACATAACTGTTTAGAGGAGTGTTTTGAACAAACAAGCTTATTTTACAACATTAATAAAATTACTTTTTGTATCCACTAAAGTATAGACCTATATTCCTGCGCAGTGTAATTAATTTGACGTGCGTCCTCAGGTGAAATGTCAATGTCAGCTAAAAAACTTTGAATAGATCTAACAAATTTGAAATTTCAACAGTCTGAATTATTAATAAGAGTTGCAGGATAGATACAATAAATGCCAATGTCTTAAAATATAAGTTGTATTTTGGTACGGGTGCAGAAAGAGAAAAATTGAGAGCTTATATCATAAGACAATGACCATGTATTCTCTATATATTAATGTAAATGTCATACACATTACACATATGACAGTCTATGACATTATGACGTATTGGTAGTGTAAAAATAAGTATAACCAAGTAAATGAAATGATGATAAGGTAAATTGTTTTACAGTAAACAGTAAAGAATGAAATACTTACCTGAGGAATGGTGGACTACAAACCACCAGCTTCCCTGGTTCATTAGAGTCAGTTAAGCTGCCATCGTCTTCAATTATACCGGAACGGTCTGACGGGAACAGAACACGTTGTACAGTGTTGATAAACACTGCCTGTGTCACCCTATAGTGATAGCCAGCACAATCAGCATAACAGGTGCTTGTTTTAGTTGGAAATGAAAAGGCACTTGAGCCAAGTGTGTCATAATTCACAAATGTAACACCGTCAACTTTACCAACTTTTCCACAGGGAAAGACAACTCCGTAAGTTGTGATGGCAGCTGAGCCATCTCCAACATCCCATTTGGGATGTAAAGGAAGCATGGGATCATATGCTACATACACTCCAGCTTTAAGACCAGTGTGATCCTGGAATATGTCTCCACTGTGGTGGTCCGACATTATTTGGATTTCTACACTTGTCAATTCATTATGTAGCGAATACAGATTTTCGATGAGAAGAGCACTGACATCAGTCATTTCTGCAGCCTTTTTACATAAATATGCTGTAAATTCCTCGAATAATGCCACTGATGGTGTTTCATCAAAGCCTTCGTTAGACGGATAATACTCATGTAAAACCCACAGTCCATACTCTCCCATGGAGTGTGCAGTATTACCGTAAAACTTCCTAAATGGGCCATTCTTTGGTTTGAAATTATCGTTCCGTGACATCCCATCAGAATGTTTATCAAAATTGTACCAGAATCCAAAGTGTGTTCCTCCAGCTGCTACATTGTCCTGTATAATATTGTCTGGATTTGTGATGAAAAAAGCCGCTGGTGTGAGGTCCTCGCTATGCAGGCTGGGAGAGGGTTTAACCAGGAATGCAAGGTTATTTTGCATTTGGTTTCCCATCTCCGTCCCATCCTCGAGGAAAATTCCACAACCAGTCACATTGTAAAAGACATTGTTCCCCACCAATAAATTGTTAGTGGTACGAATGTTTAAAGCCCGATTAAATGTGCCGTGAATCGCTGAGCTGTGGACATACGATTTAGATACGTCACCATTCATATGGAAGTGGATTGGATGCCTACCATTACCGAAGGTCTGTCCAGCCTGTGTAATTTCTGTGTTGTTTATACGAACAATGACCATATCATTGTCAGGTTCTGCAGCATGAACGAAAATCTGTGCTCCAAACTGATCTGATGAAGTCTCTTTTCCAAATCTTCTGTTGTAACACATCTCGGTCGCAAATTCACCTGTGATAGAAAATCAAGGAATCAAATCTTCAGTAAAATTGTCCATTTTTCCAACTGATACAAAATATTCATGAATATCAAAACATCTAATTTCAATATGGCGCTGTTTATACACTGTAAATTTCAGTATTTTTCAGGTTACTGTAACCCCTGGAAAATTTAGAATATATTATTTTCTGGACGAGGAGTATGTAACCTTGGTAAATACTAACTGCAAATACCGATTGGATAGAGAGAACTTCTCTTTAGCTTGATTGCTTGAGCATAAGACTAGTAAGTCAGGGGTCCTGGGTTCGAATCCTAGCAGAGGCATTGAAATAAACAATGGCGTCTGATACATAGGAAACATAAACTCTCACCAAATCATACCTGAATCCAACCCTTTCTGACATGCTTCAGCCTTTTCTGGGACAGCATCTGTGTTGGTACCCATGACCTTGACATTGTGACTAAGCAGACCAACTTCTGCTCTCACTTCAAAATCATGATCACCATGTCTCAGTGTAATTCCTAAGTGTTCAAACTGAAGAGGCTCCACAAAAGTCAGAGTGTAACCATCATCAGATATGTCTTCAATCATCCTGTAAATTGATACAAAAACCTTATCTTACAGTAATGGTATATTTGACCTTGAGTTCCAGTGTTTGTTGCCAAGAACTTTTCCTTGACCAGAATTCTACTTTGTTTGTGACCAATTAAACCAAGATTTTAAAGAAAAGATAAAGCAGGGAAAATTTTATATTTAAATAGATTTTGAAAATATATATCAAAATTTATTTGATTGATTTCTTTTACAGAAAGATAAGATGACAATCAACATTTAAACCTTTTTATACTGCTACCATTATACAAAATACCTTGTTATACTGTCACCATTATACAGTAAAACCTTGTTATACTGTCACCATTATACAGTAAAACCTTGTTATACTGTCACCATTATACAGTAAAACCTGGTTATACTGTCACCATTATACAGTAAAACCTGGTTATACTGTCACCATAATACAGTAAAACCTGGTTATACTGTCACCATTATACAGTAAAACCTGGTTATACTGTCACCATAATACAGTAAAACCTTGTTATACTGTCACCATTATACAGTAAAACCTTCTTATACTGTCACAATAATACAGTAAAACCTTGTTATACAGTCAACATAATACAGTAAAACCTGGTTATACTGTCAACATTATACAGTAAAACCTTGTTATACTGTCACCATTATACAGTAAAACCTGGTTATACTGTCACCATTATACAGTAAAACCTGGTTATACTGTCACCATTATACAGTAAAACCTGGTTATACTGTCAACATTATACAGTAAAACCTGGTTATACTGTCAACATAATACAGTAAAACCTGGTTATACTGTCACCATTATACAGTAAAACCTTGTTATACTGTCACCATTATAGAATAAAACCTTGTTATACTGTCACCATTATACAGTAAAACCTTGTTATACTGTCACCATTATACAGTAAAACCTTGTTATACTGTCACCATTATAGAATAAAACCTTGTTATACTGTCACCATTATACAGTAAAACCTTGTTATACTGCCAATAGTTTACAATAGAATCTAGGCATTATAAAGGGGTGAGACAAGCTGCTAATCAACTTCCTGACCAGATCTTCTGCCAACAACGACAGTGTGCTCTAAATCACCATATCTTCCTTACCTGGTTTCTGTTTGCTCCTGTGAGGCTTTGTTGCCTGTTGTTGCTATGACGATGAGGTCACCTGACCTCCAGTTGACAGGGTCAATGAGGACAATATGTGTGTCACCCTTTGCTGCAGTGGCTGCTAGCTTTGACCATGGTGATCGAGGTATACCTATGTGTATATGCACAACAGTTTTCAATAGTTACAATGACATCACAATGTCCTGACCAGGGCTGATAATGATGAAATGAAAAAACACACAACAAACATATATTTCTAATGTAATTCTGGACTCTAACATCTCATAATGATACATATTTGGTTCTTCCTCATTATGCTTAATAATTAAACAAAATTTGATCTAGATCTAACTTTCCTTATTTAAGGATTAATTACAGTTTAATATTTAAATTGTTACCATGGAGATCAAGCGTTCCCTCCCGAACAGCTATCACCTTGGAGCCATAGAGTGGCAGAAGAGTCTGCTCTAGGTAGTGACCATGTAGTAATATAGTAAGGTAACTTGTGTAGGGTTTGTCTTCCGTACCAACCTGTCATCAATAAAGAGGATCACATTACATGAATAATTTATTTACAGACAATTCGACATATAGACAAATAAAGAGGACGACTTTTTGACCTAATCATCGAGTCCTTGTGGTGCACCCCTATATAGTAGCTGGCCATCTGTCTTGTTGTGTGATGTGATTCCAATTGGAAAAATGAAGATGATGACAGTCTCTCAAACTATCTACAAAGCTGCAATTAAATAGAAGTCTGGAATTTCTCAGAAAAGCAATCTCATTATGACAAGTTTGTCCAGTTTAGAGAAATCAAGACGAGACAATACAGTCTTTAAAATGTCCAATAACCGGCTTTACATATTGGCTGATGGGTTGAATTCTGTGTAATATTTACATCCTTCCAGAGAACTGAAAATCCTTCAGAAATTCTGAATAATTGTGTTTCTACTGAAATTTGAAAAATTAATTTTTAATCAGAGAATGAAATATATTAATAAAAAAAAGAAGACTTTAATATTTGGTTAATTTATTAACAAAAATATTTTTAAAGCTTTTTGCTCAGTAAGAATACAGCCCATGAACCACTAAGATTATTTTGTGGATGGTGGTTACCTCACTGAACAACATACAGGAGGCCCATTGCACCACATCAAGAGCAAATAGGGTACAGTGTCTTGTTCAAGGACACAAACACATTGGCAGAGACTGATCCATATCTGAGAAAAATAAACTACAACAGGTAGGGGGCGTCAAACCACATATCTCAGAAATTCATCTGAGGTTATAATTAAATGTTGACTGACTTGGCAGTACAAGCACTGTATCTACAGATTCCCAATCATCAGAGTTTTACCTGAGTTTTCTAATAACTTACCTGTAACTTTCCCTGGTTGATGATGAGGATGTTATGTGCCTGTAGAAGAATGCTGCTCTTTGTTTCATCAAAGATTACTGTACCACCTAAAAGACACATCCAACCAAAATTAAAGTCATGCATTCTTTACAACCAATCATGTCTGCTTTTACTTATTTATTTCCATTATGACCAATGAAAACTATTTTTATATTTCCTTTATATCCAATCAACATTTCTGTTTCTTATTTTCCATTTAGCCTATGAAAATTTTTGTCATACTGCAGATGTTGTATTTTGTCAATGGTTAAATATAAGTAGTTTCACCAATACCTTGGAACAAGAAAAATGCATTTTTCATGAAAATCATGAAATAGACTTTATTCTATGTTATGATAATTTTCCTAGGTACAAGTACATGAAATGGTATCTATCTTTGGACACCCTTAAAAGAAACAAATAATGACACTCCTCTGATAACAGCCTTAACAGTATTTTAACAAACAAATTTAATGGTCATTGATGAAGAAAGATAATAAACGCCAGAACACTGACCATCAATAACAAGCATGGTGAGGACTGGAACTTCTTCCACATCAATCATCAGTGTCATCTCTGAAGACACTACCACAATGTCTCCCGCTATCGGAGGCGATGACCCACCCCATGTAAACGATGACGAATATTTGTCAACAAACTGGAATTCTAGAACATCCTGGAAAGGAATATTTTAAAATCAGCAATTTTAAATTTTGAAGTGTTCTCAACAACAATGAATCTTGATATTAAGGGAAAGCCTACGAAGAAGACACTGTCAAATTGTAAAGTTGGTTCTACAAATTTGAAAGCCAAATTCTCAAGCAAGCATTTACATAAATACAACTACACATTTGACCCCTGTGACCTTGAAAAAGAGTAAAGGTCATTTATTTCACACAATTTGTACCCCTCATACCAACACCCTTTTTATTATAGAGAAGAAGTTGTTCAAATAGTTGAACACATACGACCTCTATGACCTTCAAAGTAGGTCAAGATCATTCATTTGAACAAACTTGGTAGCATATAAAAGGTCCAATATCAGCTCCTTGGTCTTTTTCCTTATTGAGATGTCAACTTAGTCTTTCATTTGAACAAACTTGGTAGTCCTTCTTCCAGCACTGTGCCTTTTGGTACTTTGAAAATATTAGCATATTTGATGCTTGTGACCTTGAAAGTCTGTCAAGGTCATTTATTTAAGAGAAACTGGGAAGCCCTTCATCCAAGCATGCTTTATAACCCTGTGTCTTTTGGTTATTGCAAAGAAGTCATGAAAACATCAGCATATTTGACCCCTGTGACCTTGAAAGTTGGTTAATTTATTTGAACAAAACTTGGTAATGCTTCATCCTAGTAAATTATAGGCTAAATATCAGAACCTTGGTTTAAAAGTAAGAGAGAAATTGTTTAAAGTAATAAGTTGATGACAGTCCAAATGAAGGATGCCCCTCCTAGGCATAGGCCCATTTTCTTTGTGTGCAGTAAAGCTAATAAAATTGTAATACTTACATCCTGTGCAAAGGGAGACAGCTGTGCAGGTTTACTGTTAATAAGCATGCTAACAGCTCCAGATCTCCTTGTTCCTCCAGATGAATTTGTGACACAAATCACAGAAGTGTCTTGAATTGGAGACTGCACGACACAGACCACTCCAGCAGTGTCCACCTTCACCTTATCTGCATCATCCCTAGCAACATAAAACAGTTCAAGGTCAAATCATAACACTAACCTTTCTGCACTGATGAACAAGAAATCACAAAACTTGATAATCTTGTAAAAATCTTTACCCAAAGTTTGAGCCTGTAATAGTGACCCTAGTTCCTCCTGCTGTGCCTGCAGACTGAGGAGTGACATTCTCAATGACAGGGTCAGCCGCAGGATCATCATATTTATAGCCGTCTGTTATAACTTGATGCAAGTTATCCTGGTCAATTTCTACATCAACACAACCTGGAATAAAAAAGTGTTGTAGATTTGTTTACTTTAATGTGAAAGAATCACAAAGAAAAGACTAAAACTTTCTAATGGTAAACAATTAGAACTTTTTTTCTTAAATTTATTTATTTCAGAATTCTTCATTCAAAATATAACTTAAGTTATCAATTTCTCAGTACATTTTTGGGTCTTGTAATGAAAATTTTGTTTTTGTTAATGGATATAACTTAAACTATTCCCAATATTTTGTAAATTCACACGGAATATCATTACTGACAAATGGATATTTTACATTGACAATAAGACTCCATGAGAATAATATATTTGTACCAGAACCAGGAGGTGCTAAGAACACAAGTCTTGTTGAGGAAGATAATTCTGTGAGGATGTCGCACTCTGAGTTTCCAAAGAAGACAGTTGTGGCATCAGGGTTGAATCCAGCCCCAGACATGGTGACTTTCTGACCACCACTAGGAGGGCCTGGAAAAGATGTAAACAAAACATCATTGTCTGCTGGCCTGTATATGTATAGAATTCATCCTCCTATGATACATTCTTTAGATGTTTATATTTTCTTATTGATAAAAAACCAGCTCCAACATGAAAATTTGGTAATAGAAACCTGAAAGGTGGGGGTAGGGAGGTAGGGGGTAGGGGGGGTGGGGGGAGGGGGTGGGGGCTGATGGTATAAGAATTTCTTTTCTATTGACATGAAGTGTAAACGTCAAGAATGTTCCTTAACTTAAGGAAATCTTAACATAGGTTAAGGAATAACTTAAATTTAAGGATGTTTCCTTAACTTGTTGTAATAACTTCCTATGGGCAATTATACGTGAAGGAATAGTCAGTAAGTAGGGAAAGATTCATGACACTTTAAATTGTGTATAAGGAAATGATGTACAGAGAGTATGTATTTATGGCTATCAGAGATTATTTGTCAAGAAGGGATCTACATCTGTGTAGTATGTAACATTAGTTTAACCTGAAGGTTTTTATAAAAAATGAGTAGTGTTCTCTAACACCCCAAAATGGGGGTATAACAACCCCCCCCCACCCCACCCACCACAGGGTACAACCCCCCACCCCACCCCACCCCTCCACATACAACTTCATTGATGAATCCTAAGACTTAATGTATCCACAGTTAGACCTTTAACACTGTGATCATATGTGAGGCAACGTTTCGTTTGATTTCAGTCAAATCTGCTTCAAAATTTCATGACAGGATATTGACCAGTAGTACCCTGAAATATAATACATTTTTGACAGTACGTTTTCAGTTCTATTTTTAGAAACAGAGACCTTGACCTTGACTTTAGAAACCATTTCAAATTCCTAAATCCATATTGCATATATCTACCTATCACAATGTTTGATCTTCTGTGTGAGCCTCATCAGATTGATTTTACCAGTATATTCCTGGTTCTATTTTTAGGAACAACAACCTTGACCTTGACATAAGGAACTTCTTAAATCTCTATTGCGCATTCACATGTCACAGAGTATGATCATGTGAAAATTCAGAAAGTTTGGCCTCTAGAAGCAAAAAAGCTGACAGACAGAGGTTAGACAGTGCGATTCCTATCAACCAGGGGTACTTGCATGTTGTAGCTCTAACTCAAACATGTAATTTAATTTCTACTCACCTATTTTTGGATTGAGTTGTTTATCCACGATCAACAAATAAGTAAACATGCTTGTCTCTCCTTCTGGTGCTGAACGTCCATATCCAGGTACAATGACAACAACATCAGTCAAACCAGCCGCATGGTCACCAAGCTTACAAACAATAATCTCGGCAGATTCTATCTGAACAGCACAAATTGATCCCCCAACATAAACTTCTCGTGATTCAGCATAAAAAAACTCTCCTTCTATGGTGATTTCCTGTCCAGCAGTTCCTTCGACTGGATCCACACCACTTATCACAGGAGTTTTATCCAGATTGTAAGCAAACTGAATTGTTGACCCAATCACAAATGTTGACCCCAATGTGACCGCCACAGGTTGCGAGCCTGCAACATCATCTGTGGGGGGCAATTCACAAACCAGTTGACATGTGGAAACCGTCCCTGACACTAGGCAATCCTTACCACCAATAGTAACAGTAGTGGCGTCATCATAGAAAGCATTACCTGCTACACCGACAAGAACGCCGCCATATATACTCCCCGATTGTGGCGACACCGCACTAACTGCTGGTCGACCAACAATCCAGAACGGGGTATCGCTCTGAGCTGCTCCGATGAAATCAATGTTTACCTCGACTAGATGTGGCTCGGCTGTAAGACATGCAATCTCACAGGTTACTATATTGTCCTTCACAGATTTCACCGCACATCTGATTCTTTCCTCACCAAGGGTAACGTGGACTTTGTTTATTTCCGTACCGAAACCGTGACCACCTAAAAATATTGTTGTTAATCCAAACACTTCTTTTGGGGAAACTGATGTTAATTTAACAGCATGCATATATCTAAAAGACAACTGTGGGGAGAGAACTCCGTCTGGACTGTCGTTGTGTATGAACTGAACAGCACGACGTGTATCTCCATTTCTGTCAGCTGATGAGGACATTGGTGGTGTTCTACATTTCACTTCTGTAAAAGACTCTTCCAATATCTCACATTCTACTCCTCCCACCATTGGAGTGCCTCCACTGAGTCCCACTCCGGAGATCACAAGAGTTGTTCCACCTGCAACCGAGCCTTGCTCTGGTCTTGCACTAATTACTCTGGAACGGAGTTGGAAATTTGGGTTTGGCAGAGCAAGAACACTGTAACCTAGCTCCTTGATTCTAATGGTGATTGGTTCACTCTGTCCAACCTACAGAAAGAAAACAGAAAGAATTAGGAAAGTATAATTCATGGAAAGTATACCTTACCATGTAAACAAAAATATATATTTTCATATCTAATTATAACTACTAGATATATGTGTAAGTCCAAAGTGCAGAAAGAGGTTAAGATGAAGAAAGGTGAGATTTATTTTTATTTGAGAGATTTTGTCAACAACACCCAACATCATCGTTAAGTAAACAGACTCTAAAAGTCTAACGATTAAAGTATAATCACCACCATATCTGTCCCTGGATCAATCCGACAAACAAATCCACCCTCCATCTGTCTATGGACTCTGCAGATCTTGGTTCCCATGGTAACCTCATTGTGACACAGCTGGTTGCCAGGTAACGATGTCTTTATAGTGATGTCATCATTGTCTGTAGCTACTGTTGGCGAAACTGAGGTAATGACAGCCCCCAAACATGGAAGGAATGAGAAGTGAAACAATCTTGTTGATGAAGGAACAGGAGGAATACAATCAGGGACAGATAACTCACAATCACCACAATCGATTGTCTCCCCTGGAAGAAAAATGAAAATAGTACTGTGAAATTTTATATTTTTGAGGTTTCTTTGTTTTTCCATTAAATGCAATTTTTTGGAAAATTAAATTTGCTTGATAAATTGTAACAATATATCTACTTATCCTTATTTTAAGAGTCTAAAGATAAACAAATTCAAATACCCACAAAATCAATGAAAATCAATTTTCCTCTAAAATTAATAACTTTAAAGAAATTACTTAAGAAGTACATAAATGTTGCTTCACTATTTATTTCATAACCTCAGGGAAGAGAACCAACACAGTTAAGTGGTGGATCCTGATATCCTTTGCTTGGCTACCACATGCTATATAGGGTGACTGAAGGTTTAAGGGACAAACTAAGGGAGATAACCAATAGCATCAAGCTTGGGATAAGTTGGTTCTTGTTAAGTTTAACCATCAACCAGTTCACCCAGAACTTTGGCCTTATAAGGAAAGGATGATATGTATTAAAAAAGTTCTCTCCTGAAGTACATGTAATGTTGGCACCCTTCATTATGATTTACATAAAAGAGGTCATGTATGTGATGTTCTAAATTCTAACTTTTATCACAGTTTCTATCAGTTACTGAATGTTTACATTAAATACTATATATGCTATTGTTCCTGAATGTAATATATATCCTTAGTTCATTGATATCTCAAAAATAGATATAAAATTAGATTTCTATTAAAAATTAATAAATAATTACGATTTATTTCATATTTATTTCATTATAAGTTCTGTGGATAAGTTCCTCATTTATCTCCCTTTGTTCCAGTTCTTCTCTGTTTACCTGAATCTACAATATGCAATGCTGTGTATTTTGTCTTCTCTCCGATTGTTACAGTAATGGGTACACTGCTTGCTGTTTTCTCTGACACTCGAAATTGTGCCCGGAATGAAATTGTTGGAGAATCCACAACATCCTGGTCGAGATAACGACTCCAGAAGTAAAAAACACCTGCCTTGCTAAGGTCTGTTTTGTAGGATCCTATCAAAAAAATTTCATTTAAACGTTGTAACATGTTGCAACATTTATACATTGTATCAGTTATACATTGTATCATACAAATGTATATACATTGTAACATTTATACATTGTAACATTTATACATTGTGATACTTATAGTAGATTGTAACATTTATACATTGTGATACTTATAGTAGATTGTAACATTTATACATTGTGATACTTATAGTAGATTGTAACATTTATACATTGTAACATTGTAATATATAGACATTGTATCATTTCAACATTGTAGTTAAAGTTTTCATACTTTTACCAAAATTTATGAAATTGCCTTCAGGATTTTTTATCAATTTTATTTTTTCAATTTGTTTAGAGAAATGTGATCAGATATAAAAATCTATCCATTAACAGAACACTTTGTTGTACTGAAATAAATATGAATTGTGAAAATACCTTGGTGAACAGGAACTCCACTGTTAAATCCATGTAACATCTCCTCAGTTCCTGTCCCATTTCTCAACTCATAAACACCCATCTTAAATTCATCTTTAGAAGTTTTGAATGACCAACGGATGGTGTCACCGATGTAGTACTGACCATTTCGGGGATGCCAATTATAACCAGTACCTAGCTCTGGAACAAAAGTTTCATCAATTTCAACAACCACAACAAAATGTCTGAGAGCCAAAATTAGTTGTCTTTGAAAGGATAATATTTTCGCTGATTTGTAGGGTATTCATGTAATTACGAAACATTTGTGAAACATGTAATAGTTGTTGTTATCCAATATATACAATAATGTAATACAACACAAAACTATATTGTCATATTACTATCAACACTAGGGAGATCCTACAGTTTGAACAATAAGTACTGTTTGAAGCAGCTGAGTTACATCAACATGACACGATTTATATTTTGCAATGAGCAGAACACCAATTACCATCATTAGTGAAACAAGTGAAGAAGTCTAAAATGTGTTTTCAAGATGGCGGCCATGGCTGCCATGTTGGATTTTGGACCAACCCGAAATTAACAAACTTTGGTCAGGATCATGTCATGATCATTTCAGGTAAGTTTCAGCTCAATGAGACATGTATAACTTGAGAAGAAGTTGAAAATGTTTATGACGGACGACGAACAATGCTGGACAAAAGGCAATTGCAATAGGTCATCAGACCCTTCGGTCAGATGACCTAAAAACCCTGTAAAATCTTACATGTACTTAAGTAACTTGTTTCCATATTCTGAAGTCATGTGACTTCAACTAAACATTATAATAGATATATAATCTTTTTTGTGATATCAAGATTGTTAAATTTTCAAATTAAGCATAAAAATTGCTAAAATCCAGACTTGCGAAAAATAACCTGAAATATCTTCAAAAAATTTGCTCTATATGCACCACAGGCTACTTTCCTTCCATTATCTCTATACAGCCTTGAAATCAGATATAAACTCTTTCTTTTTGTTTACTTGAATCAATTTCCTCAATAAATACCGATGTGGAAAAATTATGATTAGAAGTTGTGGCCAAATACTCTGTCAAAATCGTGAATTTTCAGAATTATTTTCATTGATTTAATCCAAGAATTCATATGTTCATGAACTGTTACAATTTGTAGACAGAGCTATATCTTCAAAATCAAATGTCTGCAAAAAATTTTAGTGCTTTTTTTGGAAACAATGAATATTGAACCCAATGTAAATTTATATTACAGTACTAGCTTAATTTTGGGTTGTTATTATTTCGCAGTTGTTGCAGTTTGGGCAAGTTTGCGGGTTTTAAATTTCGTGTGATCTCCATGTATGTGTACAGATATGTTCATTTATATGGTAAAAATGTTTGCTGGGTACTGAATTATGCACCATCTCCACTGACTGCGAACATATAGAAAAATTAAATCTCCATCAAATATTACCAATTACACATTACTGTCAGTAATGATAGGATGACATACTAGCACTATATCCATTGTTTGTGACGGTGTGTGTCTTCCCTGTTCTGGTCACCTGACACATGAACTCAGTTGAACTAAAGGTCACAGGGTCAATCACACAGGCATGGCTTCCAATGGTTGTGGTGAGCTTTGAGGGGTCGTCTCCAAACCCAACTCCTTTAAAGGTCACTCGGGTGCCGCCGTAAACAGAACCCACGGGTGGATGTACCGCTGTGATAGCAAACTGGTACTCAATCTGAAGATTGTTCCTGGCAAATAAAAAAATCTGGAATGGTAACTAGATATATACAGGAGATTCACAGGCCAAAACATGATTTTTTTTACAGGATAATGAAATAGCAATACTTTATAACATTTGCTGGTTTATTGGTACAGTGTTAGGACCTTTCACTAAAATAATCAGCAGTTTTGTACAGATATAATTATACATATTCAGTTTGATAAATACAATTAATATTTTATATCAGCATCTGGAGTACTTCAAATATATTTAAAAAATTTTGAATATTTGATTGAAGTAGTTAAGATTTCAAACTGAATAATTCACTAAAATGTTCTTTTAGAATACAAGTTGCTATGGTAATGAAAGTGAATGGGAGCAGGATGGGATGAAACATGACATCAGATGGGAGGGACAGGATGGAACATGACATCAGATGAGATGGGACAGAAACAGGATGGGATGGAACATGACATCAGATGAGATGGGACAGAAACAGGATGGGATAGAACATGATATCAGATGAGATGGGACAGAAACAGGATGGGATGGAACATGACATCAGATGGGAGGGACAGGATAGGACAGAAACAGGATGGGATGGAACATGACATCAGATGAGATGGGACAGGATGGGACAGAAACAGAATGGAATGGAACATGACATCAGATGAGATGGGACAGGATGAAACAGAAACAGGATTGGATGAAACATGACATCAGATGAGATGGGACAGAAACAGGATGGGATGGAACATGACATCAGATGAGATGGGACAGAAACAGGATGGGAAAGAACATGACATCAGATGAGATGGGACAAAAGCAGAATGGATGGAACATGACATCAGATGAGATGGGACAGGATGGAAACAAGCAAAGTGGGATGGTATCATGGAATTGGAAGGCATAAGATGGGTCAGAAGGGATGGGATGAGAAATTATAGGACAATACAGAACAGAATAATCCTGATTAGTTAAAACTTCACATCTCCATCCTTCTAGTTCCAACCAATTTTTGATGCCATATACAGATTTGATTTTGAGACAATTCACAATTAACAGACCAAAATCTATTACCTTAAGTTGTCAGTACAGTTAACTTACTCGTTCAAGGCGAAACCATGTTGACACTGTATCTTGATGGTGTAGACGCCAGGCTCGGTACCGGGCATCAGCGCTTTAGCTTCTGTGTCACTGACCACATGCAGATCAGTGGATATGTCACTGGCAGACTGACCATGACTGACCAACTTCACCAGGACAAGTTTTGTACATACCCCATGTTTAAATCCAATTCCAGTAAAATTAACACTTTCTCCACCTAAAGGGGAAAAACATTTTCTGATAATAAGATATATGTTGATATTTTGCAAAATACTGAAGGAATTGCATAACAGATTTTCAAAATTTTGATAATTTCAAATTATATTATTTT
The DNA here is from genome assembly GCF_031769215.1 of Ylistrum balloti. Taxonomy (NCBI): domain Eukaryota; kingdom Metazoa; phylum Mollusca; class Bivalvia; order Pectinida; family Pectinidae; genus Ylistrum; species Ylistrum balloti. The sequence goes on along the minus strand of NW_026782068.1, from coordinate 156,966 downwards.
ATCTATATATCATATCACTTGTTTTTCTGACAATGTTGTGATAATTATTGTTTTCCTGATGTCAATAATATCATTTTGTTGGTTTGAGTTTAAACATTATGTCAAAGTCTGTCTATGCCTTAATTCTACTTGTTTGGATTTGATACTCACATACCTAACACAGAAGGACGTAGAACTGACAGGATCCTGGCTGTGACTACAGTTACATACCTAACACAGAAGGACGTAGAACTGACAGGATCCTGGCCTGACTACAGTTACATACCTAACACAGAAGGATGTAGAACTGACAGGGTCCTGGCCATGACTACAGTTACATACCTAACACAGAAGGATGTAGAACTGACAGGGTCCTGGCCGTGACTACAGTTACATACCTAACACAGAAGGATGTAGAACTGACAGTGTCCTGGTCTTTACTACAGTTACATACCTAACACAGACGGATGTAGAACTGACAGTGTCCTGGTCTTTACTACAGTTACATACCTAACACAGAAGGACGTAGAACTGACAGGGTCCTGGTCTTTACTACAGTTACATACCTAACACAGAAGGACGTAGAACTGACAGGGTCCTGGTCTTTACTACAGTTACATACCTAACACAGAAGGATGTAGAACTGACAGTGTCCTGGTCTTTACTACAGTTACATACCTAACACAGACGGATGTAGAACTGATAGTGTCCTGGTCTTTACTACAGGAGTGACTGATGAACTTGAGTCATAAGTGAACTGTTGAAGACTAGAATCCTGTTTCTCACCAATTGTAACATAGACATTTTTGTTACCAGAAGCCTGCAATGAAATTAAGGAAATCGTTATTTTCAAGATATCTGTATCTTTCATAACAATCAAAACTTACTTTCCAAATTATTGAATATCAAATTTTTTTCTGTGAACAAACAGAATTATATTGATCATTTATGCTTTCAAAGAAAATTAAAGATGAAGACAATATTACTTGGAAATTTTTAACATTTAACATACAGGTAAATAAGAAGACAGGAAATGTACCTGAGCAGGTGTTCGACAAGTGAATTGAGAAGTTGTGACAAGTGGTTCTATTGGACAGTTTGCAGAACCAATCATAACCGACACATTTCTAGGAATACCATATCCAGTAAATGTCAAGAGAGTTCCACCTGGAAAGAAAATCATGATCTTAATCAAAAACCAAATTGTACTTAGAAAATATAATTCACGTTTGAATCTGATTCCTGTCCTTTCATTTTACAATTTGGAATTGTTTTAGTCTGTTCACGTCCTTGGCTTTATTTCTCTGCAACTTTTCCTCTCGCTAGGCCTTGTCTAATCCATCATTTAGATTTCCATTTATTTGTGATTCTTTGAACCATTAGTTAATGATTTGTGTCAGTTTCCATAAAGGAACAATCAGGGTCACAGAAATGCTTATACATAATGTATTTTAATAAGGGTCTAAAGGATCAAGATTGAGATTAACTTCCTCAAGCTTGAATGAAGCTTTCTATAGTTATGGAAGCTATATATAGATCACTAAATACATCTTACCCGCCAGTCAACAAGATCTTACTTAACCTAGATTATAAGCATAGAATCCCAAATGAGATTTTACGGTGTTTTATGAAACTTTACTCCTAGAAGTTTATTTTTGTGAGCCATAGTAAGCAAATGATAAAACATGGAAATGAGTTCCAGAAAATGTCACATGAAATGAAAACAAATTTAACTACTCTAAAGACACTATTTATCACATATCTTAGAAAAGCTACATTTTGACATGTTTTAAAGTGAAAATTTGGAGGACAAAGCAGAGGCACCCTGTTATATTGTTCCACCATTTTTAATTCATGATGTTATGCTACTATCCATATTAGGACATCACAATAGATTTCTGACTGGCACAGCCAATGAAAAAATCACTCCACAATATATATTACATCTAATGACCTATCTAAAATCTCATTACTGATTATGTGATAAACTTTCAATAAAAAATGTCTGTAAGACATCAATGCCCCTGCCACTAATATTTTCAGTATTGAATCATTTGATGATTTTCTATATATAGCAAGGTTGACCTTGATCTTGACCTTGGGCCCCTGAAACACAACAATGTCCAAAATATACTCATAATTGACCTTTGTATAAAAATTTACCCGAAAACCTGTCAAAGAAATAAGTCCCTATATTCTTATATTGAATCTTGATGGGGCCGAATGGACAAGCCCCTCCCCCTTCCCAAGCCCCTCCCCCCTCCCAATTTTCAGACTATTTGATTAACTTATACTGATAATATACTACTTGCCTATAAATAAGTCCACTCATAACTTCTGTGGTTATTACAGAATGTCTCAGTTCCTCTAAAGGAACCTTGTCTATAGGTCCTTACCTGCTGTACTGCCTTTTAGTGGTGTAAAACTGTCGATACTGGACATGTATGTAAACTTTGGGATGGTAGTCGTTATGGCGTTCCCTTTACCCACTACTCGGACTATCACGTTACCCGAGAGAGGTGATCCGTTCCCTAAAGAACAGACAAGCTGTGTGGTACTACAGGATGATGATGATGCTGCACAGTTAAGTGGACAGTCCACATCTCCAACAGTAATGGTGTTGTCTCCTGTCAGGACACTGAAGTGAGTTCCTTTGATTGTCAACAGTTCACCCTCTCTACCTACAACACCGACACCAAAACAAATTAGATAAACTTTACCTATTTTACATTTTACAACAATTTTAAAACAAGTTTTCACAACTTATACAATCACTCTTGTTGGTCTGGATGTAAGAGCGTCTTACTGTGGTAGGAAACCAGAGTAGAGTACCCGGGGAAAACCCACTTGGTCGGGCAGGTGACCCCCCCCCCCCCACCCTCTACCTTTTCAGATCTGTTCCCGGAATCAAACCATGAATGGCTAGGCTAGTAAAGTTACATTGAAAACGTAATGAAATTATTATACAAAGATACTATATATAAAAAAAATATTAAATTGTTCAAGTAACAAGTAATAAAAATTTCTAAAAATTAAAAAAAAAACATTTGTATTGTAAGTATCACATGATAGAGACGATTGAAATCACATTACAGTACAGACAAAATTTTAACCTCAACTACAACAATATCTATGCAATTGTTCTGATGACAGTTAGCCTAGCTAGCGGAAACATGTCAACTTACGATAAAATCACGGAATCCAGATGTTGATGCTCTATCTTCTTTGTCAATTAAATATCTGTCAGAATCAACAGTAACACTCTCCCCGTTTTGTTTCCTTTTAGATATAATACTGGTACCCCCATGTATTATCCCTTTCTATATAGAAATAAGGCCTTGTTAGAAAATCTTCATTCATTGACCTACCTTTTACGACAGTTTACGTCCCCTCTGAAGATTCAGTATAGTTATTGATATTTACGAGGGGTAAAATTTCACTGTAATCATGGTCCATAAAGACAGTGAAAAGCTAAATACCTATTGAACATTTCTATAGTGAATAAAAATCTGAGAAAATTTTCATGCCTGTATACATGAACACCATCTCACAGACGAAAGTAAAATTTAAAACCAATAAACTGGCTAAAACCAGATCAATTGCAAAATATCAGCCCTTCAATATTAAACATATACCGGTATATCATACATTGACTCAAACACCTGGACTTATTCTTGTACTTTATCAGGAGTTGAGTTTGAATTATGATTATGTTGCTATGTTGATATTTTCTTGAATTTTTTTTTAACAATTTGGTAACTACGTCCTCTGAAGGATTATTTTACCTCTGAAAACAAGGCAGTTGAAGTAATAATCTTAATGATATTTTTTAAAGGATTATCTCTAAATGATTATTTTGTGGGACTTAATTTTCGTGGTTTTTTTCAAAAAAAAATTATCATTATTTCATTGAAGCATGACTACATGGATAAATGCATCCCTATAAAATATAATGCTAGGAGCTTTTGGATTTATGAATTCATTGTTTTAGAGTATCTACAAAATGTATGAAAATAAATAACTCGCAAAAAATTAGTGATTTCACAGTAATTTGCTGATTTAAAAACTATTTGTCATCTTGGATTATTTTTCTATTTTAACGAGGTCATTTTAACAAAGATTTCTTTTTTTACTTGCATTGGATCATGTGATCAAGTGATTGCACACTGATTATTTAAGACGTAGGGATTGGTGAAATAACTGCAGCTCTAACAAACCTTGTAGAGGAGAAATCGAGGTGACAGTCGGAGTTACATCATCAGTCCATTCAAACTGGCAGTTCCCACTACAGGCCGACAGTATGGAATTTACCATCACTGACACCTGTAAACAATAGCAAAAGGCATGTTAATCAGAGAATGGTCCTGATTTACCTGTGTGATGTGTCATACCTGTAGTTTTTCTGTGTGATAAGTCATACCTGAGATTTTTCTGTGTGATAAATCATACCTGAGGTTGTTCTGTGTGATAAGTCATACCTGCGGGTTTTCTGTGTGATATGTCATACCTGCGGGTTTTCTGTGTGATGTGTTGTATCTGAGGGTTTTGTGTGTGATAAGTCATACCTGCGGTTTTTCTGTGTGATATGTTATACCTGAGGTTTTTCTGTGTGATATGTCATACCTGCGGGTTTTCTGTGTGATGTGTTGTATCTGAGGGTTTTGTGTGTGATAAGTCATACCTGCGGTTTTTCTGTGTGATATGTTATACCTGAGGTTTTTCTGCATGATATGTCATACCTGAAGTTTCTAGTGCGATTTGTTGTATCCGAGGGTTTTCTGTGTGATATTTCATACCTGAAGTTTTTCTGTGATATGTCATACCTTGCGGTTTTTCTGTGTGATGTGTCATATCTTTGATTTAGCTGTGTGGTGTGTCATATCTTTGATTTAGCTGTGTGGTGTGTCATATCTTTGATTTAGCTGTGTGATGTGTCATATCTTTGATTTAGCTGTGTGATGTGTCATATCTTTGATTTAGCTGTGTGGTGTGCTCTACCTGAGGTTTGAGATGAGAGGTTCTCAGCTGATCTGGTGTACAAGGGTCATACTCTATTCTCCCTGTACGCTTTCTCTTCACTTCCAAATTAAACGGCCCCCCAACTGGATTAGTCTCCACCACCTGAAATGATGAAATAATATGATCACACATATGCCAATCAGAATTAGAAACAGTAAGAGAAAACACTAATGTTTTTCTGATATAACACCAGGGCTGTCAGAGGCAGGTTATGCTCCCTAATTGGGACAAAATTAAAGTTTGAAAAATAACAAAGGGCAATAAGAGGGTTATGTTTCATCTTGATACCTCTTATAGTTTTAGTGTAATGCTTCTGACAAAATTTGAATATGAAAAATAACAAAGGGCCATAACTCCTAAATTCTTCAAAAGAGAGTGATGGCTCTAGTGCAACACACTTTTCTGTGTTGAGATCTATCTACCTATGAAGTTTCATGTTGATACCTCTTATAGTTTTAGTGTAATGCTCTGGACGAAATTTAAATATGAAAAATAACAAAGGGCCATAACTCCTAAATTATGCAAAAGAGAGTGATGGTTCTTATGCGCTGCCTTTGTCCTTGCTGTGATTTATCTACCTATGATGTTTTATGATGATATCTCTTATAGTTTTAGTGTTATGCTCTGGACAAAATTATGACCGTCGGACGGACAAAGTAGCGACGTTACACTCTCTCTACTGGGAGCAGGAAAAAAAAATTAGGCATAACGACTGATCAGAACTAAGAGGATTGCCTTCCTGATCTGACTTAAGACAATCACCTACTGAAAGATCTTGTGAACAGTGACCAATATTCCGCACCAGAACGAGAAATATCACTGGAGATAAACCATAAAAAAAGTTTATTTTACTGTGCACAAAATTCTCCATTTGTTGTCGACTCTAGAATATCTAATGACAACCATGTCATATCTTTGCTAGGGCAGGAACTACAGTATTAATATATAATGTGACTCTTTCTCAATTAAAATTTGTGACTTCAATATTCACCTTGTAATCATTGTGGTCAAAATAATGGGAATTAGGCAGTAATTATCTTGAATAGTTTCAGAACACTGTTCCAGAAAATGACCTTGCAATTTTATTTAATATGCTGAAAATGGGAAAAATAAAACTCCTCAAAAAATGTGTGGTATTAAACTTGCCTTTAAACTCTATATGTCATTGACACTCATGAAAGACCCTCTCACATGGAGGACTTACCTCTAACAAATTCTGTTTTCCTAGTTTTGACATAAATTTATCGGTCCAAGAGACCCTCTCACATGGAGGGCTTACCTCTAACAAATTCTGTTTTCCTAGTTTTGACATAAATTTATATGTCCAAGTGAAGTCTGCACATTCTCCTTCCTTGATCACTTTCAGTGAGCCCATGGCCTCCAAGTTAATGATCTCTAGATAATCTGTAACACTGGACTCATCCATACTCCAGCTTACTGGTACCTCTGTAACACAGAGTCACAAGATACAGACATAAAGTCACTAGATACAGGCATAAAGTCACCAGATACAGGCATAAAGTCACCAGATACAGGCATACTGTCAAAAGAAACAGGCATAAAGTCACAAGATACAGACATACTGTCACAAGATACAGGCATAAAGTCACAAGGTACAGACATAAAGTCACAAGATACAGGCATAAAGTCACCACAAGATACAGGCATAAAGTCACCACAAGATACAGACATAAAGTCACAAGATACAGACATAAAGTCACAAGATACAAGCATTAAGTCACAAGATAAAGGCATAAAGTCACAAGATACAGGCATACTGTCACAAGATACAGGCATAAAGTCACAAGATACAGGCATAAAGTCACAAAGTCACAAGATACAGGCATAAAGTGACAAGAAAAGTCACAAGATACAGGCTTACTGTCACAAGATACAGGCAAAAAGGTTCAAGATACAGGCATACTGTCACAAGATACAGGCATAAAGTCACAAGATACAGGCATACTGTCACAAGATACAGGCATAAAGTCACAAGATACAGGCATGAAGTCACAAAGTCACAAGATACAGGCATAAAGTCATAAGAAAAGTCACAAGATACAGGCATACTGTCACAAGATACAGGCATAAAATCACAAGATACAGGCATACTGTCACAAGATACAGGCATAAAGTCATAAAGTCATAAGATACAGGCATAAAGTCACAAAGCCACAAGATACAGGCATAAAGTGACAAGAAAAGTCACAAGATATAGGCATAAAGTCACCAGATACAGGCATACTGTCCCAAGATACAGACATCATGTTATACAGGGATAAAATTCTCAACAAGAAAAACAACTTTGCAATGCTATCACTATACATCTTGTACTTACTTTTCTCTTTACTGTGAACTCTTAGCGTAACAGTTCCATCGATTGGTTTCGTCGCTGATTGGAGTCGATTCACACTCACTCTTAAATTGTTTCCGGACTTTGAAACCACATCAAAAATGTTGTTGGAAATCTGAAAATGTACGTGTTGTATATAGACATTTTTTTTTCTAAAGAAGGAAGATATATACCCACCATGTAGTCAAACTTTAGAACCATGTGAGTTGAAAGTCAGTTAATTTGTTGTCTGATTGATCAAAAGGAAAAACAATAATTCAGCACTTTTCTCCTAGTATGGTGCTGTAGTCAGTAGGACTCTAAGGACAACATAAGCTATCAAGGAGAGAACAGGACAAAGGATTGTTACCTATATTCCAGTAACCTTTACATCTTTGACTTTATGACAAATCCAAACAAAAACGTTTTCTGTATTGATTTTGAACTTGTCGTCTCAAAAAATTTGAGATACCATTAAGGATGATAATTTTGAGGGGTTTTAATTTTTAATTTGCTATATTTAAGGTTTAAGTGATTCTACCTGACATTAAACTCAATACATTTTACCATTTCGTCAAACCCATGAAAATTTTATCCACTATAACTAAAAAATAGCCTTTATGGCATTGCACAGCAACATTTAATTTACAAACCACAACTGATTCTGACCCCTCACCTTAGGTCCTAAAAAGCAATCTTAAAACATCATTTTTCTATAGGAAGATTTCATACAAATGGAATTATTGTGTAAAAAATAAAATTTATATCTAGTTACGGTGACCTTGACCTTTGGATATTAAACCAATCAATTATTTATATTCATGTAATAAGCCTGGATGAACTTAAGTTCTGATAATTAGAAAAGTTTACAAAAATAATATCAGATATATTCATATTTTTTCATGTGAATTTGAAGTCAACTTATTAGTTGAATGACATTTCTAGGATTCAGAAAATTCAATTTTTGAATGAGTAATTGTTTTATCTGTCATTGTCAAAATCAAATATTGATACATTGCTTAGATTCTAAGTCATTACACTTTTCAAAAAACAAAAAAAAAATGAAACAAAAGAAAAACAAGAGGCCCATGGGCCTTAACAGTCATCTGACATAAAATACAAGATTTCAAATTTTGAACTTGAGAAGAAGTCGAAAATGTGTTTTCGAGATGGCAGCCATAGCCGCCATGTTGGATTTCGGAGCAACCCGAAATTAACAAACTTTAATCCGGATCTTGTCACGATCATTTCAGGTAATTTTCAGCTCAATGAGACATGCAGAACTTGAGAAGAAGTTGAAAATGTTTACGACGGACGACGTATGCTGCCGGACAAAAGGCGATTGCAATAGGTCATCAGACCCTTCGGTCATCAGACCTAAAAACATATTTGGTGGTAATCTTCAGTACTATAAATTAAAGAAGCTAGAAAGTATCCACCAAATTCATTATAAACAAATATTTACTATATATATATAGAACAGTTTATTAATATATATGCTTCTTACTGCTTGTCCACCATAAGGTTTTATCAGCGGAACGGTGTGACCACAACTGTACATCATTATAGAAACAACAAAGGAGGACAACTCTTGGTCTTCAGTAGGAAGTCGTTTTACATCAACTGACGCGATCATTTCTCCCGAAGGCATGGTAGGGCTCATTCTCTGTTTCCATATCATATCTGTAAAGGAAAAGAGAACATCACATTTTCTAATAAAAGAAAAGTAAAATTTCAAAGTTTCTATTAAAAAAACAAACCAAAAATTTCAGAATTTACATATTTTAACCCAAAAGAGCAAAATTATTAATCAAATAGATTTTCATACAGCAATGATTCAACCAAGGCTTGTGCAATTCAATGTAGAAAAAAACCTGATGTACACATTTCAATTCTTTAAATAAAAAAATTGATATATGAATTAAAAAATTGATAAAGACTGAATTTTTTTAGAAAACAAAAAATAAACATCTGTTACAAATTAAAAAAAATAATTGTTTATTGTTGTTGATATAGTGAAGTTGCAGGTTAGTTTTTTTTTATTATATATTGCAGGACTTTTATTTTTTGAAATTTTTGAAATATGGATAAAATGTTTTTTTCAGTAAATTTTACCCTTGAAAGTACCTGTACAAATTATACACATGTTAAAGCATTAGGAAACATTCTCACCTGGAGAATCAGTGCTAGTGAACTTTGACCCCAGGTTGACAACATCAATGTAGTAATCTTGGACAGGACTTGTAAAGCTAATGGCTGTCAGACTGCTGTTTGTCTGTCTACAGACACTTGTCTCATCTAGTAGTTTACTCAACTGGACACAGCGATACGTCCATCTGTTAGGAAAGGTATATAGACATTGCACAGAAAGGCTGACCACAGCTGACATATATATTTTTATTAAAAATGACAATAAATGTTGAGTGAAACTTCTCCTAACTGACCATGCATGGCACATGATCATTTGTCCAGTTAAAAGAGGATTCAGTTTGAGGAAGTGAATGAAGTAGACCAGTCCTAAACAATAATATCATTTTGAAATTTGTTCATACAAGCATTAAAAACTTTTTATGTATGTAGAATTATCCGTTTTCTGGGGTCAAAATGGCTGAAATCAGCCAACAGCTGAAGATTTTCATCTCTTCTATAGTATTGTGTAAATAATTAATGTCTTTGGAATAGGATCTATCAATTTACTAAGTTTGGTCAAAGTTACTTTTTTTGAAATTTAAATGCAAATTTTAAAGTGAAATGTTGACAATACCAATGTCTACTGAAAAGTGACACCGTAGTCTTGGTTTCTCAATTCTTTTCATCAGAGGTAAAAAATATCTAAATATACAGAACAGTGTAAATGGGTATCATACAAAGTTGGATGGTTGTACTTCTGTAAAGACACTTGATTACAGTTTTACATGTAAACATTTTTCCAGGTGTCTTGTTCTGTCCCTACCCAAAGAAGTTTGTGTTTCCCAGGTGTCTTGTTCTGTCCCTACCCGAAGAAGTTTGTGTTTTCCAGGTGTATTGTTCTGTCCCTACCCAAAGAAGTTTGTGTTTTCCAGGTGTCTTGTTCTGTCACTACCCAAGGAAGTTTGTGTTTCTCAGGTGTCTTGTTCTGTCCCAACCCAAGGAAGTTTGTGTTTTCCAGATGTATTGTTCTGTCCCTACCCAAGGAAGTTTGTGTTTCCCAGGTGTCTTGTTCTGTCACTACCAAAGGAAGTTTGTGTTTCCCAGGTGTCTTGTTCTGTCCCAACCCAAGGAAGTTTGTGTTTCCCAGGTGTCTTGTTCCGTCCCTACCCAAGGAAGTTTGTGTTTCCCAGGTGTCTTGTTCCGTCCCTACCCAAGGAAGTTTGTGTTTCTCAGGTGTCTTGTTCTGTCCCTACCCAATGAAGTTTGTGTTTTCCAGGTGTATTGTTCTGTCCCTACCCAAAGAAGTTTGTGTTTTCCAGGTGTATTGTTCTGTCACTACCCAAGGAAGTTTGTGTTTCTCAGGTGTCTTGTTCTGTCCCTACCCAAGGAAGTTTGTGTTTCCCAGGTGTCTTGTTCTGTCCCTACCCAAGGAAGTTTGTGTTTTTCAGGTGTCTTGTTCTGTCACTACCCAAGGAAGTTTGTGTTTCTCAGGTGTCTTGTTCTGTCACTACCCAAGGAAGTTTGTGTTTCTCAGGTGTCTTGTTCTGTCCCAACCCAAGGAAGTTTGTGTTTCCCAGGTGTCTTGTTCCGTCCCTACCCAAGGAAGTTTGTGTTTTCCAGGTGTCTTGTTCTGTCACTACCCAAGGAAGTTTGTGTTTCCCAGGTGTCTTGTTCTGTCCCTACCCAAGGAAGTTTGTGTTTTCCAGGTGTCTTGTTCTGTCACTACCCAAGGAAGTTTGTGTTTCCCAGTTCCCAGGTGTCTTGTTCTGTCCCTACCCAAAGAAGTTTGTGTTTCCCAGGTGTCTTGTTCTGTCCCTACCCAAAGAAGTTTGTGTTTCCCAGGTGTCTTGTTCTGTCCCTACCCAAGGAAGTTTGTGTTTCCAAGGTGTCTTGTTCTGTCACTACCCGAAGAAGTTTGTGTTTTCCAGGTGTATTGTTCTGTCCCTACCCAAAGAAGTTTGTGTTTTCCAGGTGTCTTGTTCTGTCACTACCCAAGGAAGTTTGTGTTTCCCAGGTGTCTTGTTCTGTCACTACCTGTGAAGGAAGTTTGTGTTTCCCAGGTGTCTTGTTCTGTCACTACCCAAGGAAGTTTGTGTTTCTCAGGAAGTGTGTTTCCAAGGCTGTCATATTCTGTCACTACCCAAGGGTGTAGTTTGTGTTTTGTTTTCCAGGTGTCTTGTTCTGTCACTACCCAAGGAAGTTTGTGTTTCTCAGGTGTCTTGTTCTGTCACTACCCAAGGAAGTTTGTGTTTCTCAGGTGTTTCTCAGGTGTATTGTTCTGTCACTACCCAAGGAAGTTTGTGTTTCTCAGGTGTCTTGTTCTGTCCCTACCCAAGGAAGTTTGTGTTTCCAAGGTGTCTTGTTCTGTCACTACCCAAGGAAGTTTGTGTTTCCCAGGTGTCTTGTTCCGTCCCTACCCAAGGAAGTTTGTGTTTCCCAGGTGTCTTGTTCTGTCACTACCCAAGGAAGTTTGTGTTTCCCAGGTGTCTTGTTCTGTCACTACCCAAGGAAGTTTGTGTTTCCCAGGTGTCTTGTTCTGTCACTACCCAAGGAAGTTTGTGTTTCTCAGGTGTCTTGTTCTGTCCCAACCCAAGGAAGTTTGTGTTTTCCAGGTGTCTTGTTCTGTCACTACCCAAGGAAGTTTGTGTTTCCCAGGTGTCTTGTTCTGTCACTACCCAAGGAAGTTTGTGTTTCCCAGGTGTCTTGTTCTGTCACTACCCAAGGAAGTTTGTGTTTCTCAGGTGTGTTGTTCTGTCCCTACCCAAGGAAGTTTGTGTTTCCAAGGTGTCTTGTTCTGTCACTACCCAAGGAAGTTTGTGTTTCCCAGGTGAAGATCCCAGGTGTCTTGTTCTGTCACTACCCAAGGAAGTTTGTGTTTCTCAGGTGTGTTGTTCTGTCCCTACCCAAGGAAGTTTGTGTTTCCAAGGTGTCTTGTTCTGTCACTACCCGAAGAAGTTTGTGTTTTCCAGGTGTATTCATGTCCCTGACAGTGTTCTGTCACAAAGGAAGTTTGTGTTTCAACCTCATGTCTTGTTCTGTCACTACCCAAGGAAGTTTGTGTTTCCTCAGGTGTCTTGTTCTGTCAGGAAGGAAGTTTGTGTTTTTCCAGGTGTCTTGTTCTGTCCAGTCAACTACCCAAGGATTTGTGTTTCTCATTCTGACAGTCAACAACAGATTTATAACCTCATTCTGACATTGAACAACCGTTTACAACCTCATTCTGACAGGCAACAAAGATTTACAACCTCATTCTGTTTAACAACAGATTTACAACCTCATTCTGACATTGAACAACAGATTTACAACCTCATTCTGACAGTCAACAACAGATTTACAACCTCATTCTGACAGTCAACAACAGATTTACAACCTCATTCTGACAGGCAACAACAGATTTACAACCTCATTCTGACAGTCAACAACAGATTTACAACCTCATTCTGACAGGCAACAACAGATTTACAACCTCATTCTGACAGTCAACAACAGATTTACAACCTCATTCTGACAGTCAACAACAGATTTACAACCTCATTCTGACAGTCAACAACAGATTTACAACCTCATTCTGACAGTCAACAACAGATTTACAACCTCATTCTGACAGTCAACAACAGATTTACAACCTCATTCTGACAGTCAACAACAGATTTACAACCTCATTCTGTCAGTCAACAACAGATTTATAACCTCATTCTGACATTGAACAACCGATTTACAACCTCATTCTGACAGTCAACAACAGATTTACAACCTCATTCTGACAGTCAACAACAGATTTATAACCTCATTCTGACAATGAACAACAGATTTACAATGAACAACAGATTTACAACCTCATTCTGACAGTCAACAACAGATTTACAACCTCATTCTGACAGTCAACAACAGATTTACAACCTCATTCTGACAATGAACAACAGATTTACAACCTCATTCTGACAGTCAACAACAGATTTATAACCTTTCTGACAGTGAACAACAGATTTACAACCTCATTCTGACAGTCAACAACAGATTTATAACCTCATTCTGACAATGAACAACAGATTTACAACCTCATTCTGACAGTCAACAACAGATTTACAACCTCATTCTGACAGTCAACAACAGATTTATAACCTCATTCTGACATTGAACAACTGATTTACAACCTCATTCTGACAGTCAACAACAGATTTACAACCTCATTCTGACAATGAACAACAGATTTACAACCTCATTCTGACAGTCAACAACAGATTTACAACCTCATTCTGACAGTCAACAACAGATTTATAACCTCATTCTGACATTGAACAACAGATTTACAACCTCATTCTGACAGTCAACAACAGATTTATAACCTCATTCTGACAGTCAACAACAGATTTACAACCTCATTCTGACAGTCAACAACAGATTTACAACCTCATTCTGACAGTCAACAACAGATTTACAACCTCATTCTGACATTCAACAACAGATTTATAACCTCATTCTGACAGTCAAAAACAGATTTATAACCTCATTCTGACATTGAACAACCGATTTACAACCTCATTCTGACAGTCAACAACAGATTTACAACCTCATTCTGACAGTCAACAACAGATTTACAACCTCATTCTGACATTCAACAACCGATTTACAACCTCATTCTGACAGTCAACAACAGATTTACAACCTCATTCTGACAGTCAACAACAGATTTACAACCTCATTCTGACATTCAACAACAGATTTATAACCTCATTCTGACAGTCAACAACAGATTTACAACCTCATTCTGACATTGAACAACTGATTTACAACCTCATTCTGACAGTCAACAACAGATTTATAACCTCATTCTGACAATGAACAACAGATTTACAACCTCATTCTGACAGTCAACAACAGATTTATAACCTCATTCTGACAATGAACAACAGATTTACAACCTCATTCTGACAGTCAACAACAGATTTACAACCTCATTCTGACAGTCAACAACAGATTTACAACCTCATTCTGACAGTCAACAACAGATTTATAACCTCATTCTGACATTGAACAACTGATTTACAACCTCATTCTGACAGTCAACAACAGATTTATAACCTCATTCTGACAATGAACAACAGATTTACAACCTCATTCTGACAGTCAACAACAGATTTACAACCTCATTCTGACAGTCAACAACAGATTTATAACCTCATTCTGACATTGAACAACTGATTTACAACCTCATTCTGACAGTCAACAACAGATTTATAACCTCATTCTGACAATGAACAACAGATTTACAACCTCATTCTGACAGTCAACAACAGATTTACAACCTCATTCTGACAGTCAACAACAGATTTATAACCTCATTCTGACATTGAACAACTGATTTACAACCTCATTCTGACAGTCAACAACAGATTTATAACCTCATTCTGACAATGAACAACAGATTTACAACCTCATTCTGACAGTCAACAACAGATTTACAACCTCATTCTGACAGTCAACAACAGATTTATAACCTCATTTTGACATTGAACAACTGATTTACAACCTCATTCTGACAGTCAACAACAGATTTACAACCTCATTCTGACAGTCAACAACAGATTCACAACCTCATTCTGACATTCAACAACAGATTTATAACCTCATTCTGACAATGAACAACAGATTTACAACCTCATTCTGACAGTCAACAACAGATTTACAACCTCATTCTGACAATGAACAACAGATTTACAACCTCATTCTGACAGTCAACAACTGATTTACAACCTCATTCTGACAGTCAACAACAGATTTACAACCTCATTCTGACAGTCAACAACTGATTTACAACCTCATTCTGACAATGAACAACAGATTTACAACCTCATTCTGACAGTCAACAACTGATTTACAACCTCATCCTGACAGGCAACAACAGATTTACAACCTCATTCTGACAATGAACAACAGATTTACAACCTCATTCTGACAGTCAACAACTGATTTACAACCTCATTCTGACAGTCAACAACAGATTTACAACCTCATTCTGACAGTCAACAACTGATTTACAACCTCATTCTGACAATGAACAACAGATTTACAACCTCATTCTGACAGTCAACAACTGATTTACAACCTCATCCTGACAGGCAACAACAGATTTACAACCTCATTCTGACAGTCAACAACAGATTTACAACCTCATTCTGACAGTCAACAACAGATTTACAACCTCATTCTGACAATGAACAACAGATTTACAACCTCATTCTGACAGTCAACAACAGATTTATAACCTCATTCTGACATTGAACAACAGATTTACAACCTCATTCTGACAGGCAACAACAGATTTACAACCTCATTCTGACAGTCAACAACAGATTTACAACCTCATTCTGACAGTCAACAACAGATTCACAACTTCATTCTGACAGTCAACAACAGATTTACAACCTCATTCTGACAGTCAACAACAGATTTACAACCTCATTCTGACAATGAACAACAGATTTACAACCTCATTCTGACAATGAACAACAGATTTACAACCTCATTCTGACAGTCAACAACAGATTCACAACCTCATTCTGACAATGAACAACAGATTTACAACCTCATTCTGACAATGAACAACAGATTTACAACCTCATTCTGACAATGAACAACAGATTTACAACCTCATTCTGACAGTCAACAACAGATTTACAACCTCATTCTGACAATGAACAACAGATTTACAACCTCATTCTGACAACAACTGATTTACAACCTCATCCTGACAGGCAACAACAGATTTACAACCTCATTCTGACATTGAACAACAGATTTACAACCTCATTCTGACAGTCAACAACTGATTTACAACCTCATCCTGACAGGCAACAACAGATTTACAACCTCATTCTGACATTGAACAACTGATTTACAACCTCATTCTGACAGTCAACAACAGATTTACAACCTCATTCTGACATTCAACAACAGATTTACAACCTCATTCTGACAGTCAACAACAGATTTACAACCTCATTCTGACAATGAACAACAGATTTACAACCTCATTCTGACAGTCAACAACAGATTTACAACCTCATTCTGACAGTCAACAACAGATTTACAACCTCATTCTGACATTGAACAACAGATTTACAACCTCATTCTGACAATGAACAACAGATTTACAACCTCATTCTGACAGTCAACAACAGATTTACAACCTCATTCTGACAGTCAACAACAGATTTACAACCTCATTCTGACAGTCAACAACCGATTTACAACCTCATTCTGACAATGAACAACAGATTTACAACCTCATTCTGACAGTCAACAACAGATTCACAACCTCATTCTGACAGTCAACAACAGATTTACAACCTCATCCTGACAGGCAACAACAGATTTACAACCTCATTCTGACAATGAACAACAGATTTACAACCTCATTCTGACAGTCAACAACTGATTTACAACCTCATCCTGACAGGCAACAACAGATTTACAACCTCATTCTGACAGTCAACAACAGATTTACAACCTCATTCTGACAGTCAACAACAGATTTACAACCTCATTCTGACAATGAACAACAGATTTACAACCTCATTCTGACAATGAACAACAGATTTACAACCTCATTCTGACAGTCAACAACAGATTCACAACCTCATTCTGACATTGAACAACAGATTTACAACCTCATTCTGACATTCAACAACAGATTTACAACCTCATTCTGACAGTCAACAACAGATTCACAACTTCATTCTGACAGTCAACAACAGATTTACAACCTCATTCTGACAGTCAACAACAGATTTACAACCTCATTCTGACAGTCAACAACAGATTTATAACCTCATTCTGACATTGAACAACCGATCTACAACCTCATTCTGACAGTCAACAACAGATTTACAACCTCATTCTGACAGTCAACAACAGATTTACAACCTCATTCTGACAGTCAACAACTGATTTACAACCTCATTCTGACAGTCAACAACAGATTTATAACCTCATTCTGACAGTCAACAACAGATTTATAACCTCATTCTGACATTGAACAACTGATTTACAACCTCATTCTGACAGGCAACAACAGATTTACAACCTCATTCTGACAGTCAACAACAGATTTACAACCTCATTCTGACATTCAACAACAGATTTACAACCTCATTCTGACGGAAAATGGTCAATTTGCTTTGGAGTAGATCATTATGTGTGACCAGACTATATTTACATGGAAATTACTTAAAATATTCTTCATTGGAAGCAATCTTCTGTTGTTTGCTTAGAATTTTTTTTATATTTACAGTTGTCGTACCTTATTGTCTCCCACAGGCCTGGCACGAGAGGCTGATTTGTAGTATAGGTATTTAGCATTTTTGAGGCAGTACCTTCCACAATAGGGCTCAATATTTCCAACTATATTTCCTCCGAGATTCATCAAACTTGGACTATTCTCATAGTCTTCAGAATAGATAGTGAAGATATTCTTTGTCAGGAAGTGTGGACATCTGGCCCCGATGCCTATCTCTAACTTAGCTTTGATCTGGAATAAAAAAAAAAACCCATACATAGAGTTTAAATTTCAAATGTAAATTTATGATACGGTCGAAGAATTGTTCATTTTAGCAAGTCTTTGCCTTGTTAATCATTTGTAATATATCTTACTGTGATGTCATTTTAGATAATGATGTGACATCACACATTCACAGATGGCGTTGTGATATAAGAATAGAGACCAGAGATAAAGAGCAGACATGATTTCATGTTTGACATAGAAATGTCTATTTTTGGCTATACTTGCTGGAAAAATCTATCATGTGATAAAAAGGAAACAGTTGAACCCACTTAATGTCACGTCTGTTAATATCACTTTCCGGTTCTATGTAATCTAACATATGATAATGTCACTTATTTTCATGTGGGCAACACTTAATTACGCATCATTTTGCCAAATATCACAAAAAAAAAAATAGTTATTTCCCTTTGATCTGTTATTTATGAAACATGTCACAAATTTTTCATTTCAGCTCATCAAATTAAAGCTCACTTTAAAAAATTC
Organism: Ylistrum balloti; assembly: GCF_031769215.1. Lineage (NCBI taxonomy): Eukaryota > Metazoa > Mollusca > Bivalvia > Pectinida > Pectinidae > Ylistrum > Ylistrum balloti. Next base: position 138,460 of record NW_026782068.1, on the reverse strand, counting down.
TTAGAATTGTTTTCTCATTTCAAAAACTCATGAATATTCACATCAAATTGAAACTCATTTAAAATTCTAAATCGCTTACATCATCAGCGGATGTTGGCCCAGGAACCAGAGGTGGTGTAATGCTATGACCAATAGTTAATACCAGTGTATCGCGTCCAGATTGTCCTTTTGTTTTCTCCTCAACTGTGACTTTTAGAGGCGTCATCACATTGACAGGTTCCAGGCTCGGTAGATCACCTGTTGGAGTTAGATATACATACTGATACACAATGTCACCACATACTGATACATAGTGTTACCACTACACAGTGTCACCACATACTGATACAGTGTCACCACTACACAGTGTCACCACATACTGATACACAGTGTCACCACTATACAGTGTCACAACATACTGATACACAGTGTCACCACATACTGATACACAGTGTCACCACATACTGATACACAGTGTCACCACATACTGAAACACAGTGTCACCACTACACAGTGTCACCACATACTGATACACAGTGTCACCACTATACAGTGTCACAACATACTGATACACAGTGTCACCACATACTGATACACAGTGTCACCACTACACAGTGTCACCACATACTGATACACAGTGTCACCACAGATTAGGTATGTAGTTACCATTAAGCAAAGTTATTGATGGAAACCAATTGGCCAAATAGAAATGAAGTACTTAATTAATAATGCATAAAAATCTACAAATGATGTTGTTAGTCAAACATGGATTGAAGGACACGTTGATACACCTCCAAACCAAATTTGACTGATATCTATTCATATTTGATAAAGTTATCATATGGAAACTAAAGTGGAACGGACAGATGGACAGATACTCCCTAAATTGATATATATATATATATTTTTTGTTGAAAAGTGAGTATAAGATAACACAATCTATAAAAATTATTCTATATTTACCAATTTTAGAATCCAATGTTACTCTGTATATTGGAGAGTTAGGTACGGATGTCACTGTCACTTTCACTACATCTTCTTCCATAAAAACCGGAATGCTCTGAATGGCTCTCTGTATAACATTAGCTGTTGCCGTGGAATCAATAACACCTGGATAAAACGTCAAAAATATATTTTAGAGACGTAAGGTAAGTAATGATATCAATCGCTGCAGCTTAACTTTTGTCCTGTAGTTTAAAGTTGGACATTACAGCTGTAATGAAAGTAATGAGAGCACATTTAACAGTGGGTAAAAAAAATAAGAATTTCGGGTGAGAAAGAAAAGTACTATGGACATGATTGAGATATAAAAGACAATTTAATGATGGGCACAAAAAAAAGTTTCATGGGAAAAAATTGAATACTCTACCGATGATGGAGGTCTACATGCGAAGTAAATCAAGATTCCCTTATGAATCACCTGCTTTTTGTCTTCTCTCATCAAATTTGAGTTTGAAATATGATTCTGCTGACGGGTATTTACTTTGTTACTTTTATCGTCTATTTATACCTGTGATGGTGTCAAACATCTTCAGTCGGTACGTTTTGCCTGCCTGTGGGTTTTCAATCTTTATTTCCTGAACTTCAGCGGTGTACTCATCATCAGAATCTAACAGCTTTTCGAACGTCAGCTCCTGGGAAGATTTGAACAGATTTAGATATCAAATTGATTCCTTTATCGTATAGCTGGTAATTTTTAAGGGTCAAAATTTTCGTGGGTTTTTTTTTGTTAAAACATTTGATTGAACAAATTTTAACAAATGAAAATTTCACAGTGTGGATGTAAAGTGATATCATATACTGTAAAAACGGTAATTTCCACGGGTATAAATTTTAGAGATTTGTTTTTTAACAAATTAACAATTTCAAGTTTCACAATCTAGATGAAAACGGACATCATAAAAATGTAAAAGTACACTGAATATTAACAAGTCTATTTATTTCATGATCAAATTTTTCACAACTACGTTAATATTCTATGTAAAATAGTGAAAATCTCACCCCTGTGAAAACAACCTGCCATAATGTATTTTGACTAAACCCTTCAACACCACATCTCTGACAAAGTCAGTTTATAGAGATTTTGAAATCATTCTAGTAGAAGAGATTTTGGTATCCAATTAGATTATGTACATAGAATTTCAGCATTATAATTGATGCCTCTAGAAGCGAGAGTTTGATATGCGTAGGTAATATATATCTCCCGTTGTCTTTACCTGTTTTTCTTTGACAACAGCCTTGGAAAAATGGAGTTGATGTTCTTCCATTTTCAGTGCTCCCGTATCTGCATCATTGACTCCAGAAAAAGGAGGCGTGTCTTCTGTGAACATTCCCCACTGTACAAAGGAGGACTCGTCGACATGGCGATGCACAATCTCATAGTAGTAACTGTAAACGTGTTATAGATATATCTGTATGATTATAGTAACACTAAAGGGTAGGCCATCTTCTTCAAACTTCTCTTCTCAATGTTCCATCTATTCAGACTACAGAGTTATCTGCCCTTGTAAGCAGGTATTATTTGTTACTTCATTTGTTTTTTGAGAGATTAATGACATAAACTTGTGAGAAAACAATGTGATTTTCTTACACAAACAAGTGGTGGAAAAATAACGCCTGCTCACAAGAGCAGATAACTCTGTATGGTGGAAAGACAGAACTGAGCCCTGGATATCTGGCTTAATGAACTTATAAATTTTAGTGTTGTGCTAAACAAAAATTATCCTAACTGCATCAGTTAGCAGTGAATATTTTACCAGGGTTTAAAATTTCTCCACTTGGGAATGTTTTCTAGTGGCAGTAGGAGAGAATTTCTGCTTATTACAACAGTAGCCTTTTACAGTGAGTATTTTACCTGATTTGAATCTCCTCCACATAAGAATGTTTTTTAGGGGAAACAAAGATCATTTATCATTTAGTTTAAGTTGATTTAATCCATCCATTATAATTTCCATTCAATGAGATTGGAATGATATCTTCAATTATGTCAGAATGTTTGAACAATAATAACTTCAACATACCTGAAGAACTTGACAATAAGTCAGTCTCAAAAATCAGTTTATCCTGAAAATAAGCCTGTTGTTTCTTTTATAAATAAATCTATATTTTCATACTAATGAAGAAAATAAACTAAATCTCATCTTTTAAGTTTCAGACTATTTGACCTCCGTGACCTTGAATAATGTTAAAATAACTATCAAAAGATTTGGTGTCGTGAAGTATTATGGTAAATTTTGTTGTATGAATCCACATGACCCAGACGTGAAACAATTATTTCTACATTTTATTGAAAAATGAAATGAAAACATGAGACTCACAATTTCTTTTCCTGTAATTCAACGATATCAGAAATCTGTTTGTCTTGGTGGCCATTGTTATAGTACGACTCGCACTCCACCATCGTTGTATAGTCCTGGCTACTGGCAATCTCCTTCATCTACAGAAATACGGGTACAAGTCAAAGGTATTATGTCATTTCGTAATATAGAGTTATCTGCTCTTGATTGTTACGTAATTGTATGCCAGATAATAATGTTATTAATTTGTGAAAATATGACATCAATTTCTCATAAAGATCAACAACTGACCACAGCAGCAGTGATAAGTCGGCATAAGTTACACTGCCTTTCTACATCACAAAGATATAGGGGTAAACTGATTCATCGTGATGTGATATATATCGCATTACTACCGTATTTCCAATCCTATGAACCGCACCCAAGTATAAGTATAAGTAAATTCACTCTGACTCAATATTTAACATGTCTTTTCTATTTTAATATAATGCTTTCAATTAATTATTCAAAACAGATGGTATACATAATTGCTTCCTCAAGGCTCCTGATAGTCACGTCGTAAATGATTTTTTATAATTCCTTAATGTCGCAGAGGAAGAATTACTGAGCTACAGGAAATCATCCGAATCGCTGATTTTTTACTCTGCCTTTAACGATATTTTCAAACAAAGACAAAAGCCAAGAAACATTTATTTAGTAACACTGAGATCAGGATTACCAGTTTAACCTACCATGCCATCTATGTTCCTGAAAAACAGCCTGGCCCCGCCACATCCCTTCAGCATCATTCTAAATCTGGCAGTAAAAGGGGCCACTATGAATCCACTGATACGAACAACAAAGCTGTCAGAGGAAGTGCTGGAATAATATGAGTCTTCCAATGTTGTATTCTGGTACCCCACATCATTATCACTCAGTGAACGAACATCAGCCAGGTCAGCAAAACTCTTGATTAAATCCCAAGTTTCACAAAGTCCACCTCTTGATCCTTCAGGAATAAAATGATAAGATTGAAAAAAAAATATTTCACATTTCTTTGGAACATTTTCTCATTTTGTTTCCTAAAATAGATCTTTTCTGATATAGAAGTTGCATAATGCTGATTTGTCAAGAAAAATCTACAAAATGCCTTTATCAACTCCAAAGCAAATTTTGGATGATTTTTATAAAAAGGAATTATGACCTTGACCTTTGAACCCTAAAAGACCATTTCTGTTAAGGTTTCTCATCATTTTATTATCACGTACTTACATGTATATGATCACAATTTCCAAAGAAATTAAGAGATCTTTATTAACAATAAGTGTAGTGGAATAAAATCCCCCGCAGATATTACTGACTATAGGTTAATATTACCTGCATAAAGATGTTCCTCATCATGTCTAGGTTTCTCAGGTGTAACACATGTTAGTTCTGTGGTAGATCTAACATTTATATCTTTACACTCCAATTCTGAAAAGGGAAAATTTATCATACTATATCAGATAACTACTATAAAAACACTAAATGTAACCCATGATTGCTAAACTCACCAATAACAGTTCAATAGCATTCACCACTATCTTTATATGATTATGACTTGTATTCCTTGAGTTTTTCACAAATTCTCTCAAATATGAAATCCTGAAAGTCTGACGAGATCATTTTGATGTAGAAATAAACTAAAGTGAACTGGACATCTAAACACACACAGATGTGAGTTTTAACTCACAGTTACTCATAACCAATTAGAAAAGAGTGTTAACTCACAGTTACTCATAACCAATTAGAAAAGAGTGTTAACTCACAGTTACTCATAACCAATTAGAAAAGAGTGTTAACTCACAGTTACTCATAACCAATTATAAAAGAGTTTAAAATCACAGTTACACATGACCAATTAGAGTTAAAACTCACAGTTACTCATAACCAATTAGAAAACAGTGTAAACTCACAGTTACTCATAACCAATCAGAAAAGAGTTTTAACTCACAGTTACTCATAACCAATTAGAAAAGAGTGTTAACTCACAGTTACTCATAACCAATTAGAAAACAGTGTAAACTCAGTTACTCATAACCAATTAGAAAAGAGTTTAAAATCAAAATTACACATAACCGATTAGAAAACAGTGTAAACTCACAGTTACTCATAACCAATTAGAAAAGAGTGTAAACTTAGTTACTCATAACCAATTAGAAAAGAGTGTTAACTCACAGTTACTCATAACCAATTAGAAAAGAGTGTTAACTCACAGTTACTCATAACCAATTATAAAAGAGTTTACAATCATAGTTACACATAACCAATTAGAAAAGAGTCAAAACTCACAAGTACTCATAACCAATTAGAAAACAGTGTAAACTCACAGTTACTCATAACCATTTAGAAAAGAGTGTAAACTCAGTTACTCATAACCAATTAGAAAAGAGTTTAAAATCACAGTTACACATGACCAATTAGAAAAGAGTCAAAACTCACAAGTACTCATAACCAATTAGAAAAGAGTTTAAAATCACAGTTACACATGACCAATTAGAAAAGAGTCAAAACTCACAAGTACTCATAACCAATTAGAAAAGAGTTTAAACTCAGAGTTACTCATAACCAATTAGAAAAGAGTGTAAACTCACAGTTTCTCATAACCAGTGAGCAAAAAAGGTGAGGGCATTTAAGATACAACAAAAGTTTATCGTCATTTTCGATAATCTTTTAGAAATGATACAAATACACACCTCCTACTAGGACAGAAGTTGCATCCTTTGCGAAGCCTCTTCCATTCACTGTGATGAGAGTTCCTCCAATAACACTCCCGACTGAAGGGCTTATGGATGCGACATCTAACCAAAAAATAAGTATTTGAAAAATAAAACTCAATGTCAAAATTGAAACATCCTGAAACATCAGCTGAAACACTAAAGAGATTGGTATCAACCATCCCCATATTTTCGTTGGTTAAAAGTCCAATCTTTCATTCTCTGATTAATGAATATTTCTGAAACTTACCTTCTTTTTATATTGAAATGCAGGAACCAATACATTAACTATAACAAGTGAAAGAAATAACAATTGTATAATTTTAAAACAATTTTGAGAGAAATTTTAGCCTCTGTAAAAACACATACTGATATTTGTTTAATTTCAAGGGGAGAATATTTTACAGCTGTACTGGTTTGACCTTGTTCACAGATATCTGATTTTTGCGGTTCAATAGATTTGTATCCATGTTTACATGCAACAGATATTTTCCGAAATTTTAAAATTTTTAAGAACGGTTTGGTGGATATCTAATTTATTTTTATTTTCCCAAAATGTAGAGAAATTAAATCCTTCATGATAATCACCAATAATACAGTGTTTAAGGGAGAATTGTGTGGGGTGTAAGGCCTGAACTTACAGGGGTACATCTGGAACACAGCTAACTGGTTGTTCACAGTGAGCCAGGTCAGGTCAGGATGTATTCTTGATCTGAAAACAAATGTACAACATGTCATTTACAGCACATATGAATGACATCTTAAATCTAACTTGTTTGCTAGATTTAATTGTCCCCATCCTCCCCCCTACAAACCCCCAAATAATCAGGATGATTTTGATTCAAGCCCCTCTATGTGGCTACCTCAATGAACATTAAAATATAAGAGTCAAATCACATGCTTTACTGCAATTAAGATGAAATTTTCAAATCACAAAAAATTCTGTCCATGTTATTGAAAACGAATTTAAGACATTGTTCATGTACATAAACATTATTAAATGTTATTTTAACAAAAAAATAGTGAAAATTACAGTTTTTTTATCTTTTTGCAGCAAAATATGAAAGAAACTCAAGTTTTAAAATGTTCCTCAAGTAAATATTTAAAAAGCAGTGATTTTTGAAATTTTTACATTACCTGCCATCAACTATCATGGAAAAACCGAGGTTGTCTGAAATTTAAACAAAATGTCTATTAATCCTACTTTTACACAGGGTCTATGTGAGAACGGCAATACAGTGTGATGTTTGTGTGGACACAGGGTCTATGTGAGAATGGCAATATGGTGTGATTGTTGTGTGGACACAGGGTCTATGTGAGAACGGCAATATGGTGTGATTGTTGTGTGGGCACAGGGTCTATGTGAAAACGGCAATATGGTGTGATGTTTGTGCGGGCACAGGGTCTATGTGAGAACGGCAATACGGTGTGATGTTCGTGTGGACACAGGGTCTATGTGAAAACGGCAATATGGTGTGATGTTTGTGCGGGCACAGGGTCTATGCGAGAACGGCAATACGGTGTGATGTTCGTGTGGACACAGGGTCTATGTGAGAACGTCAATATGATGTGATGATTGTGTGGACACAGGGTCTATGTGAGAATGTAAATATGGTGTGATGTTTGTGTGGACACAGGGTCTATGTGATAACGGCAATACGGTGTTATGTTCGTGTGGACACAGGGTCTATGTGAGAACGGCAATATGATGTGATGATTGTGTGGACACAGGGTCTATGTGAGAATGGAAATACGGTGTGATGTTTGTGTGGACACAGGGTCTATGTGAGAACGGCAATATGATGTGATGATTGTGTGGACACAGGGTCTATGTGAGAATGTAAATATGGTGTGATGTTTGTGTGGACACACGGTCTATGTGATAACGGCAATACGGTGTTATGTTCGTGTGGACACAGGGTCAATGTGAGAACGGCAATATGGTGTGATGGTTGTAGGGACACAGGGTCTATGTGAGAACGGCAATATGGTGTGATGGTTGTGTGGACACAGGGTCTATGTGAGAACGGCAATATGGTGTGATGGTTGTGTGGACACAGGGTCTATGTGAGAACGGCAATATGGTGTGATTGTTGTGTGGACACAGGGTCTATCTGATAATGGCAATATGGTGTAATGATTGTGAGGACACAGAGTCTACTTGACAATGGTAATATGGTGTGGTGATTGTATGGTGTAATGTTGACTTAACAGTCTTAGGGAAATTAAAAAATATCTGTAAAAGGAACAAAGACAAAGAAATTAGCAGAACACTAATGTCATCAGAGATGGAAATTGATGATGTCTCAAGTCTGTTGATCACTGATTAATGATAAATGCTGCAGGATTTGATATCATTTTTAACAATACCGTATGATACAGTTGAATTCATTATTTGGCCCCACTGTATCCAATTATAAATTTGTATTGAAAGGTGCTTTTTCACGAGTGTGTCTTTCTTTACAATCTTTTAGAATGTGCCATAAAATCAACTCGTGCTTGGTAATAACGAAAATACAAAACACAGGAGCCCTTCCAAAACACTAGGGTTCTATTCTTGTAATTTTTCATTGGGTTTTGTTTATATCTCATTTTGGGAGGTCAGGTGGCACCCTGGTAATACACTTGCCTTTCACCTGCCTGACCGTGTGTGGATTTTCCAGGGAACTATGAATTCCTCCTACCATAACACCTTTCACACCCTTCAATCTGGACCAACGAGACTGATTTATCATAAGCTATTAGATTGTTTTACAATTGTTGTAAGATAGATAAAGTTTATATCTACATGTATTGATAAAATCACTCTTGTTGAAGTACACTAGTGTCCTACCATGGGGGGAAATGCTACAACCCAGGGAAAATCCACATCAGACAGATCACCATGTGATCAGGGGACAACATCTACAATGTTGCTAATATGCCACAGATTGTGTTGCAATGATGACAGGAAATTAAAACAAATTTTGATAATCAATTCACTCAGATAGAGAGGACTTGAAAAATTCCTCATGAAGAAATTTCTGAAATAGTGTGTCTCACCAATTTTATATTTAAATTCACACCAGAATCTACATTTAAGGTAGAAAATGATTGAACAGCTTTTTTTAATGACTGATAACTTACATCTAATCAACTCACTGCTCTGTACATACCTATATTGATGTTGACAGCTTTACATGTTAAAGTTCCGGTGTACGCATCCTCGGAGTCCAGCTCCAGGCCGTATCTAAAAACGATACAGAAGCGAACGCATAAACATCTGGGCCCGTATTCATGAAAGCATTCTCATGCTCAAGCATAGATTTTGTGTTCAAGCAGTGCTTTTTATAATTTGCCTACATCATATAAAATAATTAAAAAATTCAAATATAAACATTGAATATAACTTTGACTTGAAGTCCTTTCAAATTTTTTAAAAATCTTTGGCAAAATCAGCTCTATTTATTAATTTTCAACTTAAACAAGACATAAGACTTGAGCACAAAATTCATGGTTGAGCATGAGAACGGTTTCATGAATACGAGCCCAGGCCATTGTAGACACATTAATCAAGTCTAGTGATCATAAAAAAAAATACATTTACATAATATACATACAGCCGTAACACATGCCTGTTAATAAGCCCACCAGTATATATTGTACTGCCAGAATAAAAGACATGACATGACAAGAAATACTGTTTCATTGTCTTGTAATAAGCCCGCCCTCAGACTTTGAATATGTATATGTCAACCCACATAGGCTTATTCCAGAATAAGATATGAATAACTTCAGCCAAGTTATTATAGTACGGAGGACTTCCATTTGACCTTGAAACCATGTATTTGACCCTAAAAATTGCTTTCATGGTTGACTTTCAAAAGATAATGATATATTCCAGTTTTTTAATATTCATATATAAACCTAGTCAAATCAAAGTCCTGGAATGTACTATAAAAGGTTCAAATTAAACATTATGTGCCATCATTATTTACAGATGTTTTGTTGCATGGAGCCACAGAGAATTTCTGCTGTTTTGACCTGAGCTGTAGAGAATTTCTGCTGTGCTGACTTGAGCCACAGAGAATTCCGGCTGTTCTGACTTGAGCAACAGAGAATTTCTGCTGTGCTGACTTGAGCCACAGAGAATTTCTTCTTTGCTGACTTGAGAGAAAATAAGTGTTAAATACATACATTTTGCAAGGTTCAAATACTTCTGCATAACCAATAAAACAATTGTTTTGCACTATATTTAATATGTCTATATCCTATTGCATTCATATCACCATGAATGCAAAAGAAACACTGTTCAATCTATATATCAACTTACAGTTTGCCTGAGTCATCCTTCATCTGGCATTGGTCTTCACCAAGGAACACCCTACAAGAAACAACACAGAGGTTGCAGTATAAAATTTATTCTGAAAATATTCTTGTGTGAACTGAAAGTGGTATCACAAAAGATTTTCTGCACTAGACTTATAAACACCTTCATTTATCAGAAGCTCTGAAGCAATTATATCTATACAGAAGATGGATAATTTGTTTGAAAAATGTTCTGAAACATGAAAAAAGATTAATGTTAGAACGAAATGATTTTGTCACTTAAATGATCAATTGTCATAAAAAATTGTTGAGAAACTTGTGGCAGCATTTAGCTTTCAGAAAACCTTTATATAAAGATCTCATATAAGAAATAGAAAAAGAATACAGTTTATCTATGATAACTTAACAATACGTCAGAATTAAGTACAGTGAATTAAGCATGTAGCACAAACCCCTGCCGTCTACAAGCTTAGAACTGATGCGGCACTTCAAAATCTCCTTCCACTTACTAAAATGTAACTCTATACAGACTTTATATACAAACTTCTGTTATCTATGAGCTTAGAACTGATTTGGTACTTCAAAAACTCCTTCCATTTACTCTAATGTAACTCTAAACAGACTTAATATGTCACTTCTGCTATTAAACCAAGGGCAGGATAAAAAGGTATTAAAGAAATTGATAAAAAAGTTCCTAAAATATTAGATTTTAAAATAATTTCCCATTTCAAACTTTAGGTGATAATAAAACAAAATCATAAACTCTGCTTTAAGACATAGAATGGAAACACATTAACTAAAGATTACTAGATGGAAGAATTTGCCGTGATGCCGTTCCTATAGGCTTTCGAAGCATTGTTAGAAACTGAAAAAGAAACCCGTTATTTTCAGAAAACCATTCAAACTACATATATATGCTGGTAGTTGGTAGCTACTTCTGGCCATTTACTAGTTCCTGCCACCGCACATCTGCTGATAGAAAACACTTAGGCTCTCCTTCACAAGACATTGTACTGGTAGTTTAGCTATAACACATGTGATCATTTGTCACACCAGTACAGTGGCAAGATCTGGTACTTGTTGAGAAATGGTCACCAACCAGTACAGAAGCACCTGTTTGACCCTGGTAACATGACCCCAATTATAAAATACATAAACCCTGGATGTTATCTCACCTTAAAATTCGTACATCCAGTCCATTAGTGGATGCAATAGGATTGATATCATATTGTGATGTGAAGATTCTTCCTTTAAATGTTATCAAAGTATCTAAAATTAAAACAAAACAAAAAGTATTCAAAACATTTACCAATAAACTATTTATCAAAGGATCACTGATACATTGTAGTTTGAACGTAAATTTATTTCCCGAAATATTGACATTTGACCTTTTGTATATGATGTGACCTTTTGTACGTGATGTGATCTTTTGTGTCTAATTTAACCTTTTGTATATGATGTGACCTTTTGTACATGATTTGATCTTTTGTATCTAATTTAACCTTTCGTATCTAATTTGACCTTTTGTATCTGATTTGCCCTTTAACAATTTGTCACTAGATTTGGTAAAGTAAATCTATCAATATGTATAATATTATACTGAAGATATTCAAAAACATTTAAGATTCATATCAAATTGTAAACATCTCATTTGTGGACAAAGAAATTTGTTAAAAGAGTAATTTAAGGATTTTCCAGTACTAGTATTTGTTTTTATACTTCAGAAAACATCAGACATTGTAGACTGGAATAAAAATTTTACTTACCTGGAGGACCGGTTCGAGGAGAAAAACTAGTGAACAGAGGTGTGTTCCGAGCAGTAGTCTAAAAATACAAAAATTACCAAAGATTGAAGAAAAAAAACTTTACCTGGTCAACCATCTACAATGCTATGCTTCGTTAATTCTGTTTTTTTTAAATGCAACTAGTTTACAATGTAAACTTTGATGCAGTTTCACATTCCACAGATTTAATCTTAATGACCTTTTAAAGATCTTATATACTTAACTATATGTTTGATTTTATGTGTTAGATTCTTCATCCTTTTCCAATTTATCAGTTTTATCCATGTGTCCCTCCACCTATCCCGCCAACCCCCACCCCTACAGCCCACCATCTGATAAAAATGGGCTACTGATCACATACATTTATAGAGATCAACTCATCATATATCTGTGATATATACTTCCTCATATTCACATCAGCACATAGTATTTTGATAAATTCCATACCTAGTCTAGAATTCTCACCTGATAGGGACATTGTGTGTTATTACAGATTCTGTTGGTTGATACCATAAATCCGTCTACAGACAATCCTACAATGTAGGTACCTTGTTTCATAGATCTGTAACATCAAAAAAATAAATCAAATTAGAAGTTTTTTTATTTATCAATAATTTTCTATCTAAAGCTGCTTATATTTTACAAGTTGTCTCCCTTTGATTGCAAGCGTCATCAACAAGATTGAAAATTGTAATAACAACTTTCGGCAAACAAGGAGTAACCATGGATACGTGTTCATATAAATATATAGATAAGAGATTAGCTAAACAGAGGATGATGAACATAATTATCGCAAAAAAGTATTTCTTTTTAGTAAAAATCACAATACTAGTTCTACTGGCCAACTTGCACATAACTTTGATTGGATGCAAAAACTATTGTATCTAGATTATTTTTTTTAATAAATTTAGACAGTGTGTTAAAATCCTTTAGGGATGAGAAGCTTTTGCATTTCATGTTAAATTTATGAAATCTCTTTTCTATCATTGATAAAGTTGTTGCATATTTTAAAAGTTAACTGCATCCTCAATTGAATGACCATTACATTTGGTGTACAATCTTCTAGACCAGGGAGAATTTGGAAAATGACCAGCTTCTATCATTGTCTCTTGTATAAATCATCATCATCATCATCACTATCATCATCATCATCATGCAAAAGATTTGGAGCACGCAGCAGCTTACTCTAACAAGGGGAATAACTCTTCCGACTGTTTTTAGTGAAACCATAGACGTATGTGTTTGTATACGTGATGAAGCCATACAATATCATATCTAGTGGAAATCGTGAAAGATAAGCAAGATCGTTTGGTAAATTTTCTTTTTCACAACTTACTACGAAGTCATTCACTGATACCCCGTCCCGGTTATTATAGATATGGTCTGCTTGAACCTTGTTGTTGCGTTATTGACAGAAACGATATTTCGGAACCGTACACCATAACTTGATATACAGTTTAATGTGATAAAGACTGGCTATTTTCAGATATATTAAGACAATATCGTAACAAACGTCGAACCCTGCATTGGTATGGGTCGCACAAGGTCACACTGGAGGGGTCGAACTTCACAAAAATAAGACGCTGAACCTGTGTCAAGGTCATGAAAGGTCAAACCAAAAATACCGATAAACGTCAACTCAGGCAAATTTCTGTGAGGTAAAACACATCAAACAAAAGGTCACAAAAAAACCCTTATCCATTTTCATATACGTCACAGTCAACATAGAAATAAATTGAGAATATAACTTCCGGAAAACATTTGTAATGCAGCGCCACGGGTGACCATGACACGAGGGCTTCCTGTGTGAAGAGGGCAGTGAGGCGGTGTTTTGTCCCGCTCTTGTAGTATTTATGAAATTCTACCGCTTAACACATGAACATTTTTTATAATTATGACGTCACAGTCTAGAATATTTACCGTGTTGTACAGATTATCATGGTACTCGTACACATATCTGCACTGACGTCACACGCGTACGTTTGCATTCCCTTAAACCACACCTTGTTCTCGTTCGGGGAACCTTGTCCGAGATTTGGAGCGTTGCCAGAGAAACCTGAAAACATCATCAGCCTGTCAAAGCCATTCATTAAATCATTATAGTTGTTCTGAAATATATTTTTCCTGAAATTATTGCTGTTAGACACCTACACAGCTTTCTATGACAAAACGATACTTTTACTTTTTTTGAAAGTTCATTTGAAAAGATTTTTGTAAAATTTAAATATGTTAAATGTTGTCATATTTCATCAAGACGGATATCTTCATATATGACAATATTGAGAGAGTATGAAATTCAACATGATATGGCACATGCTTGGTGGATCTGACTGAGGAAGTGCAGCAATACATAGGTATAATTCTCATGATCTGGATAGGACAATACTTAGGTCCCATCTCAATGGCGCCCCTTGTGGAAGGCCTGACTTAGGTTCCATCTCAATGGTGCCCCATGTGGAAGGCCTGACTTAGGTTCCATCTCAATGGTGCCCCTTGTGGAAGGCCTGAATTAGGTCCCATTTCAATGGTGCCCCTTGTGGATGGCCTTACTTAGGTCCCATCTCAATGGTGCCCCTTGTGGAAAGCCTTACTTAGGTCCCATCTCAATGGCCCCCCTTGTGGCAGGCCTGACTTAGGTCCCATCTCAATGGTGCCCCTTGTGTATGGCCTGACTCAGCTGTACTTACCTGAGCCCAGTAGTGTTATTTTCGTTCCCCCGTTGGTGCCTCCGGTGGATGGACTGATGTTCGTCACCATAATTTCCATACCTGCAACAAGTAAAGGAGATAATAGAGGAAAGTTATTTGGAAATGCCTCTTCAAGTACTTAATTCATGGCGATTCCAGGTCACTTAAGTAACCTATGTGACCTGCGGTAGTCACAGTACACAGAGAGGAGAGGTGACCTGAGGTAGTCACAGTACACAGAGAGGAGAGGTGACCTGAGGTAGTCACAGTACATAGAGAGGAGAGGTGACCTGAGGTAGTCACAGTACACAGAGAGGAGAGGTGACCTGAAGTAGTCACAGTACACAGAGAGGAGAGGTGACCTGAAGTAGTCACAGTACACAGAGAGGAGAGGTGACCTGAGGTAGTCACAGTACACAGAGAGGAGAGGTGACCTGAGGTAGTCATAGTATATAGAGAGGAGAGGTGATCTGAGGTAGTCATAGTATATAGAGAGGAGAGGTGACCTGAGGTAGTCACAGTACACAGAGAGGAGAGGTGACCTGAGGTAGTCACAGTATATAGAGAAGAGGTGACCTGAGGTAGTCACAGTACATAGAGAGGAGAGGTGACCTGAGGTAGTCACAGTATATAGAGAAGAGGTGACCTGAGGTAGTCACAGTATATAGAGAAGAGGTGACCTGATGTGGTCACAGTATATAGAGAGGAGAGGTGATCTGAGGTAGTCACAGTATATAGAGAAGAGGTGACCTGATGTGGCCACAGTACATAGAGAGGAGAGGTGACCTGAGGTAGTCACAGTACACAGAGAGGAGAGGTGACCTGAGGTAGTCACAGTACACAGAGAGAAGAGGTGACCTGAGGTAGTCACAGTACATAGTGAGGAGAGGTGACCTGATGTAGTCACAGTACACAGAGAGGAGAGGTGACCTGAGGTAGTCACAGTACACAGAGAGGAGAGGTGACCTGAGGTAGTCACAGTACACAGAGAGGAGAGGTGACCTGAGGTAGACACAGTATATAGAGAGGAGAGGTGACCTGATGTACTCACGTTATATAGAGAGGACAGGTGACTTGAGGTAAACACAGTATATAGAGAGGACAGGTGACCTGAGGTAGTCACAGTATATAGAGAAGAGGTGACCTGATGTGGTCACAGTATATAGAGAGGACAGGTGACCTGAGGTAGACACAGTATATAGAGAGGAGAGGTGACCTGATGTACTCACATTATATAGAGAGGACAGGTGACTTGAGGTAGACACAATATATAGAGAGGACAGGTGACCTGAGGTAGTCACAGTATATAGAGAAGAGGTGACCTGATGTGGTCACAGTATATAGAGAGGACAGGTGACCTGAGGTAGACACAGTATATAGAGAGGAGAGGTGACCTGATGTACTCACAGTATATAGAGAAGAGGTGACCTGATGTACTCACATTATATAGAGAGGACAGGTGACCTGATGTACTCACAGTATATAGAGAGGACAGGTGACCTGAGGTAGACACAGTATATAGAGAGGAGAGGTGACCCGATGTACTCACAGTATATAGAGAAGAGGTGACCTGATGTACTCACAGTGTATAGAGAGGACAGGTGACTTGAGGTAGTCACAGTATATAGAGAGGACAGGTGACTTGAGGTAGTCACAGTACATAGAGAGGACAGGTGACTTGAGATGACATGGATTTCTGAGTAGGTCACAACTGAGGTGATTTTTTAGGCCAGTACTACTGAACTAAGGCTTACAATTGTCTACTAACAATAGCCGACAAACGTTTTCGGTCAACAGATTTTCTCAAAAGTAACACAATAATGACAAAATCACAGTCAATTTTGACATTTGACGACAATTAATTTAATTCACTATGTCAATATTTCTCTTTTGACGTCAGTTCACAAACTTCCATCGCTAAGTAGACAGGACCACCATGTAAACGGTACTGATATGACATGTTATTAATAAAACGTAGTTATTTGACACGAATTTAACGTAAATTTATAGAAAAAAGAAATTACGTTTCCTTTGTACTGAACAAGTAATAAATCAGATTCCGAATGAGAAAATATCAAAATGTTTCGTTACAATTTCTATCCGACCTACAGATAGTTTACAGCTACGCCATACACCAGAAAATAATAACGTGTTTCGTTTGTAATTAATCTGTTATAAAACGTAAATGAAAGCGATAAGAATAAGCTTTTAATTGTATATTTCCTATTCTTTTCTTCCTGTTTGCGTGATTTGTTTTTTTTTTTTATTTTAATCTTGATCGTTTTAAGTATAACCTTGTCTATTTTGTAATCTTAACCAGACAGGAATAATATATGTTTGGTTTGAAACTGAAGTGAAAGCGACCGGAATTAACTTTTTAAATTACTTCTTTATTTGTTTTGGCTCTCTCTCTCTCTCTCTCTCTCTCTCTCTCTCTCTCTCTCTCTCTCTCTCTCTCTCTCTCTCTCTCTCTCTCCCACCCCCCCTCTCTCTCCCACCCTCTCTCTCTCTCTCCCCCCCCCCCCTCTCTCTCTCTCTCTCTCTCTCTCTCTCTCTCTTGTTTTTGGTCGTGATCATTTTTAATTATTCCCGTGTCTATTTTGTACTTTCTTTCCAGATTTTGTCTTATCTCGCTTTACAATATTTAGCATTTACCACCACCGACTAGTGCTAGAATGACGAAACAGATTTTGTTACCTTATGCATGAAACATGGAGACAAAGCGCCCCCTGGCTTACTAGTCTGGCGCTTAACCGACCGAGCTAAAGAGAAGTTCGATGTAGCCGAGCTGTAGGTATATTAAGTCCAGTTTTTTTACCAGGGTTACAAGAATGTCTATATTTACTATGCTTACTAAACGAGAAAGTGAAATCGACTACTTACAAAAACGTATAAGCTTTTTAAATTCATGAGAACAATTCATCACAAGCTGTAATATTAGATAGAGCATTGAACTAATAGCACTGGGTCTTTCCTGATAGCATCCGAATAACATTTTTTTTTTTGTCCCGATGAATAATATTTCTAATTATTAATTTTCATTCCGCTTCATTGAACCGTGAAATTGTGACGAGACAACCATGTATACGGATCATTGAAGTCCTTGATTTCTGTCTGACGTTACAGGTGATATACGTCTAGATATTTCGCAATAAATAATTTTTTGGGATTCAATATATTGGTTTTTTGGTTTCATACAACAAAATGCTTAATCACTATATATAACGTACGTTTGGGCATAAACATGATTATAATAAGTTTTCGATGTCTGATAGAAAATTGGTGACATTTAACCTGAAACAGGGACCCATTTAAAATGAGGTCATTATCATACTTCAGATTTCAGGCAGATAAAATTCTGAAAAGTCAATGACATATATAATTATTTATAAAACGAACAATTTCTGTCAAGACCCGTTCGAAGGTTTGAAATCAAAACACGGCTTTATCTTATCCAAATAATGATACAGTATTTCAATTGAATATATTTCGGTCACGTGACAAAATGGAGGACTTTATTTTTCTGACGTTAATAACCCGGTTTTTCTATTGTGATCGATAACTTATATCTAATGAAAATTCATAAATTACAACAGATTTTATCGGAAGTGGAATTACATTGTTATCTTATAAATCGCGGGGCTGTTTTGACGGCAATTTCAAACAAAAATAAATATTTATGAAATCGCTTTTGGACTGTTCACAACTCAATTATAATAATTTATGATATTCTAAATGACTTTTAAATATACCATTGATATTTTTCTATATAGAAACTTGTTCTAAATCTATATGTAAAGTTAAGGAGATAATTGAAATATTACAAGTGCCCTCTGTCTCACGATCATAACTACATGTAAATCACAAATGTTCCCAGGAACATCCGATTAAATTTAACGATATTTGCGGTATTTTGCAACATTTTCGTCATGTTGGTAATTTCAATAGAATAGAAGTTCTTATAACACAACCAGTGGAAGAATAAAGTGTGACATTTCAATGACTACATGGTCACCTTCATCAGACAAATGACCAGTGAGGAGCGTACTAACACTGACATATGTAGTGTACGAGAAGGTACGGAATCCACCAACTTGTGTTAGCCTGTTTATTGATCCGTTCCAGCAATATTAGTGGTAGATATTATAAAGAAGTTTACATTTGTATATATTTCTTGAGATGTCGTATTAATGTTCCGCTTCTCTAGGGGGAGTTGGGGGTGGAGGTGGCGGTGGGGGTGTCGGGGGCGGGGTTGGTGTTGGGGGGATTTGGTATTGTGGGTGGGAAGGGATTGGAAAGGGTGTTGAGTGTGGGGGTGGGATGGGGATGGGATTGGAGGGGATGTTGAGGATGGGATTGGAGGGGGTGTTGGGGATGGGGATGGGATTGGAGGGGGTGTTGTTTGTGGGATGGGATTGGAGAGGGTGTTGGGTGTGGGTGTGGGGGTGGAGATTGGACTGGAAGGGGTGTTGGGTGTGGGATGGGGATGGAATCGGAGGGGGTGTTGGGGATGGGGGTGGGAGGGACTGGACTGGAAGGGTGTTGGGGATGGGGTGGGGATTGGACTGGAAGGGGTGGCCTTATCTGTGGAATCTGTGTGGAGTCTATCATCGTGTTTCAGTTTCCCGTATTTCATTGTCGTCAGTATAGTGTGTTCATATTTCCAATATGATTTTTAAAAATAAATTTTTAAATTTACTTGTTGGGATCATGTGACGGGGTCATGCATTTCCAATATTTAAGGATTTTAATCAATCTCTAGATCTGACAACGTGCATGGCGGCCCCTTAAATAACAAATGACTGTCACACACCGGCACATTGATTACATTCAGGTAACATGTTAATATACTTGCCTTGTGCATCTCAAATGATCGTTTTGTATGATATGTACATTGTATACTTAAAATATCGACCTATCTATGTGTATACCAAATTACGGGGAAAACCTTCTGGGTGGTCGGATGGCGCAGTGGTACATGCCTTTCTCCAAGACGTCTCGGGTTTGGTTCCCGGAACGGACATGAAAAGGTAAGGAGTCACCTGCCGGACCATGTGAATTTTCCCCCGGGTACTCCGGTTTCTTCCTACAGTAAGACCCCTCGTGCGCCCTCACCCGGGCCATCAAGAATTTAAATACACGTGTAAATTCAATAAGTTGTTTCACAATTGTTGTAAAATAGATTTTAATTTAAGTTTGATTATAAAAAGCTTTGATAGGTGTCTTTTTGTTCCTCCGTGTGGTATATACTCGCATGTGTCCGGATAAAGTACAATAGTGTTACACTCCACCATCCATTTCAGTGAGAAGGCGGTAACAGAATTGTCGTTGAGTAAAGGAACATTGCGCATTTAAGTCTATAATTGTATGATATCTTACAATTTCATTTCTAAAAGATTTTTTTTTTCGGAGAATAAAACTGTGCAATATCTAAGTCCAAGGTTTCGTGTTTCTACAGCGATTCTCACAAATGTTTACCTTTGTGGTCACCTGGCTCCTTATCGCTTTACGGAAAAGACAGCTGGGTACTTCGGGTTTTTTTCTATTGTGCATAAACTCTATTGTAAACGATATATTCCTGTAAAATTGTATACATATAGAGTTAGAAAACAGGAATTATTCTCGCATATTAAATGCCCTCGGGTTACCCGGTGACAATAGGAAGAAAAAGCGCAGTTTACGAAGTAGTATTATGCAACACGATACAAATGAAAGCGAATTTAATTTTCTTTTATTATAATTTTTCATTATTTCTTTTTATCTTGCATGTGATTTTCAATTCTACACTTGGCAGACTCACATGGGAAGAAAAATTTTGAATCATGGCCTAGACATAGATATAAAAAAGTAAAAAAAATGATACATGTACATGATTTTGGACTTTTGAAATTATGACCGGTACCATGTGTAACACTGATAATAGATTCGCTCATCTTATTTATAATAAATGATGTCCTAAACAATTACCATTTACGGAATACGTTTTAGAAAGTACAGCGCAATGATAACAGGTTTCCAACATTTCATCTTCCAAACATACAGAATTATAGATTAAGGCCAAACGAAAAATATACGTGTTTTCTTAAAATGTTATAAAAATTAAGAGAAGAGTTGTAAGCATTTAAAAAAAACAAATCAAGAAATGATTTTAAATTTAGAATGAGAAACTATTTTTCGTCTCTTTGAAAAATGACATAAAAATTTAAGGTATTCACAAGTATTATGATAAATATGTTTACTGGAAAAAGGATTTGTAAAACTAAAACCTAAACGAACAATTGTTGAAGAAGTCAGTTTTAATATTTTTCATGAACAACGCTTATTTTCATGAGCTGTTCTTGCCGTGATATCTTAACAATTTTGTCATATGCAGAATATCACGTTCTGTAGCAGTGATACTTCACGGGACGTACCACTCTGCACATACTATATAATGAACATGCAAAATTCAAATTTTACGATAATCATATCGGTAATTATTTCAAAGTTATTTAGATTTTAAATGAAGGAAAATTTTACTCTTCGTTTATTATAAACAAGAGTAGATGATATACAGGCAGACCCCTCGCATGTCTTACTGTAGACTAAGAAAGAAAATTCAATATTATGGGAAGTGCGGCCATGATATCGCTAATTTAAGTTAATTTTCAAACTTGAGAAAAAAAACACTTCAAACAGTACTCACATTGTTTACTTCATAATTATAATATATATAATTGATTTAAAAAAAACATTTACAGGTGATTAAAGTTAATTAGAATCATCCAGGTAGAATAACAAGATAAGAGTTCAGAGAGGGTCAGATTTAGGCACGCGGGGTTCGGAAAGGTTATCACGCATGCGTAAAACACTGAAATCAATTTTTTTCTCATAACGTTACATATTATTCCATTCATAATACCATGAATTTGTTAGCAATTTGTTAATTTTCCACAGGAACTGCACTGCCAGTGTGCCATTTTCATCTTGAACATGATAAAACGACATGTAACACACACAACAAAACAAAAAATGATACAAGCTTTAAGCTTGTTTCCGTTCCGATATGTGTATGTGTTATGTTGTTGATTAGCACGTTTTTTGCATTTTCATTTGTCGAGGCATGATCACGTGTTCTACGATTTTTAGTTCTATTCTTAATAAAGGGGAATTTCTATTTACGTCACGCATCTTATGTAAACCAATCAAAAAAAGTATTTCTTCATCGCCCATCATTTTTTATTGTAAACATGGAGGCAGACGACCGGCAAAATGTCAAGGGAGAGGTTAACACAAAGCGGTTTGCCTCACTTTCCAAAGAAATTTAACCTTCTTTAAATGACCCTAGCTGCTGATAGGACGTTAAACAATATAACACCAGACCAACTCATCTCACATACACCGGGAGGTCGGCCTTAAATGTCCCTAGCTATTGACAGGACGTTAAACAATATAAAACCAGACCAGCTCATCTCACATACACCAGGAGGTCGGCCTTAAATGTCCCTAATTATTGACAGGACGTAAAATGACCATAGCTGTTTATAGGATATTAAACAATATCAAAACAGACCAACTCATCTCACATACACCGGGAGGTCGGCCTTAGATGACCTTAGCTGTTGACAGGACGTTAAACAATGCAAACCTAGACCAAACCATCGCCCTCAATGCTAGGAAACCTAAGTATGAAACCACAGAAAAAGTAAAAAGCTGTCTTATGCACTAAATTGGGAACTGATTCACGGACTAATAAAAACCAAAACGCTAACATCTAGAAAATGACAAATACCAGCCCAGGACCTAGTACATTTTAAAGCGTAGTATAGAGTTGAATTTCCTTTTCGATGAAATTATACATACATATTTCAGTTATGTATCCATTATATATGAAAAATTCGATTTTGTGAAACGAAATCACATAAAGAGGATTTTATACATGTGCGATAAGATTCTTGGGAATTTTAACCTCTCTTAATGTGTATTAGATAAATTCTAACTTCAGTCAGACGCTAAAACGCTCGTGTAAAAATCGTTTTTAATTCTACAGACAACAAATAACTAAATACTTCGTCCCATGTAGAAGTAATAATTACCTTGACAATTATACAATCTGGGTTGTAATAAAGACGGAGTTTTGATGAATAGGAATACACTTATGTAATAAACATCTGGCGCCATGCTAATTTAGATACGAGTTTTTAAACATATTTCATAAGCAATTGTTGGGAATAAAAAAAAACGAAATGGCTACACATTTTCAATCAAAATTGATATACGAAATACGTTGAGCCGTGTTTACTGCCTGTATATTCTACAAAGGTTTTTGAATATCATGTATATTTACAATGAATATATAAACTGGCTTCACACGTTTTTTCAACGAATATTGCAGGTGAGTTAAATAGGACATATATGCATGCTTCTATTATTAAGCGTTCTCATGCATGACAATCTCAAGGATTAGTACTGAAGGGTAATCTGCTCTTGTCGTCGGTGTCAAAGGTTACAATATAGATTTACATCAGGGTCAGAGGTTACGGTAGATCCAGACATCGGGGTCAAAGGTTACAGTATATATTAATATCAACGTCAGAGGTTACAGTAGATCTAGACATCGGAGTCAAAAGTTACCATATAGATTAGCTTCAGGATCAGAGGTTACGGTAGATCTAGACATCGGGGTCAAAGGTTACAGTATACATTAACGTCAAGGTCAGAGGTTACAGTAGATATAGACATCTGGTTCAAATGTTACCATATAGATTAGCATCAGGGTCTGAGGTTACGGTAGATTTAGACATCGGGGTCAAAGGTTACAGTAAAAAGATATAAATCAACATCGGGAACAAAGGTAACGGCAGACTCAGAAATCAAGGAGGTCATAAGAAAGACACCGGGGTCAGAGGTTAAAGTGTAAATTGGCAGCGGGGTAAGAGGTTACTGTAGACATAGAAATCGAGGTCACAGGTTTCATTCGGATAAAATGTAGAAATCTTTTATACCACAGCTATAAAACTTAAGAAATAGAATTGAAACCAAATACGAGTTTTTTGTCTGTAATTCCTAAATCAAACTGTTGCGCGGCAATTTTTTGTCCTATTGTTACGACGTTGATCGACATGTCCGACAAACAGGACAGGGTCAAAGACAGCGACGCCACTGATATATGTACTTCGTTACAAAGTATTCCAATGTTATCTACATTTGTATGAAAAGAAACTTTTCTATTTAATTTCTAATTGTTATTTTTTACTGATTTCTTAATAAAAATAAGTTTTTGGTTAATTTCTGATTTTTATCATGGAAGTATTCTGTAAACAGATTACACTTGGATGCCACGGTCCATATTTTGTCAACATTTTCTGATAAGCGGATACTTCATGTAAACACGTTTTATTGGTAGGTTTGGATTTCCCCTTTTCACTTAAAGATTGAACCAAAAAGATTTTTCACGGAAATTATGAAATGGACAATGCTACCATTTTCAATGTATTTATTTTTTACCATTTTATTTTATCGTCGAAAATTGCGGCAATCCAAACCTCTCGTAAATGACAGCTTTTACAGTGTAAAAGTTTTCCTTCGTTTCTTTACTATTTTGTTATCAACTGTTAGACCAAAAAACCACTGAAGGATGTGACATGCGGCAAAACATTAACGGATTCAGCATTATCATATACATGAACCACAACATCGTCACCATGTACCAATGAAAGTACTGCAGTGCTTGTCTCAGACGTCCAGTAACTAACATCGTCACCCGTAAAACCATCCGCCACAGCAACACCGTTTTTCATCAGTTGTGATTTTAAAAAATGAATGTTGATTTGTATTGTCCAGGTAAAGACGTACAGTCCAGGTAGGTCACAGGTAAATACACCAGTGTGACTATTGTAGTCGTTGTGGGTATTTGTAATTATATCGTCAAATATGATGGTATAGCCGACGGAGACAGAGCTCAGTGTTTGACTGGTTTTTGCGAAAAAGCCACGTCCACCTAGAGAAGGAAAAATTCAACAGACACATAAGTGAATACCGTCTTTCAATACAGATTCAGAACTTAAACAGTTAGAGTCAATATTGTAAGTCATACAGCTCTTTCGTCCCTCTAGGTCTCTCCAGTAATGTTAAGGACCCGAAGTCTTGAAACAAAGGAAGCGACAGAGGAAAATATAAATTATAAGAAATGTTAAAATCTAGATGGTGAAGCCACTTACCTCCCAGTTCAATAATTGTTTATTGCAATAAATTTCAATCTCAATTTTGAAAAAAAGTCAGGAACATGATTTTTTTTACGTGGCAGTGCAAGTACATCCTTAGGTTCAAATAGCAGAGCCGACTTCATGTTGGCTTTAGATAAACGATCTCCCTTTTAATATCATTGTCTTGCAGGTGGGGCGTAAGAACTGCACCTTCTGCTCTATCGTATGGTCGTAAGAGGGCGGCTAAACTTTATTTTTGCTATAGTTTCTAAATATATGTTTTCTTTCTTATAATACTGTAAACTCTGACTCTTATTTTTTGTTTCATATTGAATCCAAGAGAGAAATGTCTTGATTTTTGAGTTCAAAACGACGACAAAAAAATTCAATAAATCAAGTTTGTTTAATGGTACATTACTCCCTGGAAAGCCAGGGCCATTTTGTACAGGGGTTTCGTTGTATTAGCTGGTGAATATCACACTAAACAACATACGGGATGCACGTCGCATGCATCTAGATCAATCAATTTACAGCATTTTTGTGAAGGACCAAAACTACGTCAGCATATACTGTTAAAAGCCCGAGCTTCCTAAGAAACACAAACCGTTTCCGGTTAGGGGCTTCAAACCACAGATCTCAGATCTTCACATCTTAATCTACATGTTTAGGAAACATTTTACGTTTGTGGATACTTGATTTAATACAGTTCGATAAATCTACCTAAACTGATTTTATTAGTTTGTAAACATATCTAGGAGTACCAATAAAATGAAGGAAAATAAACACGCCACGAAAATTAATGATTTCAAAGTATGTTGACAAATAATTGTATGTCAAGTAAGCTTTATAACACCTTATCTAGATATCTAGATGGAATATGATAAGTACACTTTGTCTTAATCTACCACACCTAGACTAGTGTATTGTCACATACTAACCTATATCTTCTGAAACCCTTTTCGCTCCGAGGATAGGTACGGGTGATTGACGGATGACGTGCTTTGGGTTTGAATGTAGTGGTTTGGTCAGTTTGTAAGTATTGGGATCTACATGAGATTCCACTGGAGTGGAGACAAAGGGATACGAATCGTTACGATCGGTTGTGTGATCTGATTCCAATTTGTTTTCAGTATCACGGAAGTGATCGAGATTTTCCGGATCCATACATTTCTTTCCACACAGTGTTAGAAGGTCATTGTTTTTCATCATAACATAATCTAGTCTGGAATGGAGAAGCTGGTTTTCATTTTGAAGTTTTCCGAATTCATAATTTAATGTTGTTAAGTCCGTGAAAACTTTCCCCAACATATTTTGATAAGTATCCACGGTTTTCCTCATCACCATGGATTCCTCCGCAGCTTTCACCTGAAGGTCCTCCAAGAGTCGTAGACGTTGATGCAATTCGAAGTTTGAAATGTCGGGGGCATAGTTATTCCCGAAGGGAACTCCGGCAACTGACCCTCTACTGATAGCACAAACAATGCTAGTGACAAAAGATGTATAAAACATTTTCCCAAACATTTTGCACGGCTCGTCCAACAATAGATAGATAAACGCTTTGACCTACAACCAAATGTTCAATGTTATATATAAACCATGTGTACAGATGGTTTTATCTAGTTGTCTTTTCCAACCTTGAAAGATAAACGCTCATGACCTACATTGTAAACATTTAACAGACAAAACTAGAACTGTCGCCTAGATGGCTGACCAATACCTCCCCCCCCCCACACACACACACATCAACGAGTCAATGGATAAGTTAAAGTGTTATTCTGAGAGTAATTGACATATTCTGCATGTGCCTGCATTTCTCGAAATCAGAAGGGGTGGTATACATGTTGTTCATGATCAAGAGTCTTGCAATACTTACATCTTTATTGAAGTAATATTTTCCACTGAAGGGCCACAGAGACAAAAAAAAATGTCTGCCGTTATGTTCTTGATCTACACTAAACACTCATGTTTGTCATGGCAACGAAACCTATTTTATAATGTTTGGCATCCCCTAATAACCCTATATACCAAATTTGGTCAAAATTGGACAATATCTAAATTTTGACCAATCAGAGGCCAGGATTGTGTTTCCGCGGTAACAGTTTGGGAAACGTCTAATATGTCCAATTATTGGCCTTACTGAATTACATCTTTTTATACAATTTTTGAATACAATCGGTCAAATAACTGAGGAGTTATGGACATTAATTAGAAAACTTGTTTATAGTGACCAGTTACCATGGCAACCAAAATCTTCAAAAAAAAGAAAGGGGCATGCATATCTACACATGATCCTTAATATTCCTGTAAAGTTTCATCAAAATCGGTTTACAGGTTTAGGAGGAGTTAGCCGGACAAAATGTGTCTACAGACAGACGGACGCCTAGACGGACGGACGGACAACCTGATTCCAGTATACCCCCCTAACTTCGTTGCGGGGGTATAAGAAGTGTAATCTATCATCTAAAAGCACCAAAAATTTATAAAAAGAAAGAAAACTAAAGAATCTGGGAATTTGAAATATAACAAAGTTTGTAAGGCAAGGGATATATGTATGTAATATCTCTAAATCCAAACAGCCTCAATAAAAGAACAGTTATAACATACTGAAAGTCGGTTGAAGCCGAAAACGCCCAGTCTTCCTGGACATCTGGTCTTATTTATGTCGTGAATATATTGCCATAATTTCGCCCTAGAAAAACGAAACAATTTTAAATGTACTTTAATTCTTTGTTTGGATCCATTGTATCTGACCTAACTTCGACTCACTTGTGTGTTTGTGAACAATCTTAGAGATTGAAGATGGTAGACATTGCTGGTGGACTGTTAGTCCCGAGGTTTGCCGAAACCTGCATGCAATGCTTTAATTCATTCTTAAAGTGGCACGTCGAATTCAGAAATGACACATATACTGGACGTTCCTCTGAAAATATCAGATATATGGAATTTGAAAAATAAAATTTACGAAATTTGTCTAATTATGAGTCTCGTGCAGCTTTCCATATATATTTGGCCTTTTCTTTTGATTATGTAAGATTTTCTACAGTCGCCCCATAGGGGTCAAAATCAAGGCCATCAACAGCATCTACGAGATCTAGGACGAAACAGCTGTGTGATTGATTTTTATTCATTGACTGGCTCTTCTGTATCTAATTCTAAATTCATATTAACATGTGTCATTCAATTGTGTGTCTTCATAGAATTTTAGTTTTGATTTTTAGTTTTGTATTCAGAAAAAAAATGAGACTCCACATTTAGTCACGCCTGACAAATCCTGATCAGGTATAATGTGTAATAATCTTATATGATACCTCGATCACTGTACATGTTTACTAGTAAACACATCATGTCTTATCAATAATTAAAATAAATTGATACAAATGATGTATCGCCGATAAAGCAGAAGACTTACTCTTCCGAAACACCTGGTCTTATTCTCCTTGTACATTACAGGAGTCTCAATGTAAATCTTTCGTTTGTTAATATTTTGCCCTTGCTTTATTGAATTTGAGTTTGAATTTTCATCATGTCGACATGTTTGTATTTTCTTGTTGTTTGTCGACATGTTTGTATTTTCTTGTTGTTTGTTGACATGTTGGTATTTTCTTGTTGTTTGTTGACATGTTGGTATTTTCTTGTTGTTTGTTGACATGTTGGTATTTTCTTGTTGTTTGTTGACATGTTGGTATTTTCTTGTTGTTTGTTGACATGTTGGTATTTTCTTGTTGTTTGTTGACATGTTGGTATTTTCTATTTCGTTTTCGTGATCTTTAAGTAAGTTAGCTCTACTTATAGAATACATTTTATATTGCTGTTAGTACATTGACATCAGTTGATGAGAAAATCTTATCTATTTAATCATTTAATAGTTGGGAAGGCTTAATTTTAACGAAAGCACTATAAAATAGTACCGCAATTACGAGCAAATGCGGATGTCACCTCAACCCCACGTCCCATTTCGTGGCGGCCATCTTGGCAGTAAGACCCGTAATTAAAAAAATTATTGACATATAAAAGTTAAATTTCTATATGTAATGTAGCCTTTTGTGCGTACTTTGCAGTAAATCGTTTTAGTAGGATGTGAGATATTTCCTTTATCTATACATATTGTCTCCGTCAATATAGACGTCTCCAACTCCTGACCAGTGTCCACAACATGACCTCGCTGTCCTTGCACTGTGCTTGGAATGACCAATAAACAATTCGTTTAAGTACACGTGTACTTTTATAATTGATATCAATATTGGTATTGCATTTCATTTAAAAGACACTTGTCCAGAGTCGAGAGCAATGTGAAGTTCTGTTTATATTAAGTGTTATTATTGTTGTAAGCATTTCATTGAAAACACATCTGTCCAGAATCGAGAGCAATTTGCAATTCTGTTAATGTAAAGTATCATTGTTGATATAGCATTTTATTGAAATGAGATTTGTCAAGAATCTGGAGCTAATTTGATTTACATTTGTTTAAAGTTAATATTTATGGTATGCTGTATTTTTATGAATAGTTTTTCATAAGCATGTCACAACATTTACAGTGGGTTTGAATTTTAACGAGGTTAATACTGTAAACGTCGAAGTATTTTAATGCTAAGAGTGTGTACTTATGTCAACACCCTTGGGCCATTTAAAGATTACTCGCCCATTTTATTCTACAGATGTAACCAATATGTCATTATAACAACATATTATGCCTTAGTATTAATGTTTCACAATTATAAGCACCAATAAATTGAGCTGTACAGTCAAAACAACCATTAAAATTAACTGCCACGGGAACTTGTAAATTGATAGTTGCACGAACATTATCAGTCATGCAACTACCTTATATATTGATAACGTGTTAACACCTGGCCTGATACTAGTAATGTACTAACGACTGTTTTTGATGACTTCAATTTTTGCGAATTCACGACAAGCTCGAAGCTTGAAGCAAATAAGGAGTATATTTCAAGAAATTAATAAGGAAAGGTTGGATGGGAGATGAGGACTGGAGTGTGAATAGAATACAACGAAGATTGTAGTATATTGTGTATTTATTTATCGTGATTTACCTATAATGCTTATACTCCGAACTTATATATATTTCTTATCAAATCCACAGTCAGTAGGAACGTATAGGAATGTCAATGATTCACATGTCGGGTGTCGTCGATAAAGCAAAAGACGCTTACTCTAATGAACACCTGGTCATTTTCTCCTTGTACTTTTGTATGGTCATGTTTCATCGATTTTGAGTTTGAATTAAGATTTCGTTAACATTTTCTTTGCTGCTTCATATCTTTAGTAATACATGATCCCCCTGGTCCTATGGCAGAGATTTGTATTGTAGCATACATAATGGCCAATAGCCATTTAATAATATCTCCGTCTAATTCGTACAAAACATTCTTATCCGCAGAACTAGGTCAATTTTTAACATATCGTCAAGAAATCATATGTGCTATAAACAGATGGATAACCTCTGATTTCGTATTCTTTGTTACCGTTGGTCATTGTGTTATTGATAAGGTTACTCTTAAGGTTATAACATGGGAGGAGAATTGAACATACAGGGTAAGCTTACGTGGTTGTAGGTGACACCATACCATTTCACACGTGAATATGGGATTGAAAAAACGTCAAGAATACATTAATACTTTTCCCACCCAATTGGTTACATTGCAAACAAGCAATTGAAACGATTTCCTCATTTACAGCATTAATTTTCTAAATTTAGGCTCTTAGCGCCATTGAGGAGACCTAGAAGGCTGAAACTGCTGCGTGATGCATTTTCTTTCTTCATTCGGTTCCACTTTATCTAACTCTAAATTTATATCAAAAGGTACTATTCACTTGTGTGCTTTTTGTTCAATCTTTTTCACCATTTCACGCACACAGAGTGGTTTATAGTTAGCATATACCCTGTCACAGGTATACGAATGTACCTGTTATGATTAATTTGTCAGAAATTGTGTGTGTGTAAAATGAAAATTTCAAAACATTATCATTCGATCAAAACGCTTCTTTTGCTCAACCAAGCATGACAAAACACAGTTAAAGTTACTATAGTAAAGATTCAAATTAATATGGCTTACATCAACTTATTTGAGTTATATTTAGATTTCGGTATCAACGATAAATTCAATCATAGTGTCTTAATTGAAATTAATTTTTCATCACAATGTTTACGCCTGACTAGCCAATGACACGGCGTATCACAATACATATTATGTAAGGGGATGTTTACGGTTAATCAAGCTGATGCAACATGCATATACATGCGGAGTTCATAATATACATCCAACATTGTCCCATTAATAAAATAACATTGTAGCGTTGATTTTTAAAAATATCTTCGATTAATACTCTATTGTCACGTTTCAACAACTTTCAATATACATTGTAAACTATTAATCAATATAACAGAGGAACATTTTCCATGAAAATTAAAGTTGTATTACCTTCGAGGTATAAAATAGATCGCAAACCCATAAAAGGTTCAGTTCTATTCAGAATTTTTAAAGGTACTTTCTTTTAAGAGAAATGACTGTGTAACGTATATCATTGTGATAAAAACACACCAGCAGCAAACACAACGATAAGTTAAAATTCAACATAGTTAAACGCTGCACTAAACTGTTTCCTGCAGCTGATTTGATTTTCTAGCACTTGGCCGTGATGCTAGGGGCCTGAACACAGGAAAATCTAACAAGCGGCAACTATTATCAAACCAGGTATCGATAACAGTTCAATCACGCGAAAAGAGTCTGAATATGAAAATGGATAATCTTTAAATGTTTACATACTGTAAAACCCTTAATTTTCGTGTGGGGGGGGGGGTGTATATTGTTGATATAGTGGGTAGTCTTATTCTTTACTCTCAAATGTATTTCTTAAAAAAAACAGAGAAATTTGAGTCTCTTGGATAATCTCAATCCCTAGTGTTAGATACATTTCTTTTTTAGAACAGCGAAATTTGAGTCCCACGAATATGCATTTGTTATGACAATATGTAGACAAATGAACTACTTTTCTGAAATGAGTTTCACTTGATCGATATCAGTGATCGGACGATACGTTGTTACGGTTGACTTAATTATGTTCTTAATAAGTTATATTCATTTAAAATCAATACAAAACTTGTCACAATATTATATGCATTTTCCCCTTGACTTGTGTAACAGAAATCCCAAACGATGAAATGAAATCGACCTTAACCTTCACACCTCACAGTCACGTGTATACATCTATTTTTAATGGGTACTGCTGTTATTCCGAATGCCTTAACTCTCTTGTCAAAGTACCAACTTCCCATTTCCGCATACCTGATCCAAGTGCCCACGTGCGTTTCCTGGGCATGGGGTGGATCGGCAACATGCAGTTTCAGATAGTTGGGTTTCTTCATGTCTTGGTAACGCTTTCGCTGAGTCTCAAATGTAAGTCAGTTTAACATATTTGTTTGTTTCAGCTTAATTAGTTTATTAAAAACTATTATAGGATTTATCTAAGAAAAATTAATAAATACAGGCATCTGTGCGGGTTGGAATATTGGGGGCGTAATGGATGGAGATATTTTAATTACCCAAAAACGATCATGTAACGTTAAGACTTCGTAATTTGCATATTTTTAATCCGCTCGAGTAATATCTATCATCAATCTCTTAAAGATTGAACCCAGAGTATTATCATGCGATTGCAGTTATGGAAATGCACGGAAAAGGTGTGTCCATTTCATGATTCCAGACAATTTATTAGGAATTCTACGTATTTGTTTCAACTCTTTTTCTTTTCATACGTCAACAGAGGAAGCAAACACTGCTAAATGTCGTAGTTTTGTGGGGACATATCGAGAAGCCATCTTTGTAGCTTAATCATGTCCGTTATAGATATATATGAATAATATTCATCATTTAACAGCAGGAACACGAAGATTTTGCAGTACGCTTTCAACAAGAAAGCCATCGGTTTGAATATATTCACTTTTAGCACTGAGCATGTAATACCCTGTCCTCGCACCAAGGATATGTTTGACTTTCATTTCCCATGAAAAAATAACTGTTTCTAATCGAGCCTTGGTATTGATTAATAATTGCAAGTTTACTAGTTCGTAAGTTTTCTTTGCCGTAATTTTAAGTGTACTTGGTTGTAATTGCAAGTTCACTTGGTCGACGTAATTACAAGTTTACTAGTCGTAATTACAAGTTTACTAGTCGCAATTACAAGTTTACTAGTCGCAATTACAAGTTTACTACTCGTTATTACAAGTTTACTAGTCGTAATTACAAGTTTACTACTCGTTATTACAGGTTTACTAGTCGTAATTACAAGTTTACTACTCGTTATTACAAGTTTACTAGTCGTAATTACATGTTTACTAGTCGTTATTACAAGTTTACTAGTTGTAATTACAAGTTTACTAGTCGTAATTACATGTTTACTAGTCGTAATCACAAGTTTACTAGTCGTAATTACAAGTTTACTAGTCGTAATTACAAGTTTACTAGTCGCAATTACAAGTTTACTAGTCGTTATTACAAGTTTACTAGTCGCAATTACAAGTTTACTAGTCGCAATTACATGTTTACTAGTCGTAATTACAAGTTTACTAGTCGTAATTACAAGTTTACTAGTCGCAATTACAAGTTTACTAGTCGCAATTACATGTTTACTAGTCGTAATTACAAGTTTACTAGTCGTAATTACAAGTTTACTAGTCGCAATTACAAGTTTACTACTCGTTATTACAAGTTTACTAGTCGTAATTACAAGTTTACTACTCGTTATTACAAGTTTACTAGTCGTAATTACAAGTTTACTAGTCGCAATTACAAGTTTACTAGTCGCAATTACATGTTTACTAGTCGCAATTACATGTTTACTAGTCGTAATTACAGGTTTACTAGTCGTAATTACAAGTTTACTAGTCGCAATTACATGTTTACTAGTCGTAATTACAAGTTTACATGTTTACTAGTCGTAATTACAAGTTTACTAGTCGCAATTACATGTTTACTAGTCGTAATTACATGTTTACTAGTCGTAATCACAAGTTTACTAGTCGCAATTACATGTTTACTAGTCGTAATTACAAGTTTACTAGTCGCAATTACATGTTTACTAGTCGTAATTACAGGTTTACTAGTCGCAATTACATGTTTACTAGTCGTAATTACAAGTTTACTAGTCGCAATTACATGTTTACTAGTCGTAATTACATGTTTACTAGTCGCAATTACAAGTTTACTAGTCGCAATTACATGTTTACTAGTCGTAATTACAAGTTCACTAGTCGCAATTACATGTTTACTAGTCGTAATTACAAGTTCACTAGTCGCAATTACATGTTTACTAGTCGTAATTACAAGTTTACTAGTCGTAATTACAAGTTTACTAGTCGTAATTACAGGTTTACTAGTCGCAATTACAAGTTTACTAGTCGTAATTACAAGTTTACTAGTCGTAATTACAGGTTTACTAGTCGCAATTACATGTTTACTAGTCGTAATTACAAGTTTACTAGTCGTAATTACAAGTTTACTAGTCGCAATTACAAGTTTACTAGTCGTAATTACAAGTTTACTAGTCGTAATTACAGGTTTACTAGTCGCAATTACATGTTTTCTAGTCGTAATTACAGGTTTACTAGTCGTAATTACAAGTTTACTAGTCGCAATTACATGTTTACTAGTCGTAATTACAGGTTTACTAGTCGCAATTACATGTTTACTAGTCGTAATTACAAGTTTACTAGTCGCAATTACAAGTTTACTACTCGTTATTACAGGTTTACTAGTCGTAATTACAAGTTTACTAGTCGCAATTACAAGTTTACTAGTCGTAATTACAAGTTTACTAGTCGTAATTACAAGTTTACTACTCGTTATTACAAGTTTACTAGTCGTAATTACAAGTTTACTACTCGTTATTACAAGTTTACTAGTCGTAATTACAAGTTTACTAGTCGCAATTACAAGTTTACTAGTCGTAATTACAAGTTTACTAGTCGTAATTACAGGTTTACTAGTCGCAATTACAAGTTTACTAGTCGCAATTACAAGTTTACTAGTCGTAATTACAGGTTTACTAGTCGCAATTACAAGTTTACTAGTCGCAATTACAAGTTTACTAGTCGTTATTACAAGTTTACTAGTCGCAATTACAAGTTTACTAGTCGTAATTACAGGTTTACTAGTCGCAATTACAGGTTTACTAGTCGCAATTACAAGTTTACTAGTTGTAATTACAAGTTTACTAGTCGTAATTACAAGTTTACTACTCGTTATTACAAGTTTACTAGTCGTAATTATTTACTAGTCGCAATTACAAGTTTACTAGTCGTAATTACAAGTTTACTAGTCGTAATTACAGGTTTACTAGTCGCAATTACAAGTTTACTAGTCGCAATTACAAGTTTACTAGTCGTTATTACAAGTTTACTAGTCGCAATTACAAGTTTACTAGTCGTAATTACAGGTTTACTAGTCGCAATTACAAGTTTACTAGTCGCAATTACAAGTTTACTAGTCGTTATTACAAGTTTACTAGTCGCAATTACAAGTTTACTAGTCGTAATTACAGGTTTACTAGTCGCAATTACAAGTTTACTAGTCGCAATTACAAGTTTACTAGTCGCAATTACAAGTTTACTAGTCGCAATTACAAGTTTACTACTCGTTATTACAAGTTTACTAGTCGCAATTACAAGTTTACTACTCGTTATTACAAGGTTACATGGTCGTAATTTTACGTTTATTTAGTCATAATTACAAGTTTACTAATTCCTAATTACAAGTTTACGAAGCCGCAATTACGAGGTAATTATGTGACTGTAACATACTATCGTGGTTCATATACATCTAAATTTGTCTTAATTCACTTCAACTAAATCGCCATGGTTTGGACTCTTGATTTGGTGGTGAATAAATCTCAATCGATATGATTAAATTAACCTATAAGTTTGTGGACATATGAATTTCATCGAATAGGTGTACCCACGAAACCAACAAAAATGAAAACCACACTAAGATAAATGGTTTTACAGTATCATTTTTATACAAATCAGTCAAGGTAGCACATTTTTTTACAATTATTATATTTTATATAAGAAGGCCTGGTTTTAATACATAGGAATATTTGAAGAAGTTACAAGGTAAATCAGGAGTTCGACGGAGAAACTTACGTATGCGTTACAGTATGCATAATACTGTTCAGCCGTCCCACATATTGCACCACCATTTAAAAACCTTCACGCACTGAAGGCTTCGTGTTGCATGTTGGAACAATCAATTTACCTCGGCCACTACTTATCAGCAACAATAGAAAAAAATGATACACTATAACTATCTTTAAAGTCAGGGCCGTTCGACCTTTCAAAGAAACATATTATCAATAATTTTATCCCAGTGATCACTTTTTACAATATCGTGATGTGATGTTTGTCGTATATCTGCAAATTATGAACGATAATTTACTATGCAAACTATGGCACCAATATCACAAATCATGACTATAGATACAAAAAACATATTACCAATGCCTTCATGCGGAATACTTAAACTTACTTCCAGTGTATACAATTAAGATTAGATACCGCGGTATTTTTTTTTCGTGCCCCGGCTGTTTACTAGAGAGGTATAGTGATATTTAAGTCTGTTCGCCGCGCCGCGTCTGAATCTTATAATGAAAAGCTGTCACTAGAAGTGTTTTTTTTATTACATTGTGTATTACATTGTATAACATCAAGTTATACACCACATTAGATTGTGGTTTGTAACTGGAGAGAGAGAGAGAGAGAGAGAGAGAGAGAGAGAGAGAGAGAGAGAGAGAGAGAGAGAGAGAGAGAGAGAGAGAGAGAGAGAGAGAGAGAGTGAGAGAGAGAGAGAGAGAGAGAGAGCATATATATCTTATACTTTAAACTCGTTAATTTTCGCGGAGGATTTATTTTCGCTTTATTTCGTTGGTTGTCCTGATATACTTATTCCCCCGATCATAAACTCTTATAATTAGTAGTAGATTCATTAAATTATATTGATAAGCGAAAGTAAGTGTTCACAAAATACTGAGCTACACGAAACTATGTGGTTTTGCAGTAGACACTTGTATAGTTTTATTGAAACAGTAATTGTTTAAACAAAACAGTTGCTATAGCTTAAACTGAATCACAAGAAACGTTAGGAGACTAGTTATGATATACCAAACAAACATTAAAAAAATATAATTTGCCATAAATATGATGGTAAGTCGGAGAAAAAATAGGGAAAAGAATAATAAGTTATAAATTGAACAAGTAATAGTGAATGAATTGATCACATAGCAAAAGTACTTTTCCTACCTTGCACAATTGCTGTTATTTACATTGTATTTTATCGTATGATGATGATCAAATAGATATAAAATCACTTTTGCACAACCTTGAAATGATGATATAGTGGTAGTTAAACAGAACATACAATGTATTTGAAATAGGATTAGCATTCATTTTTATCAAACACAAAATTACTATCATTTTCATTACTACTCTGCACTACTTTTTTAATATTCTTTCATTCACACCATTCTCTTGTCTATTCAATACACAATCACACGAAAACCTGGCCTACATGTATTGAGCGCAGTGATTACACTGAAGACAAAGAATTGTTCTCAATGTCATATAGACACCGTGTGAAATATTGTAACATTAAAAGACTCTCATGCAAAGTATATAAATTTCACTCCATCACGGTATAATTATCACTGTTTTAGTTCAGTCACGAATATGATTTCTAATAGTAAGATCTATATCAACTTCGACTACTCAATTTATAGCCATTTAAAAGCAAATCATTGAGAAAAAAGAGATCTATGTGTCTCGTGAGATTAAAACGATACGGTATGATGTCGTGTGATAATTGTCGAGATGTATGAAGGACTGGGTAAGATATCTCGAGTCCCTGACCCAATGTTAATAACTAGACTTTGGAGGACCGATTCTCATTACGGTGATTAGCAGTGAGTGGGGACGCTACAATAACTAAAAAGAAAAAAATAAGGCGACATGATAATATTTACAAAGAATATGCACTTAAATCATTATATTGAAATTAAAAATATATTATCTGAATTTGAGAAGTAACTGTAATCGGACGTACTTTTAGGATCAATGCTTTTATTACCATGGGTTACCTATGGTAAAGTATATACAATGTATATATATATATATATATATTGTAGTGATGTTTACTTATAATGTCTTGTAACATTATGATGTTAAATATATATTACTAGACTAAATATCCATATAAGGAATACAAGTCAAATGCAGCATATCAATGCTGACAAATCAACATCCTTCATTCTTTATTCCAACAATTCTTTATATATTCTCAAATTTCAGGTTTGTATAAAGTGATATTATTAAACAGTTTCCATCCTTATTTATTCTCCACATATCTAATTAATTTAGTTAGTTATTTTTTTTTTTGCGTCTCCCCTAGGTAAAATTCCCCACAAACATTTATCGTTCATTTCTGAATTACGGAATATACCCCATTCACTATGGGCGAAGAAAAGCGGTCTGCTGTCTGAACGGTATTTTAGAATATGCTGAAAAATATCGGATTATTGATAAGTTTATCGGACAGTTGATGTATTTACTGGAAACGTATCACTCGTATCCAAGCAAATTGGTTTCCCCTTCTTTGTTTTTGTTTTATTATTATTTTGAAGTCTCTAATTCTCGCGAAATACACATGATACTTAACAGAACTAATTTGAAGACGAACAGTCTACCGTGTTTTCCCCCTATCTACCATGTACCATAATCAAAAGCTGATAAAAGTTACCAATACAGGGATAATACTTATTCAACCAGATGTATTTTTTCTTGAATACTGCAATCACTCCTAGTCAAACCCTAAACACTGGATGCCAATCAAGTATCACAGAAAGGAAAATAGGTTCACGGTATTCGAAGTCCTACTTACAGAACAAAGGCAGCAGTAACAACACCAAAGACCAGGACGACAAAACAACACCAACAATATAACACAAAAATGTATAAATACTAGGAAACCAATAAATTATACATAAATCGATGTGAAAGGTCACCACAAACAAAACCAAATTACTGTGTAAATAATCGGTAATGAAGAACTTTTAATATATTCAACGACTTCATACTTGAACAAACATCATGCCAGGTTTATCATCCACACTTGGGTCAAATAAGAAATTTAATAGATTCTCAGTAATACACCTTAAAGTTAATTTCGTTATCAATATGAAATATCTTATTGAGTCGATTTGGAATTATCTATAAATTACCCACACACAAAGACAAGATTCATAAAAAGCTCCCAATAAATTTGAACAAATAATCAAAGGGGACCGTTTTGATGTGATATATAATTGCTATGGTATTTGTAAACTATTCACATAGTATAAACATTGGTTTCTCATAAATATTTTCACATTTCTACAAGTATTAATCACATACGAGATTTATATTTGTAGATAAAAACAGGTTTTAACTTTGTGTTGGTAGGTATTAAAATATATTTCTTTTCCAATTCAATTGATAATTTAACAGTAATATATTGTTCTTGCACATCGTATGAGTGAGATTTTTTTTAAGTTATGCAAATCAAAGTAATTGGTTAAAAGTTTGATTCTTTAACTTTTTATTTAATATTACAAACACTTTTTACTTACTATATATTTTAATATTGACATATCTATACGTATATTTGTTTTATTGAGTGTCAATACAATAGTGTTTGAACGAGGACGAAGGTCAGCAAATACGTAAAGCTATTTATCATTGACATGACACGAGGTCGTCTGGTTAAAATCCTTTGTGAAAATTCGTTAGAAATATATTATGTTTAAACAAAGTCGATATAACAGGCAATAGGAAACTAGTGTCAGGATTAGAAAAAAAATCATGACTTTAAGATAGAAATGAAATAATAGCTTTTCATAGGTGTATTTTATTTATTGATTCTGTTCATGTAAACATGAGATTTTGCAATACAACGAAATTACTTTAAAAATTTGCTTTGTAGTATGATTTTCCCACTTCTGTTAAAAATAAGACTGAGTTATGAAATTTAACATTATTTTTAAGCCTCTGTCATCAATAACAAGCTCAAGAGAGACGTTGATACAGCTGTCTTACGTAACTGAGTCATGAAGTTTGACATTATGTTTAAGTCTGTCATCACTAACAAGCTCAAGAGAGACGTTGATACAGCTGTCTTACGTAACTGAGTCATGAAATTTAACATTATTTTTAAGCCTCTGTCATCACTAACAAGCTCAAGAGAGACGTTGATACAGCTGTCTTACGTAACTGAGTCATGAAATTTAACATTATTTTTAAGTCTGTCATCACTAACAAGCTCAGGAGAGACGTGCAGATACAGCTATCTTACGTAACTGAGTCATGAAGTTTAACATTATTTTAAAGCCTCTGTCATCACTAACAAGCTCAAGAGAGACGTTGATACAGCTGTCTTACTTAACTGAGTCATGAAGTTTAACATTATTTTTAAGCCTCTGTCATCACTAACAAGCTCAAGAGAGACGTTGATACAGCTGTCTTACGTAACTGATCATAAAGTTTGACATTATTTTTAAGTCTGTCTTCACTAACAAGCTCAAGAGAGACGTTGATACAGCTGTCTTACGTAACTGAGTCATGAAGTTTAACATTATGTTTAAGTCTGTCATCACTAACAAGCTCAAGAGAGACGTTGATACAGCTGTCTTACGTAACTGAGTCATGAAGTTTAACATTATGTTTAAGTCTGTCATCACTAACAAGCTCAAGAGAGACGTTGATACAGCTGTCTTACGTAACTGAGTCATGAAATTTAACATTATGTTTAAGCCTCTGTCATCACTAACAAGCTCAAGAGAGACGTGCAGATACAGCTATCTTACGTAACTGAGTCATGAAGTTTAACATTATTTTTAAGTCTGTCATCACTAACAAGCTCAAGAGAGACGTTGATACAGCTGTCTTACGTAACTGAGTTATGAACTTTAACATTATTTTTAAACCTCTGTCATCACTAACAAGCTCAAGAGAGACGTTGATACAGCTGTCTTACGTAACTGAGTCATGAAGTTTAACATTATGTTTAAGTCTGTCATCACTAACAAGCTCAAGAGAGACGTGCAGATACAGCTATCTTACGTCACAGACAGGTGCCTGTTGATGAATATTATGGGGCAGTTTTACGGTCGTCGTAAGGATCTTGTTGGGAAAACATTTTCTTACGCGTTATGAAGTTGCACGTATTTGGTGTTCGTTAGTCTGATTCCGTTGTTGTATACCTTGTTCTCTTTTGGAATTTTGACATTACTTGCGTGGGTTGATAAAAAATGACATGGTGGATGTTGTCGTTGATGCAGAAGACGTATATACGAGTTTTGTTCATATTTTTTCATCGAATTTAAGTTTGAATTAATTCTGTCGACATGTTGGTATTTTCTTTGCTGTCTCTTCTTTCATGGTGTGGCTATAATGAATTTGCGTGTTTTTTACATAACCTTAATAATGGAGTGACTATGTTGAATTGATGAACATTAATACCCAAGTTTGTTATATATGTATGCCAAAACTTATATAAAAATAATAAATAAGAAAGTGAGAAGTAGTTGTATATTGGAACACTTTCTTCAGTTGATAATATCAATAGAATAGTTCTTATAACACAACCAGTAGAAGGTTTAATTGTGACGTTGCGATGACTACACTGTCACCTCCATCAGACAAATGACTAGCTTGAAGAGGTGGCACTGACATTTGTCTTGTACGAGATAGTACGGAGCTGGCAATTTTTTCGGCTGTAATTGTATTACACTGGGATAGAAAATAGTATGACGAGATGGTAAAAAACATATGCACAAGGTGATTACAATGTACTGTAGCCGCTTCGGCTAGAACTTGACATTCATGGAAGAACGCAACATTTTCCGAATCGCTTTCGAATTGTGTTTTAAAGGCAATATAAAAAATAATTTTCTTTTTTGAATTTCACACAATTTTAACGAAATAATAATGAACACTGCATGAGATATTATTCATTATGAATCAGAGTGACGTCACAATTGGTAAAATTCATAAAACTTCCATTATTATTTGTCGAATTCAAATTAAATAAACCCTATTGTTTGTTAAACATGTTTCTTTACTAGGCAGACAGAACTGCGTAGATTAACACGCCATATTGATGAGACAATTGTGATAAGTCTTTGTACTGTACAAACCGTTTATTTTTGTCACAACACAAGAAAAATACATTTTGACTACGATGTATTACAGGTCCTTTTGTCCCAGCTACTTTAATGATATTTACGTGTGATTGTTTGTCAATTTAATAAACGTCAAAATTGTGATGTTTTGTTTTCACAATTATATTTAATACATATATATTTGTATAACCTCACATTACAACTTCAGAATTAATTTCACAATACATAATAACAGGATATTTTAAATTGAAATAATATCGTTTTATCTTTCGTTATACAATACATATGGAGAGCTTTACAGAAATCAATGGAAAATACTTTTCTATTTTACAGTAGATCATGACGTTTAACACAAAAGCTACAAGCATGTAAACATTGGTCTGTATTAATGTTATTGTGTAACAAATGCAATATTTGTTAAGAGTTATTCAAATATTTGAATGCTATTTGTTACACGAGCTTTACAACGAGAGCTCCACACCTGGCTTACTAAAATTTAAAGCAAATGAATGAAACGTCATTGTTTCCTCGTTTGAATGACATGTTACAACGGTCCACTTTTTGACTTACCTGGTGAAAAAATATGTATTACCATGTAGTCTTAAAGACTAATTCCTGCTGAGTTCCGACAAGTAAAAGCATAACTTAATATTTTTGTTGAAGAAAAAAAGTTAAAGTTTTTAATATATAATGCATTTCTTGACGTGTAGACAAACTTCAAATATATAAATTTACTTCAGAATATCAGAAAATAACGAAACGTACTGATCCATTATTATTGTACCTCTTCATCTTTATCTTTACATTTCTTTCGATAATTTATTTCCATCAGTCAAATTTCAAATCTAGGCCCTTAGCATCACTGATGAGTCCTAGAGTGAAGAAACATACATTTCTTTCGATAATTTATTTCCATCAGTCAAATTTCAAATCTAGGCCCTTAGCATCACTGATGAGTCCTAGAGTGAAGAAACATACATTTCTTTCGATAATTTATTTCCATCAGTCAAATTTCAAATCTAGGCCCTTAGCATCACTGATGAGTCCTAGAGTGAAGAAACATAAATTTCTTTCGATAATTTATTTCCATCAGTCAAATTTCAAATCTAGGCCCTTAGCATCACTGATGAGTCCTAGAGTGAAGAAACATACATTTCTTTCGATAATTTATTTCCATCAGTCAAATTTCAAATCTAGGCCCTTAGCATCATTGATGAGTCCTAGAGTGAAGAAACATACATTTCTTTCGATAATTTATTTCCATCAGTCAAATTTCAAATCTAGGCCCTTAGCATCACTGATGAGTCCTAGAGTGTAGAAACAACTGTATGAAACCGATTCAAAATCTAGGCCCTTAGCATCACTGATGAGTCCTAGAGTGAAGAAACAACTGTAAGAAACCGATTCAAAATCTAGGCCCTTAGAATCGCTGATGAGTCCTAGAGTGAAGAATCAGCTAGATGAAACCGATTCAAAATTTATGCCCTTATAGGATAAAACAGCTGTATAATGTAGCTTAGTTCGCTGTACTGTATCTAATGCTACATTTGAATTGAAAGGTACTATTCACTAGTTTCATCAAGGTGTCTTTCCAGTTTCTGTGTAAGCTTTGTTTAGATATTAGGAGTTTCAGAATATATAAAATGTTTGAATCCAATTCGGTAAAGAGAATTGATAATTTAAGAAAATATGTTAAAAATTATAATTGATGGGATACTGGAAGACTGTGAACAGACAGAATAACATGGATATCTACTCTCGCATCATTGACGGCAAAGAAAACAACAAAAACAAGTTCGTTTAGCTCTACGCTCAAATATTTGACACACGGATCTACACACTGTTCTGTTCAGTATATGTATTTTACATTAAACAATTACCTTTTATCAATGTAGCATTACATATATGTATACTTAAAGTGCGTTTGTACTTAATGTGAAGTTCATTGGTGTAAATATACACAATGTCATTCAAAACTTTTCTTCAGCAGGACATCAATTTGAAAACATAGTGTCAAACTTAAGACAAATCCGCTCTGAAATCTATTAAGAGTAAGTCCGCCTTTCGATAGATTTAAGACAATTCAAATCGGAAATCGGCTTAGGATATGTCCGCCTTGCATAGTTATAAGAGAATGCAACCCTGAATTCTGCTGTCGGTACATAGGAATGGTCTGTTTTATCCACGTCACGTTAAGTCAACCACTTCATGGTCAGAATTCTAGCTGCCTTAACAGAACACAAATGCGATCTACACTGTAGTCCAAATATTATTTTACAATTCTACTGATACATTCAGTATACACAACAGACTTTGTTACGGTGACATTGTAGCAATACCCTATAATGGTAAGTATTGGTTTTCAAACCAGCTTCAATATGCATATCCTGAAAACAATGTTGATCTATAAAATGAATT
The DNA here is from genome assembly GCF_031769215.1 of Ylistrum balloti. NCBI lineage: Eukaryota > Metazoa > Mollusca > Bivalvia > Pectinida > Pectinidae > Ylistrum > Ylistrum balloti. The sequence goes on along the minus strand of NW_026782068.1, from coordinate 93,849 downwards.
GAGCCTATATCTTAAGGATAGTGGTTTTTCTTACAAGTAAATTTAAACCTTTTTGATCGGAAACCTTGACTATATACTACAAATGACTATTTAACACAAACAACTATAATATTTCGAATAGATTTTTAAGGACTTATTCAACAAGAGCGGATTTATATTTCTGGACTGGGAGTAGTAATATGGAGCTAATTAGTATAACAGGATAATTCAATTCATTCTAATGACACTTTCTATTGGTCCTACTTTATCCAATGATATTATTTTCATAGCTGTTAAATATCAATATCTTCTATAATCATAAGTAAATAAATAATAGTTTATGTAGTGCCTAGTATTCTGGTTACTGTCAATCACTTATGTTTCGCGTGAGATTTATTTTCGCATTGATACGCGAGGCGAATCAATCGCAAATTCAAATCTTTCGTAATTATTTATACGAAAATGATTCTGGATGGCGTTCATGATGAGTATGTTACAGAAAAATGAGATTTGAAGAGTCCAGAAATCTAATAACTCATCATTGGTGAATTTAAAGTAATTTTCATATCAGCGTCCACGAAATCATGTATTCGCGAATATTTCTGACGAAGAAATTTCGCGAAATATAATTCTCGCGATATCTAAGTGATTTAAAGTATACCTACTCATGTATTGGTGTTTATCTCAAGAAACTGTTCATCAAAATTATCGAATTTTCTTTAAAATTGCTAGCCAGTGCTTATACTTGTAAGACTATATTTCTACCCTGTTATTGGTTGAATATTTGCATTCTAAGGGAGAGGAATTGTGTAGCTTTGGCTGTTGCCCAGTTCCCATGAAATCTTTTTAATTTAATAAAGTATTTTCAAATGAAAAGATCACGGTATAAACAGATGATATTGAACTTTTACATAATTAAACTTGTTACAACAAATTTTGTCATGCAATCCTAATCTTTTGTAAAGGTAGTTTGTCCCACGGATTTTTTATTTTTAAAGTGTTAATTTCAAGGTCTGTTACGTCTTGTATCATATCTTATCCACTTCTCATTTCGTAGTCAAAGGACAAAAACCTTTTTTTTTTTTTAAAAAAAAAAAAAAAAAAGAAGAAAAAAACCTTTCGAATTCCATCCACTTTAAAAATAAATTATATGTCGAAACGGTTCAATGGACCATGTCTGGTTACAGGTGATTGAATCAAGATCTTTAATTGCATTCTAGAATCAATTACTGATGTCAATTTATATGATTAACGTTATTTCTAATGCATGAAAAAAAATTTAATGTTTCTTTGATAAAAACTCAGATGTAATAGAAATACAACAAATTAATGTGGCCATCTTTGAACTGTCTATAATTACAATACAGTCGGTAGCTATACCAGACATCAATATCCAGTTACATAAACATTCAAATTCATCGTGAGACACTCCAGATATAATATGACCCCCCGACATTCATTTAATTACTGTCCAGCTGTGAACCACCAATACCTAACATAACATTAAATCCCGTTAAATGGCAGATTAAATCCCATTAAACGCACTGTTGTTCAGTTATGTTTTATGCATGTGTTCACACCAAGCCGGGTAAAATAGTGCTGTCAGGACTTGTTTTTTCACCTGTCCTGATTACAGGTATCAACAGTGTTTAAGGTTCTAGACTACACTCAGTGTTATTTCGTACTAGTAGTATCGAAAGAAATGAATAATCCTTAGGCAAGGCGTTTATCTGTAATCTTGGTTTTTTCATGTTCACAATTTATGGAGTTTTTCCCGAACATTGTGGAAACGGTGAATTATTACAAATATATTGAATATTAAAAGATGTATTATAACATATATCATACGCATTATTTGTAATCGAAAGTGTCGGGTTTTGAAAAAAATATGCTCGGTAGGTTTTACGTCATCGCAACAGCTAGGGCCATGTGAGTGCGGGTATCAGAAAGTGGCATCAAGAGCCAGGGTGATGTGGTTAAGGGGTACTTGGGGACAAATAGGGTCAGGATCATATAAGTACCTGTAAAACGAGGTAAGCATCAACAGCCTGAGTCATGTGAGCACGGGGTACATGGGGACGAATAGGGTCAGGATCCTATGAGTACGAGTGAAAGAAGGTGGGCATGAACAGTCAGGTTGATGCGAGTTCGTGTTACTAGGGAGATAATGCGAGTACGGTCGTTTAGGGGAACGCCAACACTCAGGATCTGGTAAGTACGGGTGTCCATAGGTACATAAACAGCCACGGTCATGTGAGGACGGGTGTCTAGGGGAACGCCAACACTCAGGATCTGGTAAGTACGGGTGTCCATAGGTACATAAACAGTCACGGTCAAGTGAGGACGGGTGTCTAGGGAAACGCCACAGCCAAGATAAAATAAGTACGGGTGTCCTTGGTTACAGGAACAGTCATGGTAATGAGAGGACATGTGTATAGGGGAACGCCAACACTCAGGATCTAGTTAGTGTACAGGAACAGTGACAATCGTGTGAGGACGGGTGGCTAGGGGAACGCCAACACTCAGGATAAAATAAGTACGGGTGTCCATAGGTACATAAACAGTCACGGTCATGTGAGGACGGGTGTCTACAGGTACGGGTGTCCATAGGTACATAAACAGTCACGGTCAAGTGAGGACGGATGTCTAGGGGAACGCCAACACGCAGGATGAAATAAGTACGGGTGTCCTTGGTTACAGGAACAGTCACGGTAATGAGAGGACAGGTATGAAGGGGAGTGTCAACAGTGGTTTTCTATGGCTGGGGAGTCAGCAAAATAGCAACCATCCGTAAAAAAAACGGAATGACTTTTTTATGATGCAGGGGACAATGGGGATATTCCTTACTCAGTAAAGCAGCATTGTGTGTGGCCCTATATAAAATGAATAGTGTATTTTGATTAAGTTATACGCTGTGTATATATATAGCACATACGAGAAGTCTTCTAAACCCTGCAAATTGTCCCCCAATACATCATTACTTACAACACCGAGAAACAGAAAACACGAAAGGATTTCTCTCTGCTTTTACGTTGATGACAATTATGAAGTTAAAATATATATTGCCCTAGAGATGAACAGAAACTTTAATTTTCTTGATTGATGTTGTACCAAGCAAGCTTTAATGACAGAAAATTCAATATTTCATCTCCATTACCATCATAAATGAGTATTTTTTCTTATGATGAACACGCAGCATACAGACCAAAATCAATATATTGTAATTTATTACAAAACATTACAATATATTTTATAGTTATTTATTTATTTAGTGAATTGTGAGAAAGAATTATTATAAAAAAAGTATAATTGCTTTTAAAGGTCCTGAGGATGCATGTACTCAGCGCAGAAGTCTGTCCTACCTACCAAAACATAACATATATTTACACAGTCATGTCTCTGTATAGTCATTAACCATACTGTAAGGCACTGTTGTTGTATACCCTGTTAATTTCTTATCTATTGGCCCATGTGTCTTTGCTAACAATTAACCATCAGAATTATAACTAGTGTTTTATTATCGATATTACTTTCCGTAATTAACCTTTCGTAAATTATGAATTTTCCAGTCAGGCCTTCATCTCGAAAATCAATATAATAAGCTATCTGTATAATTAGCTGTTGTGTGTCACAATGAATAACATTTTGTATTGTCAGGTGTGACAAAGCATTCAATTATACTGACGATATATCATAACAGAAAATAATGGCTATTATCCGTAAACGGGAGTCCATTACCTTAATAAGGTCACTTAAACTGGCAGAATTTACTGTACGTAAACAATCATATTCTGTTGAACACGCAAGTCTTGCAATAAATCTCACCTCCACTGGGCTCCTTCTTACAAAAATATATAGTCCAAAATATTTCATTTTGGTAATTTGTTGTCTGTTAATTACAAACGACTTTGATATTAACATTTGTACATAGTTTATGTACATTATCTAAATGTTATACTGCCAATATTGTTTCTATTTTCCCATCATTTGAATCCTTTGTTGTACAAATAATACCCGAGACTCTCTAGAGGATAACCAATGCTGTAATGATTAACGATAGTCTCAACTCTTTCGTGATCGTACTTCGCTCTATATATGTCAAATTTTAAACTCAATTGTGAAATCCTGGTGTTAATATCCTAAATTCTGAATCAGCTGTCATTTCATTCCAATATCGTCCTATGTTTACTTTTCATGTTTGCGTCGTCAAGGAAACGGTTCCGTACGGAGAAGCATGAGACATTTTTATTCAATATGTCGCCGAGTCTCGCGCGTCACAATTATGCGTCAGTTGTTTACGATTCGGTTGAAATATTTGATCACCTTGCTCTTGTTTGTGACCACGACATTATTTACATGGATTTACCAAGTTTGACATGGCAGTTGTCGTCGATGAAGAAGAAGACGCTTACTCCTCCGGAACACTCGATCATATTCTACTTGTATAATTTTTCAGAAGTCTCTCAGTCAATCTGTAGTCAATATATATAACCCTAGTTTCATCGAATTTGAGTTTGAATTAAGATTCTGTTGACTTGTCGGTATTTTCCAAGTTATCCAAGGCCCCTGATACATTTGTCGCAAACATTTAAATGGCTATCATTTTAGGATAACTGCGATATGTTAATGTACCTTATTCACAGGTAAAGCGTATTACGAAATAAAATTGGAAGTATGAAAAACAGAATTAAAGTCATTTCGGTACCAAGTTGTTTCCGCACCCAGTTGTTTCGGTACATACAAAAGTCGTTGACTTGTAAAATAGTTTACACGGATATAGTGTCATTTTGAGTAAATAGTTTTTTTTTAGTAATGGAGCAATATTTATTAATGATAAAACACTTTAAAAACCTGATTAAATATAATTTTTAAAAGTACCGAAACGACTTATTTTGGAATTACCTAAACGACCTGATACCGAAACGACTTGTCTCCTGAAAGATAATACTGAATTCTGTTTCTTACAAACTGCAAACTTATTCACGTTCCTCGTTTCTTCCAATGTTCACTCAGGAATTTGTCTACCTATGATATGTTGCCCGTGAAAATGATTAATGAGGTATCCTTGAAGCCCAAACAACATTATCTATTCTTGATAATATGAAATTAGGGGGTCGAAAAAGCCCGACATTCAGTGGACAGAAAAGACCCGATATAATTCTTTAAATGAATCTTCTTTTTCAAAAGACACAGTTTAAGATAAAGAGTCTGAATTGAAGGGAACAGATAAAGTCCAACATGTAGGGAACAGATATTATCCAAAATTCAGGGGACATAAATAATACAAATTTCAGGGAACAAAAAATAGACCGGAATTTTGGGGAAATGGTTCGACCACTACGGAAGAGAAAAAGTCCGACTTCAAAGGGCAGAAATAATCCGCCATTTAAGGATCAGAGTTACCCTGAAATGATACTAAACAGACAGAAATGGTCCGAATTGAGGGGACAGTAGTAGTTCAAAATGTAGGGTACCGCTAGGCTAGAGAGAACTTCTCTCAAGCTTGATCGGTTGAGCGTCAGACTAGTAATCTAGAGGTCACGAGTTCGAATCCTGGCGGAGGCATTGTAATAAATAATAACCTCTGTTACAATCTACCAGTGGCGTAGCAAAACATTTTTAAGAGTGTATGCTTTCAAGAGAGGATCCAAGGGCGAAGCCCCGGTTAAGGGGGTCTAGGGGCGCAGTAAGGTTAAAAAAGTAGGGCAAATATATCTCAATGGAATTCGAGTGTATGTTTAAGCATACAAAGCATACATTATTGCTACGCCTCTGTCTACCAAATTTAAAGGAAAGAAATAGTAGTAAATTTAAGAAACAGGAATAGTTCGATATCAAGGGAACAGAAAAAGTTCTAAACTTTGGGGACGGAAGTAGACTGATATCTAAAATTAAGGGAAGAAAAGCGGGTTACATATAGAATGATAGTTTTGACATTTTCACGTAAAAAGATATATTTGTGAAATTTAATATAAGCCTTTGATGACGCGTTTTATTTTTGCCACATTTAACGACTGGATAATAATAGATTTCGGGTAGTGTGAAATGTTCACACATTAACTAGGCAAAACTCTCTTAATGAAAATATTTCATTGAAGTAGTTAATTTTACTGAATGAAACAGCGAACAAAAATCCGCGTCCATAACCATCTTATTTAAGATAAGATTACAGGAGAAATTTTACAAAGACCGAGTCTGGAAAAGAATCATTTAAATAAGCATTAGTTTGAGATAACATTAACTGGTAGAACAATAAATTGATCTCGTGGACAGGTCGTGGGGACGTACGTAGCCTACAGCAATATCCCATTGTTAACCATTCTGTTACAGAGTCGTGTATGACAATAGATAAATACAATGGATTGTGTTAAATGTCCGTCTCGCTCCAGTGACCGACGGCCGATATTATTAACCTGTACGTGTATTTCGCACTCCTGTCTCGTGTACTGGGTATCAGTCTCATGCTGAATATTATCAAAATCTTGGTTTTGTTTATGTCTCTATATAAGAAAAAACTACCGTGACATACGTATAATTTGTAACAACCCGCCCCCTACCCCCAACCCAGAAAACAAAAACAATAACGATAATAATAAAAAATACATGAAACCGATAGGATCACCATGTTTTTTATTTTATTTATTTATTATTATCAAAAACTGAAAGTATGTGCCGCCATCCCGCATCTCCCGCATCTCCCACATATCCCCCTTCTCCCACATCTCCCCTTCTCATGCATCTTCTACTTCTCACATCTCCCCCTTTTCCCACATCTCCCACTTCTCCCCCTTCCTCCACATCTCCCACTTCTCCCACATCTCACCTTCTCCCACATCTCCCACCTCTCTCACATCGCCAGCGTCTCCCACATCTCCCCTTCTCCTGCATCTCCCACATATTCCACTTCTCCCACTTCCCTCACATCTCCCACTTCCATCACATCTCCCCTTCTCCCACATCTTCCACATCATCTTCCCCTTCTCCCACATCTCCCCCTTCTCCCACATGTCCCACTTCTCCCACATCTGCCCCTTCTCCGACATCTTCTACATCTCTCACATCTCCCACCTCTCTCACATCTCCTGCATCTCCCACGTCTTCCACTTCTCCCACTTCTCCCACATCTTCCACATCTCTCACATCTCCCACTTCTACTACTCTCACATCTCCAGCATCTCCTACATCTCCCACTTCTCCCACATCTCTCACATCTCCCACTTCTCCCATATCTCCCCTTCTCCCACTTCTCCCACTTCTCCCACATCTCCCACATCTCCCACTTCTCCCATATCTCCCCTTCTCCCACTTCTCCCACTTCTCCCACATCTCCCACATCTTCCCTTCTCCCACATCTCCCACTTCTTCCACATCTCCCTCTTCTCCCCGATCTCCCACTTCTCCCCCATCTCCCCCTTCTCCCACATCTTCCACATCTCTCACGGAAACTAATATTAGTATAACTCCTGCCATCAGATAGACATTGCATCAATAGAACAGAATCAACAAACATAAACAGTTTGATGAATCCAGTTAAGTCATTTACTAATCGAAGATACGAAACTCATAATATATTGAAAAAGTATTATTTCTGATAGAGACAGCAAATATTGCTGGAAACACTCAAACCAAGGGTATGACAGAATTGTACAAGAACCAGGCCAAAGCGCTGATCCGTGTCGTGAGTGAATCAGCATGTTTTCGCCATCTACCTATCTCTTACATTTAAACGTCACTTCTCCAGGTATAATTATGTGTCTCTTTAACAGGTAAAATGTCAGATCAATGGAGAGAGTCAAAATGTCGTCAAGATGATGCTTGTATGCATATCAAAATAGTCATCTTCATGTTGTTAAAAAAATTCGAAAAATAATCAAATTTCCCGTGTTATGACAAAATATCTTTTATCAAAATATCATTAAACTGATATGTTACACAACATTTGTTATTTAATAGTTTTATTATGCATTCATCGCCAATTTTAAACGTTACTCATCTGGGTATTTAAAGGAAACGATATGAAATATTAGGAATACCTACTTCAATGACAAAAACTGTGATGATAAATTGACAATTACGCAATTACCTGATGCAATGCTGATTATATTGAAGTATTTTATGTAAGTTTATTTAGTCATTACAGTGAGATATTAACAGTTGCCCCTCGATCAATCCAGGTAGGTGATTAATGAAAATCGAAACTTCAAACATATCGGTTATCAAACAGGTGATCAGGTCGCTTGTCTTTGATTTGTGATAGCTAAAATTAATTAAATTACTTTTTAGAGCTTAAATATGAACTGGTGTTCAGTGTTTCCTAATGATGTAAATAATGACTATTTGTTACTGATATGTGTTGTAGTTATTCTTTGGTCTGAGTTATTTGAGGTCGAATAAATATTTCTAATTAATAATGACGAAACATAAATTACACTGTAGTTAGTCTGAATACAGATCTATCTTAACGATGTATTGTGAAATTTACAAAATATCACTATAAACCGAACATACAGTTACAGTGAGGTTTACCTGGTAACTCTATAAACCGGACATATATTTACAGTGACGCTTACCTGGTAACTCTATAAACCGGACATATATTTACAGTGAAGCTTACCTGTTAACTCTATAAACCGGACATATAGTTACAATGAGGTTTACCTGGTAACTCTATAAACCGGACATATATTACAGTGAAGCTTACCTGGTAACTCTATAAACCGGACATATAGTTACAATGAGGTTTACCTGGTAACTCTATAAACCGGACATATAGTTACAATGAGGTTTACCTGGTAACTCTATAAACCGGACATATATTTACAGTGAGGTTTACCTGGTAACTCTATAAACCAATGAGGTTTACCTGGAGAGGCCTTCTATATAACAAACAATATATTTACAGTGTGGTGAGGTTTACCTGGTAGCTCCTGTGGTCCTCTAGATAACTCTATAAACCGGACATATAGTTACAGAGAGATCTTCTAGATAAAACTATAAACCGGACATATATCTACAGAGAAAACTATAAACCGGACATTTAGTTACAGAGAGCTCCTCATACTTACTCTATATAGAGATATATACATTGGGACCTTCATACTAACTCTATGTAGAGATATATACATTGGGACCTCCATACTAACTCTATGTAGAGATATATACATTGGGACCTTCATACTAACTCTATGTAGAGATATATACACTGGGACCTTCATACTAACTCTATGTAGAGATATATACACTGGGACCTTCATACTAACTCTATGTAGAGATATATACATTGGGACCTTCATACTAACTATGTAGAGATATATACATTGGGACCTTCATACTAACTCTATATACTCTCTCTATGTAGAGATATATACATTGGGACCTTCATACCTACTCTATGTAGAGATATATACATTGGGACCTCCATACTAACTCTATGTAGAGATATATACATTGGGACCATACTAACTCTTTCTCTATGTAGAGATATATACATTGGGACCTCCATACTAACTCTATGTAGAGATATATACATTGGGACCTTCATACTAACTCTATATACTAACTCTATGTAGAGATATATACATTGGGACCTTCATACCTACTCTATGTAGAGATATATACATTGGGACCTCCATACTAACTCTATGTAGAGATACATACATTGGGACCTTCATACTAACTCTATGTAGAGATATATACACTGGGACCTTCATACTATAGATATATACATTGGGACCTTCATACTAACTATGTAGAGATATATACATTGGTTACTTCATACTCACTCTAGTTAATCTCTCTTTGTATAGATTTTTACATTGGGACCTTCATACCTACTCTATGTAGAGATATATACATTGGGACCTCCATACTAACTCTATGTAGAGATATATACATTGGGACCTTCATACTTAATCTATGTAGAGATATATACATTGGGACCTTCATACTTACTCTATATACTTTCTCTATGTAGAGATATATACATTGGGACCTCCATACTAACTCTATGTAGAGATATATACATTGGGACTTTCATGCTTACTCTATATACTTTCTCTATGTAGAGATATATACATTGGGACTTCCATACTAACTCTATGTAGAGATATATACATTGGGACCTTCATACTGACTCTATATAGAGATGTATACATTGGGACCTTCATACTAACTCTATATAGAGATATATACATTGGGACCTCCATACCTACTCTATGTAGAGATATATACATTGGGACCTTCATACTAACTCTATATAGAGATGTATACATTGGGACCTTCATACTAACTCTATGTAGAGATATATACATTGGGGCCTTCATTATAATTTCATCAACCGGACATATTACTAAAGCTCAGCTTCTCCTTCAGATCAGCTCACTTTTTCTGTTTAATGCTAATGTATGTCAATGGAATTCAAGTCAGAATTTAATTTTTCTAATAAATCTCGGAAAAGTGGACAAAAAATATTAATAGATTTGGTGTTAATGATCTAAATTAATGTTGGAGATAACCACCCCCCCCCAAACATAGTGTACCTTTAACTCCTTAAAATGTGTTAACAGACAACTGTTGTCATTCATTTACGTGTAAACAATGACGTCACATCACATAAACATTTTTAAAAAATTGTATATATAATTACTTACCTTCAATTCTTCCCAAAATGGCGACCAATAGCAACGAAACCAAATACTCCATCTTCATTGATTATCTTACAAGTTTACTCCATTTTGAAATCACACAACAGTAACACCTCCTGCTCTGGTTATATTCCGTTATGTTATTATATTTTTAGAAAATGTAATATTTGGATTTGGGATACACACCGACTAATATCTATTAGTAAAAATACCGTTTGTCATTACTACAACTTTTATATAACATACATTTTACCATTTTTGTTTATATGTCTCAGTTACAACCCGTTACCATAAAGGAAAAAAATCACCCCTATCACGCCCCAATAATGTTAAACAGTTACGTACATTTGTTAAATCTACGCCTATTTTGTTTTAAATAAACAGGCTTTTAATTGGTCTAAAATTGAAATATAAAAAATAACCTGGTACACTTTGCTAAATTATCAAAAAATTGGAAACACGAATTATTTGATTTCATTCTCTGTAAGTTTATATATTTCATGTTTTGCATTGGTATTAGTGTACAACAGAACATTATGTGATGTTTAACATTTATTATAAATAATTAGATTTAATTTTCTAGAAGTTTTATGTCTTGGTTTAATTTTTAAAGATGACAATGCCGACAGATAGAGCAGTTTCCCAGCGATCATGACTAACTTGAGACTTGTAGATAAATTGGATCTATTGTTTAAACAACAGAACGCCAACCGATACTATAGCGGTGTATTGTTTCATTGTTCTAAATACTGGCGATGGTGTGTCACAGTAATCTATCTTACGTATATGTTGTTACAGTACTGCAGTTCCACACAGCTAATACCAAAATAATTTTTTTCTAAAAATTACTTCCGTCACAAAATTGATCAATTGGTATATCCTAAACCTTAAATTGCTTTATTGTGCATTAAACATCGTAAATATCCGTTATTTTTCAGTCTTATAATAACGACATCAGATATTAAATACAGTGATTGTTTACTAGCGTGTAAATTCCATTACTAGCATTGAACAATATTTCAAAATTACTAAATAGAGAATATGTAGTTACATTGGAGGTCTGTATTTGTCACAACGTATAACTGTTACAAGGATATTAAGGATGAACTCTATAAAAAAAATTCATATTTCCCAATAATATTTTGACGACGACAAAAAAAAATTCTCCGAAACTGTCCACAACTTCAGGCTTCAATTCCGAAGTTGTAATTTTTTTTTGTTTTTTTTTTTTTTTTTGAGAGTCTATACATATTTCACGGATATCAATTTCGACATGAACATCTTCGGTTTGGAAAGCAGTCTTTTTATAGAAAAGAGAATATACTTAAATATATTCGATATGTAACGTTTTTTTTTCATACGTTACTAGTAGGCTGTCTAACTCTTCTACTGATATCAGAGGTAAATATCCACGATATCAAAGTGTTCCTAATTTCTATTTTTAAGTTCTCTAGGACAGTGGAATCCTATGGACATTGTTGATAATCATGAAAAAAAATAGATAATAATTAATATGTATAACGGAAAATAAAAGGTTTTGTTTTCCAATTTTCTGTGATAAACTTACAGACATTTTCTGATACAAACAACAACGATCAACCGTTCTCACGAATTCGTTTTCTGTTGTACTTTTGTATTTCAATATGAGCCGTGTTTTCTTTTTCACAAAATGTTCATTTTCTTTGGTCAATTCATTGTAATCGAAGCATAGGTATGGCCGTCTTGTGTTAGAACACGTGTTATTAGACGCGGCTCTATAGCCTGGTGTGGAGGCCTATATAACATCCTTGGCTGTGTTATATAACAAAAGGCGTGATATTTTCATAATGCTAGGTATACCTATATTTATCTTAAATGACCTTGTCACATTTGTTTGGCACACATGCGCCTAGTTGAAAAATTGGCAATGTAAGCACGGCCTTTCGGGGACCTTCGTGAGAAACGATTGAATTCTTTGTCAACCATCTGTCTGTCATCTTTTGGCATTTTCACAAACGCTACAATATACCTATTCCACGACGCTTGCGAGGCGTACAGATTTATCTTCCTTTGTCACAAACTGAAATGATAAAAATTAAAAAAGGATTTTTTTTCTTTCCAAGTGACATGACTTCTGATAAGTTTCAAGACAGTATGTTAACCCTTTTTTCCCTTTTGCGATACTGCTTTCCTAAAAATCAATTGAAAGCATATTGGCAGAAGAAAAACAAATGAAAAATACTGAAGCGATTATAGATACTATAAATCACTTCATTTTAGCGAGTACTTAATTTCGCGAAAGGTAATAGACTGTCTTATTCGCAAATACATGATTTCACGGGTACAACACTACAAAAGTAATATATTTAAGGACAACATCAGCAAAATTATATTCGCGAGAGGTTTGATTTCGCGAAAGAAGCTACTCGCGAATAAACTTGAAATATAATCTCCCGCGTAAAAATAAGTGATTTACAGTAATATTGATAAAGAAAGAGACAGAAGTGTTCATTTCACCTTGCAGGTACATATGTACTCTATATCTATTTTTGGAACTTTTGTTTACCATCTCGTCACACTATTTACGACCTTTAAGTACATAGGATTATAGCAAAGCCGAAAAAGTTGGTCGATTCCGTACCATCTCGTACACTACGTACGTCGGTGCTGGTACGCTCCACACTGGTCATTTGGCTGATGTGGATGACCGTATAGTCATGGAAACGTCACATTCTAATCCTCTACTGGTTGTGTTATTAGAACTTCTATTCTATGTACTGTATCTAGTCATGTGACGTCATCATAAGTTCTGTTAAGGCCATCAGCAATAAGTTTTTATTTCTTGTATCCAAATTAAGAACGTATCATTTCCGAAGATTAAAGATATATTGATATTTTTTTTTATTTCGATGCGAAATTTCTGGAAGATTGACAGAGATGTGATAGAACTTTTCAACACAAATTTAGGCTTAGAAACAGTAAAACAAAATAATGATAATATGATGAATAAAACAGCTGTCCGTCCTTCTAGGACTTGTCAGTGATGCTACATCATACAGCTGTTTCGTCCTTCTAGGACTTGTCAGTGATGTTACATCATACAGCTGTTTCGTCCCTCTAGGACTTGTCAGTGATGCTACATCATACAGCTGTTTCGTCCTTCTAGGACTTGTCAGTGATGCTACATCATACAGCTGTTTCGTCCTTCTAGGACTTGTCAGTGATGCTACATCATACAGCTGTTCGTCCTTCTAGGACTCGTCAGTGATGCTACATCATACAGCTGTTTCGTCCTTCAAGGACTTGTCAGTGATGCTACATCATACAGCTGTTCGTCCTTCTAGGACTTGTCAGTGATGCTACATCATACAGCTGTTCGTCCTTCTAGGACTTGTCAGTGATGCTACATCATGCAGCTGTTTCGTCCTTCTAGGACACGTCAGTGATGCTACATCATACAGCTGTTTCGTCCTTCTAGGACTTGTCAGTGATGCTACATCATACAGCTGTTTCGTCCTTCTAGGACTTGTCAGTGATGCTACATCATACAGCTGTTCGTCCTTCTAGGACTTGTCAGTGATGCTACATCAAACAGCTGTTTCGTCCTTCTAGGACTTGTCAGTGATACTACATCATACAGCTGTTTCGTCCTTCTAGGACTTGTCAGTGATGCTACATCATACAGCTGTTTCGTCCTTCAAGGACTCGTCAGTGATGCTACATCATACAGCTGTTTCGTCCTTCTAGGACTTGTCAGTGCTGCTACATCATACAGCTGTTTCGTCCTTCTAGGACTTGTCAGTGATGCTACATCATACAGCTGTTTCGTCCTTCTAGGACTTGTCAGTGATGCTACATCATACAGCTGTTTCGTCCTTCTAGGACTTGTCAGTGATGCTACATCATACAGCTGTTTCGTCCTTCTAGGACTTGTCAGTAATGCTACATCATACAGCTGTTCGTCCTTCTAGGACTCGTCAGTGATGCTACATCACACAGCTGTTTCGTCCTTCTAGGACTTGTCAGTGATGCTACATCATACAGCTGTTTCGTCCTTCTAGGACTCGTCAGTGCTGCTACATCATACAGTTGTTTCGTCCTTCTAGGACTCGTCAGTGCTGCTACATCATACAGTTGTTTCGTCCTTCTAGGACTTGTCAGTGATGCTACATCATACAGTTGTTTCGTCCTTCTAGGACTTGTCAGTGATGCTACATCATACAGCTGTTCGTCCTTCTAGGACTCGTCAGTGATGCTACATCATACAGCTGTTTCGTCCTTCTAGGACTTGTCAGTGATGCTACATCATACAGCTGTTTCGTCCTTCTAGGACTTGTCAGTAATGCTACATCATACAGCTGTTCGTCCTTCTAGGACTCGTCAGTGATGCTACATCATACAGCTGTTTCGTCCTTCTAGGACTTGTCAGTGATGCTACATCACACAGCTGTTTCGTCCTTCTAGGACTTGTCAGTGATGTTACATCATACAGTTGTTTCGTCCTTCTAGGACTCGTCAGTGATGCTACATCATACAGTTGTTTCGTCCTTCTAGGACTCGTCAGTGATGCTACATCATACAGCTGTTTCGTCCTTCTAGGACTTGTCAGTTATTCCAAGAGCCTAAATGTTATACCTAGGAGGAGACTGAGGAAAATCGAAATTTATCAAAACTCATAGGATTATCAAAATTCAGTAAATCAGTAAACTGAATTTCTAGGGAACAACCAACCAAGTGAAAAACAGACTTTGAAATGGCCCCTGTGAATAGAAAATTGAACCCCGGAAAAAAATGGCCGCTAAATAATTACCCAGTAAATCAGAAGTTCCAGATAAATAAGATTTTCACTGCGAAATTCATCCAGTTTCAAAATCCGCCCTTACCGGTGGAAATGTTTGAGCTGAATTACCTCCCCTTGTTTTTTTTAATTAAGTGCCATATGAGACCCTAATTTTTTCATCAATCATTACAGCGTAATTTAATTCAACAGTTTTAATGATATACCTCAGACCATTAACACAGATATAAAGATCAATCGGTAGGCTGTTCCTCTAAACCCAATTTTTCCATCTTTTCCTCGTTTGCTGGATAACATCTAACCAATGACGCAAACAAATAAACAAAATTTAAAATCTACTTTATTGGCAATTTATTGCCGCTGTATATGGTTGAACAAGTCAAACAAACATCCATAATGTTGATGTAACATGAATGATTAATGTTTAAAAACACTTCCAAGTTCGTACGTATTCTTTATAAAATGATTTTTTCCAAAGTGCCGATCTAAACTTTTAAATTTTTTTTTCTATAATCAATATTTAACTTTTAAATATGTTTTAAAGTTTTGATAACATTTTTGCATAATTAGTGCTTTACACATGCTATGTGACCTAAGCTACACAGAATAGATAACACAAATGTTGCTAAGATAAGACATTAAATCAAACACTTTTATTAACCCCAGCGTTTATATTTGATTTTTAAGTGATGTTTGGCCTTATACCTTCGTATTTTTTTTAACAAATCTAAACGTGTCAGAAAAAATGTATTGCAGTTTTTAAAATATGGCGACTATCCGTGATAACGTGGGCTCATTGAGATGTCTCTGATTGGCTCGACTCGAACAGAAACATCGACCTACAGACAGGAAGGGCAGATGATACTACACTACATACCCTCTGTAATCTTAAATTATACCGTAATATGTTTTCGGCGGGATCATTGAAGATCATAATACATAGCTTTCATATATATACAAGTAAATTTACAATTAACACATAAACAGATGTCATTTATAGATAATATCAACATTCCTATATAGATAATATAAACATTTCTATATATATAATATAAACATTTCTATATATATAATATAAACATTTCTATATATATAATATATACATTTCTATATATATAGATAATATATACATTTCTATATATATAGATAATATATACATTTCTATATAGATAATATATTCATTTCTATATATATATATATAATATAAACATTTCTATATATATAATATAAACATTTCTATATAGATAATATATACATTTCTATATAGATAAAATATACATTTCTATATAGATAATATATACATTTCTATATAGATAATATATACATTTCTATATAGATAATATATTCATTTCTATATATATAGATAATATATTCATTTCTATATATATAGATAATATATTCATTTCTATATAGATAATATATTCATTTCTATATAGATAATATATACATTTCTATATAGATAATATAGACATTTCTATATAGATAATATATTCATTTCTATATATATAGATAATATATTCATTTCTATATATATAGATAATATATTCATTTCTATATAGATAATATATTCATTTCTATATAGATAATATATACATTTCTATATAGATAATATAGACATTTCTATATAGATAATATATACATTTCTATATAGATAATATAGACATTTCTATATATATATAGATAATATAAACATTTCTATATAGATCTATATATATACATTTCTATATATATAATATCTATATTTCTATATATATAGATAATATATACATTTCTATATATATAATATATACATTTCTATATATATAATATAAACATTTCTATATATATAATATAAACATTTCTATATAGATAATATATACATTTCTATATAGATAATATATACATTTCTATATAGATAATATCTACATTTCTATATATATAGATGATATAAACATTTCTATATAGATAATATAAACATTTCTATATAGATAATATAAACATTTCTATATAGATAATATAAACATTTCTATATATATAGATAATATATACATTTCTATATATATATAATATATACATTTCTATATAGATAATATAAACATTTCTATATAGATAATATATACATTTCTATATATATAACATATACATTTCTATATATGTGATATAAACATTTCTATATAGATAATATCTACATTTCTATATATATAGATAATATAAACATTTCTATATAGATAATATATACATTTCTATATAGATAATATATACATTTCTATATAGACAATATAAACATTTCTATAAAGATAATATATACATTTCTATAAAGATAATATATACATTTCTATATAGATAATATATACATTTCTATGAAGAAAATAGATGTCTAAAATACATTTCTATATAGATAATACATTAAATTGATTTTGATTAAAGTTAGTGCATCTGACCCCCTGGATTTTGATATTTATCGATTACTAAATGGATTTTCCTCAGTCGCTTCTTACGTTTCAAATTTTAGATCCTTGACATCACAGACGAGTGCTAGAAAAAAATTATATGTAATTTCTCACGTCGGGCGCTTGATGGAATCCGCAAATCTTAGAGGCATAATTTACAACGCTACTTACAAATGTGTCTAATACAGATACCTGTGTTTCAATATTGAGACTTTAGAGCATGTTCATGGTTTTGATATCTGGTTTTTACACACGTGTTTAAACCAAGGGTTGTCTCCCTTGTTAGTCTTTGCTTGTTTACCTATAAATTAACGGGTGTACAGAATGGAACAACCAACTCATTTAAGGCATTAGAAAACTCTTCTACACAAAAATTAATGTTATCTCTCACTACCATCAGTACAGTGACAGAGATCACTCAATAGAACAATATTGTTTTTTAAAATACAATAATATCATTTTAATCATCTTCAGTCCTTCCATACCCAATGACTGTATTGTCACTGCTACCGGACACAGACATGGTATCCTATCGAGACTCTGATGTATAATTTTTATGTTTCTTAGAGAAAGAAACAGGCGAATGATATGAAAATTTGCGTAAAGTTGTGAAAAATCTCAATATTTTTTATTTGTGATTTTTCTGTTAAAAAAAGTCTGTTAAACTTGCACTATTGGCAATGTACAATGTAAAAGTTTTTGTCATTTACATGTCTGTCATGAATAATTTGCAGGTCAGTAGTTTTACATAGACTCAATTAGTTCCTGCCTAGTTATTTTTCAAGCTTGTCCGTATTAACACGTTGTGGGGGTTCATTGTCGGGTAGGTAGTCAACAACATTGGACAATAATTGGACTGAATCCTCATTCAGACAATGATTTTGAATAAACTCATCAGAAGTGCCAGTTCTGCTATTGAAGTCTCCGACAGCGGTTATCATATCACGTTTTTATATTTACAAATAGTTTCTTTTAGAACGTTAGATATGTAACTGTCTTTGTTATCATAGTAAGTACTATTAATTGAAGGTAAGTAATTACCTAAATGTATCTAGTTGTATCTTCTTCAGTACAATTTACACTTAATTTCAGTAAAATAATGTTATCGTTAATTTTATCATCCACATTAATATATTTGCAACGAATTGTTTAATATATAAGACATCTTCTTCTCGTCTTCCTCTGGATCGGGGTAAAGTTTGACATACATAATTAGCCGATGACAAATCGTCTTCTTCAAACACTCAGTACACATACAGACATATAATGTCATTTCTACATATCAAATCAACAAACTCCTGTATTTCTAAATGTAAGTTTCTGCATATGTTCAAATATATACAGATAACACTCCCCTCGCACCCCTATAGATGTGTAGGAGCTATGATATTGGGTGTTTGTCTCTGTCTTTGAACCGAGGGTGTGGGTGGTGCGCAAATTCGGTTACGGTCGACAGCACCATCTGGACCAGTTGTAAGAATTAAGCTAAGCAATTAATTGTTTACAAAACCTCAGGGACTTGCAGCTAGTCTAGACTGAACTTACAGGTATATACAATGATATTGTATAAATAAATTGGCGTATATACAATAAAATTGTATAAAATTGGATTTTATATTTAGTGTGCTGCAAAATGAGTTTATTTAATATAAATTCATATATTTATGGCACAATTTTAATTACAAAGGTAAATTGATGGTTACATAATTACAAAAACATACCTAACGATTTAACAAAATAAATAAAGCTATATTTGGCCTGGATACAAGCCCACTCTCTTTAGTTCTAATGAGTTTCATGAATAGATTTATGTAATCCTTTGTAAAAATCCACAGGTATTAGTTGATAAATTGGTTGTAATATTTCAATTTTCTAACACGTTTATCGAGATAAATCACTCTACTATTATCATATTAAAGACATTTGTAGAAAAAAATTGTTTTCAATGACTTCACAAATTTCACAGATTTTAAATTCTTGTTTTGTTATATATTCGATCACGTCTCGTTCCCAGCCATCCTTACAGAGTCGTAAATCAGTACATTGTAAATTGTTGCCTAAAGTTGACGTTACTAATGTCTATAAATAGGGTCCCAGTTAAAATTCCTGTTTTCAATTACTTATTCATAAATAGTTTGTCATCTTCCTTATGAAATAGAACTTTATCAGCAATGAAATTTCAATTATTCATTTTGATAAAAAAAAATCCATATAAACGCCTACATAGCGCTATGGTCGCGACGTCACTGTAATAAAGACATATTTTCGTAACAATATTAAGTTTGTCTCCTAAATAATTTTGCTGTGTATCTTAAGGCGGTTTGTGTTTAGAAATCCATTCAGGTGACTATATATTAGACTATATCAATAAATAACACGTTTTACTACAAACACGGAATAAGAAACACGAGATAAATATTTCCTATAAAGGTTACAAACACGGGATAAATCACACGAGATAAATATTTCTGATAAAGGTTACAAACACGGAATAAATCACACGAGATAAATATTTCCTATAAAGGTTACAAACACGGAATAAATCACACGAGATAAATATTTCCTATAAAGGTTACAAACACGGGATAAATCACACGAGATAAATATTTCCTATAAAGGTTACAAACACGGAATAAATCACACGAGATAAATATTTCCTATAAAGGTTACAAACACGGGATAAATCACACGAGATAAATATTTCCTATAAAGGTTACAAACACGGGATAAATCACACGAGATAAATATTTCCTATAAAGTTTACAAACACGGGATAAATCACACGAGATAAATATTTCCTATAAAGGTTACAAACACGGGATAAATCACACGAGATAAATATTTCCTATAAAGGTTACAAACACGGGATAAATCACACGAGATAAATATTTCCTATAAAGGTTACAAACACGGGATAAATCACACGAGATAAATATTTCTTATCAAGGTTACAAACACGGGATAAATCACACGAGATAAATATTTCCTATAAAGGTTACAAACACGGAATAATCACACGCGATAGATATTTACTATAAAGGTTACAAACACGCAATAATTACACGCGATAAATATTTACTATAAAGGTTACAAACACGGAATAAATCACACGAGATAAATATTTCCTATAAAGGTTACAAACACAGAATAATTACACGCGATAAATATTTCCTATAAAGGTTACAAACACGGAATAAGTGACACGAGATAAATATTTCCAACGGAGGTTCACTTACCGCCTCTCTGTACTGTGTTTCATTTTCTTATCAGAGTACTAATTGTGTCTACTTTGAATATATCTACGTAAATTTACCATTTTTTTAAAAAAAAATTCACAATTTTTTGTGTTCATTTATCTATGTAACTATGTTATTACTTATTGTTCCCGACCGATAAATATCTCGTCCTAAGCAATTCCAAATATGTATAGGTTTAACACTAAGGGATAGACTAGTGTGTTACTTAAGTCAATTCATCATCTGTATTTGATATAATATAACTGATTTTACTCAAAAGCCATTGCTGTGTAGAGTAATTAACGATGACGATTAAGAATATTATACCAGAACTGTACAGAACACTTTAAGAACATAGCTCGTCTATTCATGAAATTTTATTTTCTTGATTTATGTGAAAATCGCGAACTTTTTGCCCGTAAAATAATCGGCTATATGTTAAAACGTTTTGCAAAGAAATGTGTCACGTCAGCCTTAACGAACAACAAAGAAAATATCTTAAAACATTTATACAAACAACTAAGCTGGAATGATAACAAAAAAGATACACTGAGACAAGGAGAAGAAGACAATGTGTTCCGGAAGGGAAAGCGTCTAATACTTCATCAATGACACCCGCCATGTAAACCTTGGTCAATCCAAGAAAGTAATATCACGTTCTCAAATGAGAACACGTTAAATAACAACTCACCTCAAACTTACACGACATTTCTTCAATAGAAATAAAATTCAAGTGGAAACAATGTCCTAAGCCAACGGCAGATTCAAACTTAAAATCGAGAAAATGACACAGAGAAAGGTCATCTCGCTTAACATAAATCCTGAAGGATGAGCGTTTTCTGCTTCAGCGACACTCACCATGCAAACATTCAACTATTGAAGTAGTTTGAACTAATTTTGTGATATCAACCCATTATTTGCCCTATAAACGGTATGATTAGTGTAATATATCATTCGTTTATCCGTAGGTTTACTTACACCGATGTTTGTCATCTATTACTACAAACACAATATTCAGTAAATACAATATCTATTTGACGGGAGAGACACCTGGAGCTTATGGTAATTCCTCGGTCATCACAATAACCGAGGTTGTATCAATGTCCATGAAAGGCTGTCTTATTCAAATACACACTTATATGTTGTTACTTTTGCAACGCGCGTTACAACTGGGCATTGAACGCTTAAATGTACAACACGAAGTTCCTGTCCAGAAATACTAAGACTGGGTAAACGAACAACAATTGGTAACCTGAACATATATATTTATTTCTGCGGCTTCCCAAACTCATAACACGTAAGCGATAATAACTGGTCAAGGTCTGACTATGAATTGGTTGTATACCGTAAAAAAGAGACACAAAGGTCTTTAAACCTTAAAATTCAAACTTGGATTTAGCTGCTTCGTCCTTCTAGGACTCGTCAGTGATGTTACATCCTACAACTGTTTCGTCCTTCTATGACTCGTCAGTGATGGTACATCATACAACTGTTTCGTCCTTCTAGGATACATCAGTGATGGTACATCATACAACTGTTTCGTCCTTCTAGGACATGTCAGTGATGGTACATCATACAGTTGTTTCGTCCTTCTAGGACTAGTCAGTGATGGTTCATTATACAACTGTTTCGTCCTTCTAGGCTAGGACACGTCAGTGATGGTACATCATACAACTATTTCATCCTTCTAGGAATCGTCAGTGTTGGTACATCATACAACTGTTTCGTCCTTCTAGAACACGTCAGTGATGGTACATCATACAGTTGTTTCGTCCTTCTAGGACTAGTCAGTGATGGTACATCATACAACTGTTTCGTCCTTCTAGGACACGTCAGTGTTGGTACATCATACATTTGTTTCGTCCTTCTAGGCTAGGACACGTCAGTGATGGTACATCATACAACTGTTTCGTCCTTCTAGGACACGTCAGTAATTGCACATCTTACAACTGTTTCATCCTTCTAGGACTCGTCAGTGATGCTACATCATACAGCTGTTTCGTCCTTCTATGAATCGTCAGTGTTGGTACATCATACAGTTGTTTCGTCCTTCTAGGCTAGGACACGTCTGTGATGGTACATCATACAACTGTTTCGTTCTTCTAGGACACGTCAGTAATTGCACATCTTACAGCTGTTTCATCCTTCTAGGACTCGTCAGTGATGCTACATCATACTGTGTTTCGTCCTTCTAGGACACGTCAGTAATGGTACATCTTACAGCTGTTTCGTCCTCCTATGACTCATCGGTGACGCTACAGGCCAATATTTTTGGAGCCTGGAGCGACTGAGGAAAATGGTCGAAAGAAATGTCAAAATTTGGATAGGAAGGTGCTCTATGCCTGAAATCCAATTAATGTCGTAATTTTCATACATCTCATAAACAAAGTAGTACGTCAAGTACTTGGGTGGGAATTAAGAGGTGGCAAGCAGTTTACGGGAAACCGCGGGCACTGATTTCGATGGTACGTTCGTGCTTAATGGGTGATTTTTTAAGGAATCATGAAACGAATCGTATCTATCTTAGTTAAATCAATTTTCATATTGATTACATCCTTGGATATAGTGAAAAATAAACATCCTCAAAAATAACGCCGTTTACAGTATCTGGTAAGTCACGGCTTAACTTGTCAGGCATTCAACGGACGATAAAAAAATTTGGATGTTCTCATTTATAGAAGTTGTGAAACATATTACAATTCTCTTTAATGAATTTGTTTTATTTTATTTTTTTATTTCATATCATTCCCGAAAAATTATGTGAAACAGAAACTATGAATTATTAGTATTTACAGTAATCAAAAGCACATGTACATATGTATGTTGTTGACATAACCATTGAACTAGGAAAATATCCGGTAATTATATTTTTAGGAACCAACTTTATACGAAACATGAAAACGTAAAGGAATCGAATATTTCGTATCGATATTCACTACTACGTAGAGATCAAATAAACATAAGTAACATTTTTGCCAATTATCTTGAATTCCTACTGATAAATACTATTAAATATTGTATACATATATTAATGGAATTTGTACGGCTCCAACTAACGTCAGCAATGACGTCACGGTATAAAATGTTTGTCATTTGTTCTACGATTGCCAATTAAGATTAAAGTTTTAGTTGTGGCGTTGTCAGACGGAAAGAAACATATCAATAGGATCCGACAGAATGACAAATACATTGTAACTATATATTTATACCGCTGTGAATGTCCCTACATTAAGACTAAGTTAGTGCGACACATATCATGAACCGACTGATATACTGTCCGTTTACTAGAGTATATTAAAAACAATAGTTTCAAAGGAACGTTGGTATATATATAGATATACATATGAATTGATCTGTAGAATATGATAACCAAACATAATGGAATATCGGTCTGTCGTAATCGAGTACATCAACAACGACAACGAGTTGCCTGCAGGATGTAGGCATTGTTTGCACCCGGCACAGAACGGGTCGTCACGGTCTGTCAAACGTTTGTTCTCAGCGTGAAGTTATCAAATACAATCAACAGATGGTGTGAAATTGCATTCAGATTTATGGGTGTGTGAACCATTCTGGCAATTTCTCTTCACAAAAAATCTTCCAAAATATCGGACACATTTTCTGACAAGTGGGATTTTAAGTTTAAACACGGAGATGTCTGTTAAAACGGTCCGCTGACCTCTTTACTGTTGGCAAGAGGTTCGTTTTAATAATAGTTGTAAATTGGCATCGTTTATGGACGTTGGTTGTGAGATTAGTTTTTATTCACGGTGTGCTGGCTTTTATTTGCTGCCATTTTACTTGTTGTCTGACTTTTTTGATATTTGCTTACTATCTATGGAAGGTTTAGTTTTGTTTGTCCCAAAACTGAAAATCCAGGTAAAAATTCTGGGGAGAAACAGGATTTGTTTATATAAGAAAGTAATTACAAAGAAAACAAAGTGATCATTAGAAACTGCAATCGTAAATAGAAATCCAGGTAAATACAGGTAATGCAGGTGAATCAAAACATTACAAGTATACAAGTTAAATTAGATAACATTCAATATGAAATTCTCAATACTAATAATCTCTTACCTACGTGGTATCCAATTCTGGATTTTTTCAAGCGTATTATACATAGATATAGGTATTTACGTAACAGCACTACAACTATAAAGCATAATTTGAATATATTGAATTTGAAAATTTTCAATCATACTTTCAACACATTTTCGATACATTTTCTGACCTACACCATATTTTTACTATATAGAATTTTTTTCAAACCTATCTTCCATAAGCACTATTAACATAGATCTTGTAAAAATAATTCCATGTACGACACAATGTGAATCGGATGACAAAGAAAAAATTCATACAATGTACAGAATTAACATACTAACTGCAAAGTACACGGAATTACATGTTGTACCTAAATCTTTCAAAGAGATACAAATCTTAACATGGCAACAAGTTAAGGCATACTTTATGTACATTTTAATTGATTTTAATGCCTTTTTTTTCAAGAAGCATTAATCTATTCCATGTGGAGTAAACAGTTTGGTCTGTTGCCGTAGTTGGTGTGGTCAATATCATCGTTTCGGAACTGTGCTTTCAGATGCATCAAGCGGTCATTCAGTAGTCGGTATGGTCTTCTCTTGGGAACAGACCTCCGATAGGAAGCTGAATCCTTGTGATGTAATTCGCAGTCCGCAGAAGGTCTGGAGTCTCAGTTGTTGTTTGTCTCCAAATACGCTGTGTTAAGTGGAAGAAACAGCCTCTGATGGTAACTCCGGGGAAGACGGCTTTGTCGGTGTTCTGGCCAGCAGATTCGAAGTCTAGGAAAATTGTGGTCGGGTTGAGTAGTAGTTGTTGCTCCTTCATCAAAGACTTCAGCTTCTCCAGGAGTCTGGTGTATGTGACTTCTGACTTCTCTGGTAGAAGAGCGAATACAAGTGGTTACATCTGGTTGTTGGTCATGGCATGAATCGTGTACAGTTGCTTGAAAAGTTTTGGGCATGTGTAGAACGTCCCGTCACAATATAGTATGTCAGAGGCTGCTATGGCTCTGAGGTTACAGATGGTGACGAAGGCTAGCAAGCAGGGGTTGTTTCTTTTGTCACCAAATAGGAGAAACTGGCCACCGTTATTGGTAAAGGTCCATTTATCTTTCAAGACGAAATGTGTTTAGAATGTTGGTAGATCTAGTAAGAGCTTGCATCTGGAGTGGTAGAGGGATGTCCTGCAGGATGTGTAGGTTTGAAACTGTTCCACAAGTTGTCTCTCAGTTGCCTGTGTGTGTGTGTGTTTTGGCGACTTCTTTGTCGTAGATGGGATGCCTTCTATCATAAGGCGATGAAGATCATATTTGCTATAATAGTGTGTGATGAATATTTGCTATGAAAGTGTGTGACTATCATTTGCTGTCATTATGTGTGATTATTATTTGCTGTCATTGTGTGTGACTTGTTTGTCATCGTTATGTGTGACTATACTATCAATGTATGTAGCTGTTATTTGCCAACCATTTTGAGAAAACCACAGAAAATGCGCGATCGTATCACTAGAAAGCTATCGTGTGCGTTTGCGGACGATGTTTGCATAATGTGAGAACGATGTTTGGTTGCGATGTGCGATATCACAACAGTGCTTAACTGAGTAAAATTTTGACGAACAAAATAGTCTTATTTGTTTTCTTTGGGGGTGGGGGATGGGGTTTAAAGTGTATTTCTTTGTGGGTGGGGATGGGGGTTTAAAGTGTATTTCTTTTGGGGTGGGGGATGGGGGTTTACAGCATATTTCTTTGGGGGTGGGGGATGGGGGTTTAAAGCGTGGTTTTAGCTATGATTCAACAAAACATTGGTTTCAAACCAATTGTTCTCCAACTCCTGTATTAGTCTCAGTCAATGTGACAATGGACTCTTTATCCTTCAGGTGTTCACCAAAACTAGACGTAGTCATATGCTTTGCCACGTGACAACTGTCTGAGGGATAATATATCTATACTAGTATTTAAATCTGAACGTTTTGTGATTGGGTACGATTTTAAACACACATGAATGTCTGATACACATGATTGCGCCATGAACATATAAAAAGCTTCACGCGCGCCACTGTAGCCACTACGCGGGGTACTTTACCTCGGTACAAACCAATGTAAATTGAATGATATACAGGGAATAATGTGTCGTATATTTTGTTGTGCGGTGTTTCTGCTGCTGCAGGCAGGTAAGAAAAAACAATTTGTACAATGGGTTGCTTGATGCTTACGACAGTCATCGCCCTCTTTACAAACGTTTTCGTGATGCATATTTATCCTGAAACTAGTGCTGCCATTTTCGGTTTCCACCCGTCACATATCGTTTTGCTGTATTCAGCAGTGGCGGAAAACAGTTATATTTTAGCACGTGCGTTAATTCGACAGAATTACTTTCTGGATTTACTTACAATTACGTTTAACCATAAAAGTAAATGCTAGAACAAGAGATGTTACGTGTTGCAATTAACAAGTTTATTTACGAAAATTAATAAAATCGCTGTTACATCCGATTAAGTTAAGAGCTGCACATCATGAGTCAAAATGCGCCAATGTCTCGCCACTCTTGTCTTTCTTTCGCCAAAATACATCTTGTATTTTAAGACACGAACCACGTATTCTCTCTCTATCTAAAGTTGATCGAGTGTATGAATTAAGACGTGTAATTTATTCTTTTCTAATTTGTTGTTAATGTCACGGTTCACAATAGACAGATAAATCAATAAGAAAACATATGATCGTAGTTGATGTCAAATAGATGATCGTGTATTTCTCGTGCAGTTTGATAATTATTTTTCTTGTATGTCTGTTTTAGCTTTATCTGTGATTATTCCTCTTGATTATAAAGTCGAACTTCGTTATCTCGAAGTCGGTTGTATTTTGGGAAAACTTAACCGAGTATTCGATTTAAACGGGGTTTGTAAATTCGTCTAGATTTATGTGAACGTGTTGTCTTTGAGATGTAGTCTCTCTCTACTTAAATGACCAAAGTTATAGTTCCGATCGGAGGTCGGACTATACATAATAAATTATCATTAGGAAGTTCATGTGTCTTTTGTACAATCTGTCAGCAAAATCATAGTTGTTCTACCTTTCTGTTAATCTTCATTCATTCATTCATCCATCCAACCATCCATCCATCCATCCATCCATTCATTCATTCATTCATTCATTCATTCATTCATTCCGAAGAATTCAGCTATGAATGGCCTGCCATTATTGTACCCGACTTGGATATTAGGTATATATCTATTAAATGAAAAGTTAGAAATTTCTTGAGTTATTGAGCGAGTGTAACTCCCCAGCTACACATAGATTTGACGCTTCTTTCAATACATTTCAACTTTTATTAGGCCTCACTTAACAATTGAAAATATAGGCATATAGCATCACTGATGAGTCCTGGAAGGACGAAACATTTGTATGATGTAGCATCACTGACGAGTCCTAGAAGGACGAAACAGCTGTATGATGTATCATCAATGACGAGACCTAGAAGGACGAAACAGCTGTATGATGTAACATCACTGACAAGACCTAGAAGGTCGAAACAGTTGTATGACGCAGTACCTGCATCGCTGTATCGTATCTAAATCCAACCTGGTATTGACAGACGTTATTTACTTGTGTCCTTTTTTACAATAATCGTTCCTTTTCACTACACGTCTCTCCTCGAAGAAAGAGTTCCGATAATTATATGTATAGTCGCAATATCTCGAATTGACCCTTCAGGGAGCTTTTTACTGAAAGGTTATCCTTAGTTCAGTCATCGATATTCGAATTTGTTGACTTGTCGAGATTTTTGTGTGTTTTTTTTTTCCCTTTGGTATTTTCCCGATTGTGAAATTTGAACAGACTTTCTATGGTTTCATTTACCTCCCGAATGTTGAGGATTTATTTCATTAAATTCGTATCGGAATATTTTTAATCTTCAGTATGAATTAGTCCCGAGGTTTGTCGTAACCAGCATTTCACCTTTTTATTTATACACATATACTTGACTTAGATTTTCTCCTTGTACTTTTTCAGGAATCTCCGTGTAAATCTTTTTTTGTTCATATTTTGCCCTAGTTTTATTAACTTTGAATCTGGAATATGATTATGTTGACATGTTGGTATTTTCTTATTTTTTTTCTAGAATCATCAGGTATATGATATTTACGAATTCTGCTGAATTATGGGGCCAATACACATCCCCATCTATATTGTAATATTGCTATCGATCATTTTGTATTTTTCTAATTCGCTTCCCTAGTTTAACAGAGAATAGACATTTAGCATCACAAGCGAGTCCTAGACGGACGGAACAGCTGATGATACATTTTAATTCATTATGTAACTCTACTGTACCTAAATATAGATTTGAATTAAAGGATGCGATTCACGTGACGTTTGTGTCAGTTGTACAATCTTCGCTGACGTGAACTGCTGCCGTCCTGTACAATTTCTCTTTACTAATCCAATGGTGTGACGAAGAAATGTGATTCTAACTTAAACTATTCTTTATGAAACCAAGATAGGATAAGTATGTGTACCAACATCTAACATAACATTTTAAAGTTAATAGATGTTTTCCATTGCAGCGCAAATAGTGTGTGTTATAACCAATCCGATTGGCACGGACTCATGCACATCTATGACCAAGCATTCAACTAAGCGTAGCCGAATTAACGACAGCACTTCGTACGTCAGTGCTAGTTCGCCCCACGATGGTCATTTGACCGTGTAGTCCTCGAAACGTCTTATACTGGTTGTGTTATACGAACTTCTATTCTATTGACATTACCAACTTGAGAAAAATGTTCCAAAATATCCTATTGTTTTATATTTGCTTGGTTGGCAATAGTCTGGTATGACTCTTGAAGTGTCCGTGGGTTAAGTCAAGTTTTCTGATATTAATGTTCTAAATCATTCGCGGTATTTTTAAAGAGGGAATTTTCTGAAGTAGTTTAAAGCTGGAAGTGCAATTAAAATAGTAGGTAATATTTGATTAATATATATATATATATAACAATGATTCAGTTTAATAGCCTACTGGCATGAAATTTTGCGATTCAAATTTGCAAATAAAAAAGTGAACGTGTAAAAAATGTAAATAATAAATACAATAATTCATAAATGTAGGTCAGGATAAAATTAAGTATTAGTCGAGGCAAATTGACAAAATCAATATCGGTACGAATCGATTAACAGCTGTCGAACTTTGTAGGAACCTCTCCGTTACGACCAATTGGACAGGCCTAAGTATAAAGAATAGATATATCGATAGGTAGATAAGTATACATATAGATGTGTAGATATATAGTGTTGTGTTACATACATGTATGAGTGCTCATGCCCTTACACCTAACGTGCTGAGCTGTTCTGGCAACCTCGCTGAAAATTTGGTTAACCGTCTGATTTTATCTTTATCTGATCAAAGTAAGTTTTTTTTGTTTTAGTTTAAAATTTTAAGGTTCATCAATTCAAAACATAATACGTCTATATATGTGTCAATTACCATACTTGAAAAGAACTCTAAGTAAAAACGATTTATCTTGCTTTGTCTTTCAATGACAAGATTTGGAAACAAATCTTAAACATTTAAAAAATTTGCATGAAATACATGTTAGCATGTATTTATATCTCTGCAGTGAACGATGGAGCCAAACTGTAAAAATAGTTGGTTTCTAACAAGTAGACAATAAACGGTACCGTATGGCTTACAACACCGCTCGCTCTGGTGTTGTCGCCTTTTCGCGGGTTGAAAACGCAACAAGGCGAAATCTTATCTACTAAATCACGGGTTGTCGCAGTTTATGAACTCGCCACGGAACAGCCGACAAGGCGACGACACAACACGAGATGGCCGTAATCAGCCACCATAACCCACTGTATCGTTTGCTTGATGGGTTTACAGCTCTGTAAACTTTGATGTGAGGTTTCCTTGTATTAGCTCGTAGCTCCCACACTGAACAACCTAAGAGAGGCCCGCCGCATGCTGTCCACAGCAATAAGGTTAAGATGTCTTGCTTAAGGACACAAACATGACAGCAGAGATTGGTTCAATTCTCACCTGAGATACACAAACAGCCATGTTTCGAACCACGGACAAATCAGTTGTCGAAGAAAACGCACCTAGGATCTTCACCTTAGGTCATATTGGACAGCGCTCTGACCTTCTAGCTAAGTAGGCTATCGCGGCCCGGAGTGTAAAGAATAGGGTAGCTTGGGAAACAGTATTATAAACAATAAATAGTGTGAGAAATTAAAAGGTCACATGTTCAGTATACAAAATCATAAAAAAATGTCAATATTCCTACCTTGGTACGTGTACATGTAACATCTACAATGTAGATAAAGAAAAACACATATCGTACCTTAATTTAACAATTCGAGATTGGTTTATCTACAAACTGTGATTTATA
This sequence comes from Ylistrum balloti, assembly GCF_031769215.1. Taxonomy (NCBI): domain Eukaryota; kingdom Metazoa; phylum Mollusca; class Bivalvia; order Pectinida; family Pectinidae; genus Ylistrum; species Ylistrum balloti. The sequence goes on along the minus strand of NW_026782068.1, from coordinate 62,360 downwards.
TCTCGAAATGCATTCAAATGCCTTCAGACAGTAACCGTACACAAAGACCTATTGTGGATACTTATGTAAATGCATAGGTAAGTAATGCCTTATAAAGCAATCACGTTGTTCATTGACACAGATAACAACTGATGCGTGACGATGCATTTTTGACGTTTACCGAATGCGGTGTCGTTAATGAATTTCAACGTTATATGGTTAACTTTGTGTGGGGAGAGGGGTGCTAATGTGTCGACATCGGAGACAATGTATATATATATATATATATTTTTTTTTTTTTTGCGATATCGCGAGTAAAATAGTAAGTTTTAAAATGGTACAATACGTAAGGAATTTAACAACATTTGATATGTGCACGGACCGCAGCATGACGAATATCAACAATGAATTGCCCCCTATGTAAACACCGCTTTCTGTTCCCATCCGTGATTCTAAAATTACCGCGTGAATATATCTTTCACTGTCCTGTAGGCTAATTATCATCAACATCGCGAAGTAATTTTACAACTATAGTTATTTATGCAGAGAAGTTCGCGATTAAAAAGGAGGAACTACCTTTTCAGCACGACTAGTACACCGTAGCAGTTTGGATGACTGTGTGTGTTGCAGTGTTTGGAAAAAGCTGTAATATTCAGAAACAAACTGTCAAATACTGGTGTGAGAAGTGAGTGTCCTGCTGCGATCCGTGCAGATATCAAATATTTAAAAAAAACCCTTGTATATCAACCCAGAACCATAATAAAGTTCAGCCCCTCCCTCGCGTCAACATTTTTATCCCGCCCCCTCTCCCAATGTTGGCTATCACTCGGTGTTATTCGCCGCTATCAAGGAATAAACCCGAAGAAAAACACCCCGAAATTAACAAAGAAATCTACAGACCATTTCATTAATTCAATGATGTTTGTTTTGTGTTTTGTTTTAAACTTTAGGTGAAATCATTGAAGTTTCAATATTCGGCGAAAAGTACACAAAATATTTCTTTTGGGCATACCCATTAGATAGAAGCAATATGTCCATTGATTCATATAACAGATACTGTATTTCTGAAAATTTTTAATCCAAATACTGACGATGATGGCAGCGATGTTGAAGATGATGAGAGTTGGTATCCACAGGTTGAATTTAAACAATATTTTATAGATATTCAACAATTTAACACAAATATACGGTGTTAAACAGAGGTTTAAAAGTGAGGTCTACCATTTGTATTTTTGTTATCTATTGACAGTGGGAACCGATGCGCAATCGGTGAGTGGACTTTCCGTCTGTGGCACCGGACGTGGGGGAGGCCACCTCATTACCGTCTTGGGCTCAGGTAAGTTACGATGTATAACAAGGGACGATGTCATTTTGACGTCATCATTGTGTTAATTTGATGTCATATGCATGTATAGAATTTTCTTTTTCTTTGACGTTTTCTTTGACCAACGAAGTTATGTAGGCCAAGTCAAAGTAAAACGACAAAACAAAAGTCGTGTTCATGCTGAAATTGGGTATTTTTGTTATGAGGTAGGTATGTGTATGAGAGTTGAGGAAGGAGTGTGAATTCGTGCTTTTCTCTAAAGAAACGTCCGGATTTAAAAAAAATACTCATTCTATTGTTTTTAAAGCTTTCAATACCATCCAATATGATAGAGCCCTGTCTGTAGGTCAGGTGACGTATTATAGAACCCTGTATCTAGGTCAAGGGTCGTATTATAGATCCCTGTCTCTAGTTCAAAGGTCGTGTTATAGAACCCTGTCTCTAGGTCAAGGGATGTATTATAGAACCCTGTCTCTAGGTCAAGGGATGTGTTATAGAACCCTGTCTCTAGGTCAAGGGTCGTATTATAGAACCTTGTCTGTAGGTCAAGGGTCGTATTATAGAACCCTGTATCTAGGTCAAGGGATGTATTATAGAACCCTGTCTCTAGGTCAAGGGTCGTATTATAGAACCCTGTATCTAGTCCAAGGGTCGTGTTATAGAAACCTGTCTCTAGGTCAACGGTCGTGTTATAGAACCCTGTCTCTAGGTCAAGTGACGTATTATAGAACTCTGTCTCGGTCAAGGGTCGTATTATAGAACCCTGTTTCTAGGTCAGGTGACGTATTATAGAACCCTGTCTCTAGGTCAAGGGTCGTATTATAGAACCCTGTCTCTAGTTCAAGGGTCGTGTTATAGAACAATGTCTGAACCGACGGAGCTAAAGAGAGATATTTAAACGGGCAGTCTATTGCGATTATTTACTTGGACCTCCTCGATACTCCAGAGGTAACAACCATTTCCTTATTTACTGGGACGTCCTCGGTACTCCAGGGGTAACAATCATTTCCGCTCTCAGCATCTCTGGAAAATGTTATGGCAAAATTGAAGGCAGAGGCGAGTTTCAATGGTCACAGAAGAAAAATTCTGACCAATCAAAGGCTGATACGTTCCTTTGAAAATTATAAAGGAACGACACCAAACTTCAAAATCATTACACTATATCCTTATGCAACCTCGATATTAGTTTGATGTACATCAGAGGGCCAAACTTGTCCTATCCGGGAGGAATCGTGCGGAGAACCTTTAATTTTGCAGTGACATGGCCCAGGGGTGCAGTGATCATAACCCCTGGAGTAACGAGGACGTTACCAAGTTGTCATTCAAATCTTAATATTTCTTTGTGTTGTGTATATGAGAGATATTTTTATTTCGGTGAATTAAATTCTACTACTGGAGAGTTCAGGAAAGTTTTTTCTTTATCATTGACAGGTTTTTCCCCAGACCAATTCAGTCTTTTCGACTCCAGCAAGGGGAACATCGTGAAGTTTTATTCTGAAACGAATGAGTATGAATGTGACGTCCTCAAAGAAGGAAGTACGACAAAAAGGATAACGTGCCACACCAGGTAAAAATGATTCCTGATATGCATTATAATTATAAGTTACTTTTCTACCTACATTGTAAGGTATAACTGGTAAAATTGAGTGAGACACTACCACCAATTAACCTATAGGTATTATGGTACGGTAATATACAACAAAACGTCATAAGGGACAGGTGTTGACCAAGGTTATGTACTTCGAAACTCCATGGTGAACAAAAACATGTTGAAAAAACTGCTTGTTTGACATATAGTCTAGCTAAACAAATATCGTATTCTGATCCTAAAGTGGAGATCTGTAGGGTCTTCAACTTTACCGAGAGTCAATGTTTCTGTGCTGGAGTACGGAATATTGAGAACGATATATGTTACGGAATATTGAGAACGATATATGTTACGGAATATTGAGAACGATTTATGTTACGGAATATTGAGAACGATTTATGATACGGAATATTGAGAACGATTTATGTTACGGAATATTGAGAACGATTTATGATACGGAATACTCAGAACGATTTATGTTACGGAATATTGAGAACGATTTATGTTAGGGAATATTGAGAACGATTTATGTTACGGAATATTGAGAACGATATATGATACGGAATATTGAGAACGATATATGATACGGAATATTGAGAACGATATATGGTACAGAATATCTCAAACTACATATGATGTAGACTATATAGAACTACATATGAGATTCTTTATCTATACACAGACCGATGCCCATCGGCAAGTACAAAGTGAAGGTTTACGTGGATGGAGTACAGATTCCTAGCGACCGGATCTCAGGATGCGATCTCCAGGTATGACTTTCTTTTCTAAACAACGACTAAAGCTACATGTATATATTCTTGTCGATGCTGCGATGGTGCAGAGACAATTCTGTTCAATTTGTGGAAAAAATGCATTTTTGCTCTCAACCTCACTTAAGTTATGAAAATGTCTTATATCCTGTTAGAAGGTCTCGTACCTTTTCTCAAAAACAGTTTAAAAATAACACCAGTTGGACGAAGGGAGTTAATACCTTCTTGACAAGCAGGTAGAACAAGCCATTCCATTGAATGGTCTTGAAACTTTTCAGATCGCATTTTTACTACACGCATCAACCTCGTTGAAATTCGCAGAATGTGCAGTATAATGTAATGAAAAATGTATCCATTCTCCCTACAAACCCTGAATTTTCCCAAGAGCATTAATGACACAGAATTATCCCTACCGATAGATCCTAAAATATTGGCAGTAAAACCACTACACCACATCTTGTGACCCATGCCCTACACAAATATATACTAAAAAAATAATATTATCAGTTTATAAATAGAAATATCAACACAAGCATGTTGTGTCGTTTACAATCATTTATAAAAACTAAAAAAAAAAAAAAAAATACAGCAAAGGTACTGACATAGTTAAACAAAGGGCAGTAACTCTTGGAGATCAGAATGCCCTGAAAAATGTCCCGGCAAAATTGAAGGCACAAGCGAGGTAACTTGATAAGTTCCAGAAAAAAAAGAGAAAGAAAAACTGGCCAATCACAGGCTGATACGCTCGATTTTCAAGATTTCCATACGCATATAATTGTGTTATTGTGTCTAGTCTTCACATCGTTCGTAACTGGCCCGAAGGAAACACAGACTGTGTTGTACAAGTTGCATTCTCGCAAAACCCAGAATACATGGTGTACATGGAAGAGACTGTTGAATACCGGTAAAATTGTGAAATTTACAAAATTCACTGAATTATGGAAATAGTGCCCCTCCCCATCTAGATTTTGACTTTTCTTTTGATCATATTGGATTTTCCTCAGTCGCCTCATGGGTTTAGTATCACTGATGAGTTAGCTGTATGTTGTAGTTTAATTCCTTATTTTTTTCTACTGTACCTAATTCTAAATTTGTATTTAAAGATCCTATTTACTTCTGTGTTTTTGTACAATATCAAAGATTGCTGTAGGTTGACAAAACTGCTGGTGTTCTTTTATTCCCTGTGGTTTGCTGTAAATTGCATAGACCTACTTGAATTCATTCCAATAATTGCCTGTCAGGTTCAGAATATACACATGTACTTAACTTTGTTTTAAAATTATTAGATATATGGCAGTTATGAAATTTATTGAATTATTATGAAGCTAGTGAATCTCCCTATCTGTTGGTTTTTTTTCCTCAGTTGCCTCCTAGGCTTCAAATTTAGGCCACAATCATCACTGACGAGTCCTAGAGGATGAGACAGTGCTATCCACATGCATGTCTTTTGTGCAGTCTTAAAACTGAATTACTGATTAATTATTTCAACCGTAAAGCTAAGCTTGAACAATATTTCAGATCACGGGTGTTAAACACTGCATATTGGCGTTTCTTTAGTTCGACTGGTTTGCCATTACCTGTATAGTGACATTTTAATATCATTCTTCTAAAGTTGTCCGATATATATAAAACTTCTGTAATCATAGGGTAAGTGCACCTACAAGTGGGTTTTGACGTTGCTTGTGTTCACATTCAGTTTTCTTCAGTTGCCTCTTTAAGTTTCAAAACTTAAGCCCATAGTATCATTGATGAGTCCTAGAAAGACGAAATAGCTCAATGATGTTTGATTAATCTTCTTGGGTCTATTTTTTTTTTTATTTAATGCTAAATTTGTAATGCAAGGTGCATCATTGATGAGTCCTAGAAAGACAATATAGCTCAATGATGTTTAATTAATCTTCTTGGGTCTATTTTTTTTTTTATTTAATTCTAAATTTGTAATGCAAGGCGCAGTTCGCCTGTGTCTTTTCTACAATCTTCAATATATTTCATAGGTATGGGAATTTCTTACACCGCTCCTAACTGATGCGACAAAAAGTGCAGAACCAGGTATGGTATATTCATTACAGAGCTGGAGTAGGTTTAAATCCAAAAAAACATCTGGTCATGATCATACCATAACTTATCATTTTATAAACTCGATACCCAGCTGACAGTAGTACTTACTTTTAAGTAGAAGGCTGGACATGTTTGGTATAAACCATATTCAATATTTATAACAGTTTGTCTACTGCAGAAGTAATGATGTTCCAGATTTTGATAATTTACTGTCATTTTTCACATTTCTGATGCTTTATTTGGTTTTTACTTTCGTTGACTAGGTTCGTTTTAGAACGAGCACAGTCAATACAAATGTTAATATCAATAACAGCACAATAAATGTGAATATTGACTTGAAATAATCATTTTAGAGACAGAATTTTTTCTGGTCTAGAGGTATCTAAACTTCTCCACATCGCGGTCTTAGGCTAAAGCTGCAGTAATCTTATAGATCGTTATGTGTGTAACATTGTACTGTTACTTTTTGCAGATGCTGTTATAAATATGAGTGGAAAAATCTTCACAGACAGATTAGAAAGCAGTCAATCAACAGCCTCCAATGGCAGAAAAAACAAAATATTAAGGTAATATATCTATATATTGTATTCAAAATCCTGTTTCCTGTCAGTGAAGAAGTTTAGGGTCTGGAACATCTTACAAGTGTCGTCTTATGGAAATTTCCCTTTGTTGAGCAGTAGACTGTCTGGCTAGAGAATGAAGGATCCCTGGTTCGAACCTCACTGGGTGCAATGTATTTTTCATTACTCCTTTCTAGTAAAGATTTGGTGCCATTGACCACTCCAAGGGTAGGAGCTATAGGAGATAGAGATGCTTCCTTTGCAATATTGAACCTGGGTCGTTATTGCCTTGGGGGTCAAAGACTTTGTGAAGGAGAGAGCAGTGTAGAAGTTGAGAGTACAGATCACCTTAATTGTTTCGGCAAGTAGGAATTTCCCTTCAGTTGAGTACTAGAGCATCAGGCTAGAGACCAAGAGTCACTAGTTCGAACCCCATCAGAGGCAGCGTATTTTTCATTACACCTTCCATTTAAAATTTTATAGATTTGTTGATTTGGAATGCAGAGGGAAATCTGTTTATTCATTTAGCAGATGTTAAATGTATGAAGCTTGAAGTTTTGTAATACTTTTATTACCATTCTTATTACATCAGGGAAGTGACTTTCTCAACTTTTTAGGTAATCTGACCCAAAGGGACACCTATATCCATTGTGTTTTGTCTGTCATCGTGTGCAATCCAACCTGTGTAAACTTTCCATTCAAATGTCTTTCTCTCAATAACCAGAATGCCCAGAGTGCTGATATTGGGCCTGTAGCATACTGGGATAAATGGTTACTAAGTTTGTTAAAGGGAATAATCTTGATATACTTTCTAGGTCACAAGGGCCAAATATGTTGAAATCTTTAACTTCTTCTTATAACAGAAAGGCCTAGGGTGCTGACATTGACCTTGTAGTATGTTGGCATAAAGGACTACCATACCATGTTCTTTCATATTGTTGACCTTGACTCACATTAAAGGTCACAGGTATCAAATATGTCAAAATCTCCAATTGACTTCTTCTTATTAAACAAAAAGACCAAGGTGCTGATATTGGCCCTGTAGCGTGATGGGGGGAGAAGGGTGACCAAATTTGTTAACATGAATGACCTTGATTTACTTTTAAGGTCTCAGGGATCAAATGTATTGAAATATTCAAACAACTTCTTCTCAATTACCAAAAGTCTATTGTGCTGATATTGAGCCTGTAGCATGCCGGGATAAAGGGCTACCAAGTTGATAAAATGAATGGCCTTGACCCATTTTCAAAGTCACAGGGGACAAATGTGTAAAAATTCTTTAAATGACTTCTTCTTATGAACCAAAAGGTCAAGAACGTTGATAATTGGCCCATATCATGCTGAGCTGAAGGGTTACCAATTTTGTTCATTTGATTGACTTTTTCTCCTTTTAAAGGTCACAGGGGTCAAATGTGCATTTTCAAACAACTTCTCAATAACAAAAATGTTCAATCTGTTGATATTGGTTCTTTAATCTAAGTGGATGACCTTGACTTATATTCAATATCTCTTAGGTTAAGTGAGTGTAGATCTTAAAATTTCTTTTTCAATAAGCAATAGGTTCCCAATAATGGAATTTGTGTAGTAGCATGTATAAAGAATATGATTTCAAGTTTGCAGAAAATGTTTTTATTGGCTAACAATGTCCTCTTTGTAAGCTGTAGAATAGTTGAGAAATTTGGCCTCTTTCATATATTGGTCTTTATAGTCAGATGACTGTTAAGGCCCATGAGCATCTGACTTTAATGTGTAGGTGTCCTTACTCCCTAGTTGAGAAGATTTTGCTCTGATCAGGAACGCCAGCCTCTGGTTGAGAGAAATAATAGGCAATATGAATATTTCCAAATCAGCAAGCCTTTTGACATAATTAGAAATATTTCCTATCAGGAATAAATCCTGTCTTATGGATAAGTGCCTGAGAATTTCTGCTTTGGTCAAATAACATCACCAAAAGTTAGATATGTTATGAAATTTATATATTTTTTCTGGAAACAGGGTTCATGCTGGTGGGAGTGCATGTGAGATTAAGAACAACGTAACACAGGAGCCGTAAGTGAACTTCACCTGTATAAAGTCATCCTTACTTTATTTTCCTGCTTCCGGCACTGGCATTGTAGGAATTCACCAGCAACATACATTTTTCCTGTATTGGGCAGTGACGGAAAACAGCTGTATTTTAGCATGTGCATTAATTTGACAGAATTTGCTTAAATAATTCTTTTAAAATTATATCAGAAATAATGCTTAAATAAACCTTCTTATTTACCATAGAAACAAGTTTATCATGCAGAATTGCTTTATATATCCATTGAAGTGTAGAACTATATTTCTGCTTGGAGCAATTATTTTGATGTGCCAAATGCTCACCAAATTTCTTCAATCTTGCCAAAAAACAGCTTAAATTTTAAGACACTGACCGTGTATTATTTATAAATTTTACTAACTTCATGATATTTTCCAGGTAAGATGCCTGGGCTAACTAACTCTGAGCTAATAGAACATCCAACTGAATTTCTATCGAATTAACCTTGGTTTGAATCCTTGTCACCAGAGGTTATTATTATGCACATGCTACATTAATAGGCATCTTATTGAACATAACAAAACAATATATGTTATATGAAATTAAAAGACAAATTCGGCAAGGCCCCTTGGGCCTCTTGTTATATATCAAGATATAATAATGAACTTTATTTATTTTACAACAATTGCGAAACTAAGTTATGACAACTTATACTTATCACTCTTGTTGGCCTGGATGTAAACGCGCGAGGGGTCTTATTGTGTGGGAGGAAACCGGAGTACCCACATGATCAGGCAGGTGACCCCTTACATTTTCATGTCCGTTCCGGGAATCGAACCCCGGTCGGTTAGGTGAAAGGCGAGTGCGTTACCACTGCGCCACCCGACCACGTATGTTGGCCCAGACAGATGTGCATAAGGGGTCTTACTGTTAGAAAGGGAATAGAAAGGGCAGGACTTTTACAGGGACAGGAATCTTGATATCTGTCTTGGCCAACAGGAGTGATATATGTAAACTGATAGGCAGTTTTTATAAAATGGATATGCTTATAATTAGAAAAATAATGATTACATTAGTAATTGGAATAATGTGATTTGTTTGTATGAAATAAATAAATAATTTTTATAACTAGAAAAACAAGGATTACATTAATAATTGGAATAAAATTATTTCTTATCTTTCCACAGATACTGTTTGGGATTGAATCAGCGAGATGATGGTACCTATACAGATGATGGTTATCTATGTTGTAGAATTAAAGGAAACAATGTAGGTGAGTTCTCCGTTAATACACATTTGTATCATAACTTCCATGGAGACAATGCCTTGATAAATATTTTGTATTGTGACAATAATATGATGGCTATCAGATGTATTTTGTGTTAAAACTAAATTAAAAGAAGTTTGTGAAAATAAAATATTGGAGATCCGACCTAATTTGAATTAAGTTTGTGACAATAAAATATTGGAAATCAGACCTAATTTGGATTAAGTTTGTGACAAATATTGGAGATCACACTTAATTTGAATTAAGTTTGTGACAGTAAAATATTGGAGATCACACCTAATTTGAATTAAGTTTGTGACAAATATTGGAGATCACACCTAATTTGAATTAAGTTTGTGACAAATATTGGAGATCACACCTAATTTGAATTAAGTTTGTGACAATAAAATATTGGAAATCAGACCTAATTTGAATTAAGTTTGTGACATTAAAATATTGGAGATCCAACTTAATTGTTGTTAAATTCATAGCAAAAATTTCAGTGTGTTTGATTTGTTTTTTTTAGGATATATAAACTTCAGCATCTCCATTGAAGATATCGGACAGTAAGAAACCTTTTTATTTTACTCTGTGGTACAGATATTGATTATAGATTAATAAGTAATACAGAAATCAAAACCTCACAAGGAAAAACAAAAACAAAAAAAAATAAAAAAAAATGAATAAAAAAAATACTCTGATGAAAGTACAGTTATCCTGTGATATGCCATTTGGGTCAAAACACTACCTTTGACTCAATGTCAGGGAGTGGGCTTATTACAAGACATCTGAACATTAAAAGATATGGGTGGGCTATTTATCAGGCACTGGCTCATTACCTCATACATACAGTATGTGATAGAAATGTACTACATATTTTGTTTCGAAGGTAGATGTTTAAAAAATGAGACAATATTATTAAAAATACACAGTTTTAGTATAAATAAACAAATAGATGTCTTGAATTTCTGTAAGTTAATTTTCATGAAAAATTTCTAAATTTGAGCCAAATGAAAGTATATGATTTTGCTATTTACATGTAATATAACATCATTTGTCTTAACTTTGTTCCAATAGAACTAGTTCACAGTTGAATACCCTACATCTCAGTGCGAAGGGTGTCATATACAATTTACAGACATATGCTGGTAAGTAATTTTAAATTTAAAAAATTAAAAAAAAAAGTCCATCTATGTCTTATCAACTGAAAAAATAAGGCAAGATTTGATTTTGTTCTTATTTGTTACTTTTTAGATTTAAGTTCTATTTTTTTTCTAGAACGGTATGTGAAAAAAAAATTGAAAAATGATAGCTTCAAACAAAGAAATCAAGAAAGATAACTCTGTTTTCTATCACTGTTATGAAAATTCATGATTGGTTTTGCTGAAATAAAAAAAAAACTGCTTTTCTCCATCATGTCTTAATTATCACAAATATTTTCCAGACAGGCATATCCAGCTGCACATAGTGTCAAACTTAATAATAAACTGAAGAAGGACAAAATTTAATGTACAATAAATGTAAAATGTATGTGAGACTTTAATGTTTGTAAATAGTTTGTTATCTACCACTGTAAGTATAGCTAAAAGTCAACTGTTACAAACATTGATATGATGTTTAAAAAAATTCTTGCTAATGGACTATTGTTTGTGACAGCCTAAAGATGATGTGATTATGTTATTACATTTTTATGTCCGTTTCTTGTTTAAGTTTATAACTCTGAAAGTTTTCGGCAAAATTCAACAAAATTTTGCAGGTTTTATCACCATATAAGAGCAGTATCCAATACCTGTATTCTGACATTGTGAACTACTTTCCTTTATTACAAGGATGAGAAAATAAAAAAATGTTTGCTTCTTGATCCTGAGTGAAAAGTATGAATAATTGGGTGAAAATCTCAGAAAAAAGAGCTCGGGTGAAAAGTATGAATGATTGGGTGAAAATCACAGAAAAAAGAGCTCTGTAACCCCTTCCTTGTCACTCTGCATTTCATTAAAATATTTTTTCCTTAGACCTAAAGTTGCAAAAGAGTTAAGTTTCCGGACATGGTCATAGGACTTAATCATTGGTTCAAAATTAACATGTTCTGGTTGCTATGGAGCACATTGAATGAAGTGAAAAAAATCAGCACATTTAGATTATTAAGAATTGATAATTATCGATTTAGTATCATTCTGTTACCTTTTAATGAAAATAGAAATTTTAAGGAGGAAGAAAAATTGCCTCTTTAAAAACTGTTATTCCTGAAAACAATCAGGTGAATAAGCTAAATAAATTACATTTGTAGATATCTTTTATTTTACATACTGAGATTTCTGTAGTGGAAGAAGTAGTGCAGCAAACATTTTTTTCTTTTCAAACCTTTCAAAAAATTATCACCAGAGAACATTTAATGTTAAATCTCATTGACGTTGGCTATCTAACCTTAATACATTCTAACATTTTTAACAATTATTTTCTCTGGTTTCAGACGATATTATCTCAATCATTCAAGCCATTACGAATTATAAAAGACTAATAAAATGAGAATTAAAATTTTACAGTATAATGATGATATTTCTTGCATGTATATATTTTTTCCATTATTTTTTAGTCATTACAAGCATTACTCCTAATCAGGGCAGTGTGGAAGGAAACACTAATATCACCATACATGGACGAAACTTCGCCGAAAAAGACGCCAGAGCACAAATCTCTGTAGCAGGTAACTGAATATAGTATAAACTGAGTATTTTGTAGTATAAAATATAGTGTTGGGACAATAGTCGCTAAAAATCGATAGTTAGTTATCGCTGAGATCTGACGTTGGCGACAATCGATTGAAATCTTGTCACTATTGAGTTTACAAAAAATGTCCTTTGCGGTGAATAGTATAGATAGTGGAAGAGGGGAGATCACTCCAGTTGTCTTGTTGTAAGGCGGGAAAAACATGGTCGAAGACCTTGAGCTGTATTTTTATCCCGGCACTGTAAAATCGGCGGTATGGAGGTTTTTTGGCTTTCACAATTTCATACAATAATGGATACAATTGTGTCATAAACATAATTACATAAACCACACATACAACTTATAAAGTTTTCTTACAAACAGGTCCGATTGAACAATTGATAATCAATCGCTCCTGCCAAGGCTTCCGATTAATCGATAGTGATTTTCTGTCCCGATTCCCAACACTAATAAAATAAAAGCTTTTGACCTTCATTTTTATATTTTTTGTAATGCAGAGTTGTCTTCTCTTGTTAGCTGGTATTGATGAAAAAATTATGTTGTCTTCTCACAAATTTATTGTGTTAATCTCTAATGAACAATAACGCGACAATCCATACATGTTCACAAGAACAGATAAGTCTGTATTACAAAGAGACTGAATTCAAAGTTATTATTTTGTTTTCTAAAATTGGAATTTATTGTCTATGATATACAGCTCAATACATGAGCATTGCTTAAGTGGTCAGTACAATTGTGGAAACAAGTTACACACATAGTAAAGTATCTGGTAGTGTTCTGTAAATATACTGAAGAACAAATCTCTGAAATATGCAGAAAAATAAAGAAAGGAACAGCACATGTAGATTTATGTACATGTCTGGTGTCCATAAAAAAATCTTGTAACATTCATTGATTAATCGAGATTATTGGAAAGACTACCCATCATGGAAAAAGGGAAAGTTTTTATTTGTTTTGAAAAACAAAGAAATTTTTTAAGCAGCCCTTTTGGTCAGAATTTAAAAGAGGGGATAGCGTACATGACATACAAGAAGATTACATGAATTAAATATGACCTTGTTGGAAGTTCAGTCGACATTTCTTTTCACATGATTTAATAATTCGTGAAGTAAAATGTACTAATTAACTGTGTTTAGGGGAAACTTTTCCCTTTTATTTCGAAATTTCCACTTATTTTCTGTGTTCTTATTAAGAGGAGAAAACAGTTCACTTGGGGAATGCTACCCTCTTCTGGTAGTAAAATTTGTGTTGATTAATCACTGACATTGTATTTCGACATTGTGCTGTGAAATTAATTTGAATGATATGTTTCGTTTTGATGATACTATATGCATGAAATTTTTCGTTTTGATGACTGTTTGGTTTTTGTTTGTATAGGAGTGCCCTGTGTTGCTGTCGCTTATCATGATCGTAACACCATGACATGTATCACTCCTCCTAAACCTGCTGTAACACAAAACATCAACCCAGGTAAGAAATTCTGGTCCTGAAAAATATATCTTAGTATAACTTGTCTGAATACCTACATATCTATTGTCTAAATCTACATATCACCTGTCTATATCTTCATATCACCTGTCTATATTTACGTATCAACTGTCAATATTACATATCACCTGTCTATATATACATATCATCTGTCAATATTACATATCATCTGTCTATATCTACATACCTGTCTAAATTTACATATCACCTGTCTAAATTTACATATCATCTGTCTAAATTTACGTATCACCAGTCTATATCTACATATCACCTGTCTATATTTACATGTCACCTGTCTATATCTACATATCACCTGTCTATATCTACATATCACCTGTCTATATTTACATATCACCTGTCTATATTTACATATCACCTGTCTATATCTACATATCACCTGTCTATATTTACATATCACCTGTCAATATTACATATCACCTGTCAATATTACATATCACCTGTCTATATTTACATATCAATTGTCAATATTTGCATATCATAATATTACATATCACCTGTCTATATTTACATATCACCTATCAATATTACATATCACCTGTCAATATTACATATCACCTGTCTATATTTACATATCATATCACCTGTCTATATCATATCATATATTTACATATCACTGTCTATATCTACATATCACCAACATCTGTTTATTACATATCACCTGTCTATATCTACATATCACCTGTCTATATTTACATATCACCTGTCAATATTACATATCACCTGTCTATATCTACATATCACCTGTCTATATCTATCACCTGTCTATATTTACATATCACCTGTCTATACTTACATATCACCTGTCTATATCTACATATCTCCAGTCTAAATCTACGTATCACCTGTCTATATTTACATATCACCTGTCAATATTACATATCACCTGTCAATATTACATATCACCTGTCTATATTTACATATCACCTGTCTATATTTACATATCACCTGTCAATATTACATATCACCTGTCTATATTTACATATCACCTGTCTATATCTTCATATCACCTGTCTATATTTACATATCACCTGTCTATATTTACATATCACCTGTCTATATCTACATATCACCTGTCAATATTACATATCACCTGTCTATATCTACATATCACCTATCAATATTACATATCACCTGTCTATACTTACATATCACCTGTCTATATTTATATATTACTTGCGTACATGTGTATATATCTGTCTCCTGTGTACAATATTAAGATATGTACATTTAAATGTAAATATCAATCGCATTATTAAAATCTGACAAAATTTATTCAGGAGGTCGAGGGGTCGCTGTAAAAAAGTGGTCAACAACAATGCCGGTCAATAAAACACGCCAGGAGTTTATGTTTCACGAAGACCAGTCAAGTAATGATGAATATGAAGTGGAGTTGTCTGCCTTCTTTAATGTAACCAGAACTGGTACATACAGAATCCGCATCAAAGGTGCAGGAAAGGTAGAGGTGTACCTAAACCAAACAGGAGGAACAACCGTAGTAAGTTTATCCTTGTATTGTTTTGATTTAAATCTGACCTTGTCGTATTGAAAGCTTTATTTAACCTCACATCACAATCTACATTTTGTTTATGTGACCTTGACATTGTTATTTATATCCTATACTAAATGATATATACATGTAAATAAAAACTTTATCTGTTTTACAACAATTGCGAAACAAGTTATGTCACCTTATACTGATCACTCTTGTTGGCCCGGATGTAAGCGCGCGAGGGGTCTTATTTATATTTATATACACGTAGATTTATATACATTGTATAACCTCAATATTGTATTTCATATATGATATTGACTTTGTGACCTTGACTTCTTGACCTTGTCATTTTAATCTATATTTAACCTTATAAACCTTGACATTAATGTCTTTGATTTAACATTTAGATTTGTAGGTCACTCAGAAAGTCTTGAGGTGACCTATTGCGATCACCTTCATCTGTTATCGTGCATCCGAAAATGATTTAATATTTTCAATTGATAATTTTCAATAAAATTTTGCCGACACATTCCCTCATGGCCTAAGATGAAACAGTACAATGAATTATATGGTCCCCAACCCATGAGGGCCTGAGGGTTGGGGCCAGAGGTGTCAAATTTATTCAAATTTCAAAAACCTTCTTTTCAACACCCAGATATGATAGAATCAAATGCTGTTCATGGATGGAAGCATCTTAAAGTTGATTACCAAAATTGTACAAATAGGTTGACCCTGTCTGATCCCCGGGGCTGTTTGGCAGGACCAAAGGGATCAAATTGACTTAAATTTTTAAAATCTTCTTCCCAACACCCAGATATGGTCAGATCAAATGCTCTTCATGGATGGAAGATTCTTCTGGTCTTTAACTATCAAAATGGCTCTCACATATCTCCCTGGAGAGGAGGTTAACTTTACCTTTTATAGAAAAATTGCAATGTTTAGCATAACATGATATATTTCCCAAATAACTGTGTTATTTCTGATATATGACCTTTTACAGAGTGACACACCTGTAGTGAAATGTTTAACAACCTGCAACACATACTTTAGATCAACTGAAGACTACCAGCTCACCAAGGGTCAGCTGTAAGTAACATCATACATTAATAACCTTATTTGATGTAGACTTGTGTTTTCCTACAATAAGCCCAGGGAGCCAGCACCTTTTCTCTGCAACCAAATGGGAGATGTGGTTTCTTCAACACTTCTTGTTGACAATACAAATTGATTATAGCTTGGATAAACTTATCACATTCAAGTATACATTAAAGGAGAATGTGGTATATGTCATCTGTGCTATAAATAGAAAAATATCAGATGTCAGATGACTTTTGTTTTATCTAGAGTTAACATCAGAGTGTAGTTTGATATTGTAGACAGGAGGCATAGTCTCCCAGAATTTCAAATCCCTTTGATTGACTTTTAATGATCTTGACCTTTGAACTTGATTTTATATTTAGAGGGAGATATTGATATATAGAAGTTTTCTTTGTCTCCTATAAAGACAAAACATCACTGTCCATTGACTGATAGCCATAATGATGTCTTCTACATCATATCTCTGTTGCTTGCCTTCAATTAAGATACTTTTTAATTATAAATGTTCTCTCCTCATACTGTTTCTTTGAAAACTGGAAAAGGTTTTGTTTTCTTACAATTGGAAGTTTGATTGTTTTACTAAAAGCTTAAGGCAGATTCATTGATGTGATTATTCAGGGAACAGTCAAAATAATCTTACTCTAAATTTTAGAATTTTTATATGCCACCGGAGGCGGTCGTATATTGGCGTCATCTTCTCTGTCTGTCGGTCCGTCCGTCCGTCTGTACGTCCGTCCATTTCTTGTGAATGCAACTCCTCCTAAACTAATGATCAGATTTTCATGAAACTTGCTCAATGTCACTACTACAATGGGTGGATGTGCTGGAAGGGGCGATTTTACGGTTTTCTTGATCTTTATATTTTGTGGCGGCGTATATTGTGTCCACGGCACTCTTGTTTTTCAAGCTATGGATATTTTTTTTGTGAAACCACGAAAATATAACAATTTTCAACTTTTGTATTCTGTATTTCACTCACACTTAGAATTTTTATTTGTTGTTTTGGCCCTGGTCTCCATTAATATTCTACTTTGAGTTTCTTTTCATTATTCATTGTTTCAGGCTCTACATTCTCATGAAACACACACACGTAAACAATGGATCATACGCAGGTCTCATGTTAGAGACAGATGAAGGCCTGGCACGAGGTGATCAAACTGGGGATGCACAGCAGGAAGTGCAAGTAGTAAAATTCACCTCAGTGGTGGAGAAGGAACGTCAGGTATGTCACTTTAACCACAGTCCCGTTTACTGGAAATCATTACAGACCTATTATTGCCAAACTATGATGTTTAATGTAATACAATCTTTGTGAAACAAAGTATAAAAAAATTATATAAAAGTATGAGTGGAATTAGTACCAGACATAGACTTATTGTCTCTATAAATGAATGAGAGGGGTTATTACCAGACATGGACTTATTGCCTCTATAAATGAATGAGAGGGGTTATTACAAGACATGGACTTATTGCCTCTATAAATGTATCAGAGGGGTTGTTACCAGACATGG
Source organism: Ylistrum balloti (assembly GCF_031769215.1). NCBI lineage: Eukaryota > Metazoa > Mollusca > Bivalvia > Pectinida > Pectinidae > Ylistrum > Ylistrum balloti. Next base: position 44,454 of record NW_026782068.1, on the reverse strand, counting down.
ACTTATTGCCTCTATAAGTGTATGAGAGGGGTTATTACAAGACATGGACTTATTGCCTCTATAAATGTATGAGAGGGGTTATTACCAGACATGGACTTACTGTCTCTATAAATGTATGAGAGGGGTTATTACAAGACATGGACTTATTTTTCTATAAATGTATGAGAGGGGTTATTACAAGACATGGACTTATTGCCTCTATAAATGTATGAGAGGGGTTATTACCAGACATGGACTTATTGCTGTGTATGAGAGGGGTTATTACTATAATATGTATGAGAGGGGTTATTACAAGACATGGACTTATTGCCTCTATAAATGTATGAGAGGGGTTATTACAAGACATGGACTTATTGTCTCTATAAATGTATGAGAGGGGTTATTACCAGACATAGACTTACTCTATAAATGTACATGGACTTATTGTCTCTATAAATGTATGAGAGGGGTTGTTACAAGACATGGACTTATTGTCTCTATAGATGTATGAGAGGGGTTATTACAAGACATGGACTTATTGCCTCTATAAATGTATGAGAGGGGTTATTACAAGACATGGACTTATTGCCTCTATAAATGTATGAGAGGGGTTGTTACAAGACATAGACTTATTGTCTCTATAAATGTATGAGAGGGGTTATTACAAGACATGGACTTATTGCCTCTATAAATGTATGAGAGGGGTTATTACAAGACATGGACTTATTGTCTCTATAAATGTATGAGAGGGGTTATTACAAGACATGAACTTATTGTCTCTATAAATATATGAGAGGGGTTATTACAAGACATGGACTTATTGCCTCTATAAATGTATGAGAGGGGTTATTACAAGACATGGACTTATTGCCTCTATAAATGTATGAGAGGGGTTATTACAAGACATGGACTTATTGTCTCTATAAATGTATGAGAGGGGTTGTTACAAGACATAGACTTATTGTCTTTATAAATGTATGAGAGGGGTTATTACCAGACATGGACTTATTGCCTCTATAAATGTATGAGAGGGGTTATTACAAGACATGGACTTATTGTCTCTATAAATGTATGAGAGGGGTTATTACAAGACATGGACTTATTGCCTCTATAAATGTATGAGAGGGGTTGTTGTTACAAGACATGGACTTATTGTCTCTATAAATGTATGAGAGGGGTTATTACAAGACATGGACTTATTGCCTCTATAAATGTATGAGAGGGGTTATTACAAGACATGGACTTATTGCCTCTATAAATGTATGAGAGGGGTTATTACAAGACATGAGCCTCTATAAATGTATGAGAGGGGTTATTACAAGACATGGACTTATTGTCTCTATAAATGTATGAGAGGGGTTATTACAAGACATGGACTTATTGCCTCTATAAATGTGTGAGAGGGGTTATTACAAGACATTATTGCCTCTATAAATGTATGAGAGGGGTTATTACAAGACATGGACTTATTGCCTCTATAGATGTATGAGAGGGGTTATTACAAGACATAGACTTATTGTCTCTATAAATGTATGAGAGGGGATATTACAAGACATGGACTTATTGTCTCTATAAATGAATGAGAGGGGTTTTTACAAGACATGGACTTATTGTCTCTATAAATGTATGAGAGGGGTTATTACCAGACATGGACTTATTGCCTCTATAATTGTATGAGAGGGGTTATTACAAGACATGGACTTATTGTCTCTATAAATGTATGAGAGGGGTTATTACAAGACATGGACTTATTGTCTCTATAAATGTATGAGAGGGGTTATTACCAGACATGGACTTATTGCCTCTATAAATGTATGAGAGGGGTTATTACAAGACATGGACTTATTGCCTCTATAAATGTATGAGAGGGGTTATTACAAGACATGGACTTATTGCCTCTATAAATGTATGAGAGGGGTTGTTACAAGACATGGACTTATTGTCTCTATAGATGTATGAGAGGGGTTATTACAAGACATAGACTTATTGCCTCTATAAATGTATGAGAGGGGTTATTACAAGACATGGACTTATTGTCTCTATAAATGAATGAGAGGGGTTTTTACAAGACATGGACTTATTGTCTCTATATATGTATGAGAGGGGTTATTACAAGACATGGACTTATTGTCTCTATAAATGTATGAGAGGGGTTATTACAAGACATGGACTTATTGCCTCTATAAATGTATGAGAGGGGTTATTACAAGACATGGACTTATTGTCTCTATAAATGTATGAGAGGGGTTATTACAAGACATGGACTTATTGTCTCTATAAATGTATGAGAGGGGTTATTACCAGACATGGACTTATTGCCTCTGTAAATGAATGAGAGGGGTTATTACCAGACATGGACTTATTGCCTCTATAAATGTATGAGAGGGGTTATTACCAGACATAGACTTATTGTCTTTATAAATGTATGAGAGGGGTTATTACAAGACATGGACTTATTGCCTCTATAAATGTATGAGAGGGGTTGTTACAAGACATGGACTTATTGTCTCTATAGATGTATGAGAGGGGTTATTACAAGACATGGACTTATTGCCTCTGTAAATGAATGAGAGGGGTTATTACAAGACATGGACTTATTGCCTCTATAAATGTATGAGAGGGGTTATTACAAGACATGGACTTATTGCCTCTATAAATGTATGAGAGGGGTTGTTACAAGACATGGACTTATTGTCTCTATAGATGTATGAGAGGGGTTATTACAAGACATGGACTTATTGCCTCTATAAATGTATGAGAGGGGTTATTACAAGACATGGACTTATTGCCTCTATAAATGTATGAGAGGGGTTATTACAAGACATGGACTTATTGCCTCTATAAATGTATGAGAGGGGTTATTACAAGACATGGACTTATTGTCTCTATAAATGTATGAGAGGGGTTATTACAAGACATGGACTTATTGTCTCTATAAATGTATGAGAGGGGTTATTACAAGACATGGACTTATTGTCTCTATAAATGTATGAGAGGGGTTATTACCAGACATGGACTTATTGCCTCTATAAATGTATGAGAGGGGTTATTACAAGACATGGACTTATTGTCTCTATAAATGTATGAGAGGGGTTATTACAAGACATGGACTTATTGTCTCTATAAATGTATGAGAGGGGTTATTACCAGACATGGACTTATTGCCTCTATAAATGTATGAGAGGGGTTATTACCAGACATGGACTTATTGCCTCTATAAATGTATGAGAGGGGTTATTACAAGACATGGACTTATTGCCTCTATAAATGTATGAGAGGGGTTGTTACAAGACATGGACTTATTGTCTCTATAGATGTATGAGAGGGGTTATTACAAGACATAGACTTATTGCCTCTATAAATGTATGAGAGGGGTTGTTACAAGACATGGACTTATTGTCTCTATAAATATATGAGAGGGGTTATTACTAGATAAGGACTTATTGTCTCTTTGAATTTTTTTGATGTGATAAATAAACAATACAAACATAACATAAAACTTTATGTAAATACACACTGGAGTGATAATTTTGATTACCTGGTCTTTCCCCCAATGATCCTTGCTTTTGAATGTCTTTGACCAGATTTTAGGAGCCTAGAGGCTGGCCACTGGAAGTAGCTTGTCCTCAAGGTTTCTAAGGGTATATGTTTGATGTGTATAATGCTTGTCAATATTCATGTAATTCCTATTCGGGCGTTAATGTTGTTGTAGCCTTTATGCAATAAATTTCCTGGATCTATTTAAGAGACAAATCCATGGCGTTGATCCGTCACAGTCGATAGTCTTCTTCTCAATTGATTGAGGTCAGGAGAAGTTTTAGCCAAATGACGTTCTGCATTTCCAAGGTAACACATATATCAAAAGTTCTCATTTTGTTTTGTTTTTTCTTGTTTTTAGCAACTGACTCTGAACAGTGCACTTGTGAATGGGCCAAGCTCCTACACTTCAACTGTACTGGAGCTTACACTCACAAACATTGACAGCACAGCATATTTCAGAATGATCATTTTCAATGTTTACTCTGGTAAGTTGTCCAATTTAATTGTAGCTGTCACTGATTTCATATGTTTCAATGTCTTTCATTTGATCAATCGATTCAAATTTAAAGACATTGTTGTGCCCACAATGAAACAATAATGCCACCCCTGAATTCCTTGTTTACTGTGTTGTGATCTTACTATTCGGCTGGAGATTTGCATACTGTCAATGGACATATTTTTGTGGTATAACCTTATTTCATTGCTTTTTAAACACAAAGTTTTGCACTCAAATATGATTGCAGTTATTGGCGGATATAGACACGGAATTTAAAGTATATATTAATACAGCGTAATGACCTCTTTGAATGCAGCCTAGCAGCCTGTAAATAGCTGTTTTGTTGGCTTCTGGGAGTGCTCTTTACAGACATGTTTTACTCAAAACAACGAGACTAGAACTCGGTGTCATACTGATGGGACCTGTGGCTTACTAATCTGACACTCAACCAATCAAACTAGAGAGAAGTTCTCTTTAGCTGAGCAGTATATGGTGGTATTTACCAGGGTTACATGTGTTGTTTGTTTTTCTTTTTGTTACTGGAAAAAGAAAAATGTTATTTTTACCTCTTTTTTTGTAGAATGGATTAAATCCATTTCATCAGCTAGTGAAATACAGACAATCTTGAGAAAAGTACCTATGATAGGGGAACTCATATCAGTAACAGAATCAAGCACTGGTGTGTTTAGACTAACCTTTGACACACCCATGGGTAAGTTTATCAATATCTAGGTCAAATTATCTATACAAGAATTTGGTCATTATTCTACTAGATATTTTTGCTTGAGTTAAGGATGTATGCTACCTTTTACATTTTACTTGGTAGAATTGAAGTTTTTATAACACAATTAATATTGGACTTGAGAGTGATATTTCAATGACTACACTCTCACCTTCATCAGACAATAACCAATGTGAAATGAACTAGTACTGTCATACGTAGTGTATAAGATGGTGAGGAATTAGACAAATTTTTTCCAGCTATACTCTAATCCCACATACACTAAAGTAGACGAGATGTGATGCTAAATAGATTACAGAAACAAGAACACAAGATGATAACACATAGCATAGCCAAAGACTGGACTATTTACCTAGTGTTCTTAAGGACACATGCTAAAAGACACAGTTGATCTTAATGTATCTTGGTAATTTTTTGGTGCAATATATGTTTGTTATATTTCAGGAAACATACCACTTGGATCTGTACAGACCCTCACTTCCCCTAATAATAATTTGGCAGCTTCTGTCAGTACTGTAACACCAGGAGTAGCGGGCCTTAAGCAATTCACTCTTCAGTTGGATGAAGACATATTTGTGCCGACTGTGACCTTACCAGCTTCAGCAGAGGAGGTACAGAACATTACTTTTTTTTTCAACAAGGGAAATAACTCTGCATATCCCCTGATTTTTTTTTTCAGACCACCATCATCAGGTGGTGAGCTTCAAATTGCCTTGTGTCCATTGTCTGTAGTCCGTACGTCGTCTACCTATCCATCCGTAAACAATTTTTGTTATGGAAAGTAGTACTGGATGGATCTTTCTTAAATTTGATATGCAGCTTCACCTTGGTCCTTTATTGTGCCAATTTGATTTTGGGACTGATCAGAAGAAACAAGGTGACTTTTTCTGCAAAGGAATGTTTAAATGTCTTATCAATAAGAGCAAAAACAGAGAAGAGAAGAGAAAAGAAGGGAAAAATCCAACTTTCAAAGAACAAATAAAGATCAAACAATTGTGGACGCCAAAATCCCTCTGGGATCTCTTATTTTGTCGAATAAATACTTAATCATTGTAGGCTTCAACCATGTATTTATTAAACAAAAGAAGTTTGCACTGCTGTTTACAAATTTTTTGGTTCTCAACAGCTTAGTTTTGATATTGTGGCAGTTTGACCCTTGCCTGCCCCCATGGGCTAAGGATTGGGACCATAAATTGGTCATATTAGATTAAATTTGAGCAATCTTCTTCTCCAGACCAAGATGCACCAGAAACAAATACTCCTCAAAGATGGAAGGTTTAACCAAAATTGTGGTTAAAAAAGGGTTTAATTGACTGAAATTTTAAATATCTTTTTAAGGAAGGATCTTAACATGCTTAATCATGTTGTATATTGGCCCCAGGGTCTCGCATTTCCATTTTGAAAATAATTCGTCTAAAAATAAGTATAATGCATATGTAATATTTGTTTAACATGAACAAAGCATTTTAAATTAGTTCAAGTCGTTCTCGTTTACATGTTTCAGCAACAAAAAGAACAGCTTTTATAGGTAACTGTTGAGGCCTTAAAGCCTTTTGTTTTCTAAATTTGAAGTCATAATTTTATTTCTGCAGGTGCTTCAAGCTCTGCAAACCATCACAACTGCAGTTTGTCCACTTGCTTTCTATGAAAATAAGGCAGCCATATACACAGAAAACTTTGAGTCTGACCGAAACTTAGTCTGTGGAAATAACTTGGATACAACTGTTCCTGCCTTCTGTGGAGGAAGTTCCATCAAAAACCCAAGCTGTATTTTTACACGGGCTACTAGACTTGCTTTCAATGAAGATCTCAAGGTCTGTATACTACTTATTTTAATTGGCATGCGAGGGAAAAGTCGGAGATTCTTTTTCATGATCTAGTGCCCATATACTATTTATCTATCACAGGATGTTATTCTGTGACCTATCGTATCAAGAAGATTTGGTAATGAAATTTTGTCATAACAATGGTGACATGAGATATAGAGCCAAAAAGTTTGATGTAGAAATTTCTGCTTCTGCAACATTTTCCTGAAGAATCTTTGAGAAATAGAATCATAGATTTGTGTCCCTTTGATATCCAACATAATATTAAACTTGTTACATTTTTTTTTTTTTATCTTAAAGCTCACTTTCAAGTAAAAAAATGCTTTTATTTTGATTGTTGCACTGGTCATACAGAAAATGAACCTTATGTTAGATCTAGTTCTGTAAGTGTATTAGCAGTAGTACTGTAGCATGAAAAATGCTGAAGTAAGAACCCACCAAGATATACAGGTATAAATAAAGTACATAAATATTAATACATAGATTGTATTAAATATAGGAAACATGAGGGCATCGTGATTTCATGATGAAATGCATGAGTGTGTCATTGAAAATGATATTGTTGTACAATATGATGATGATGATGATGATGATGATGATGATGATGATGATGATTGATGATGATGATGATGATTGATGATGATGATGATGATGATGATGATGATGATGATGATGATGATGATGATGATGATGATGATGATGATGATGATGATGATGATGATGATGATGTTGATGATGATGATGTTTAATGTGGTCAGGACACAATGAATTTTTTTTCTGTAGATGTGTTTTGCTTTCCGAGGGAACATGACTGGAACCAATCTTAGAAGTGTGTGCCTGGAAAGTAGTGGAACAAATAGGACTGTTTGGACTGCGACTAATCTGATCACAACTGACAGGTATGTTTTATCATGCATGGCTGGGAATCATTATGCCAGGATTGAGAAAAATGTAGGGGTTTTTAATCACCAGAGACAAATTTCATGGAGTTCTATTGCAATCACATTCATCTGGCATTGCATGCTGTGCAGTTGTAAACAATTTAACATTTTCGACTGCTCAAAAACTGCAGGTCCGATATCAGAGAAATTTTGCAGAAACCTTTCCTGGCTTAAGATGAACCAAAGGTGTGAATTATACAATCCCCAACCTACAGAGGCCTGAGGGGCGGGGGTCAAAAGAGGTCAAATTGACTTAAATTTTAAAAAATCTTCTTCTCAACACCCATATATGGCAGAGTCAAATGCTGTTCATGGATAGAAGAATCTTAAGGTGCTTTACCGAAATTGTGAATTTCATGGCCCCAGGGTTTCACATTTCCCAGTGGGGAGGGGGTAAAATTTGCTATTATTTATAAAGGAAAAGTAGATTTTTGAGCATTTCTGTTGGAAATATTTCAAACTCTGTTAGAATTATGAGTGAAGGATGATAGGTTGATGTTATGCCCATATTGATCATGACTGACCTCCAGGGGCTGATGGGTAGGGTCAGAAGGGGACAAATTGACTCGGATTTCAAAAATCTTCTTCTCATCACCCAGATATGGTAGAATCAAATGCTCTGAATGGATGGAAGCATCTCAAGGTGCTTTAATTACCAAAATGAATATCAAGTTACTTCCTGGGGAGGAACATTTTTTTCAAACTTTACTGTATTTCTGAGCATAAGATTTGATTATTTCCCCAACAAAATGACTTTGTAAAAAATTATTAGTATAGGATGACAGTTTAGTTGGTATGGATGTATTGACACTGGCTTACTGTAGTCAGTGTCACAATTTCTGTTTCATTGTTAACTACCCTTTAACCTTTATGTTGAATATTGCTTACCTCAGGTAACTGTCAAGGATAAGCCAGGTTGCCAACTTGTATATGAGAAATAATTTTGTTTGTTTGTTTGTTGTTTACTGTTGTGTTAACTGCTGTTTTAATAGATACTGTAAATGACCATGCTTGTCATGTTTCAATATCTGTAAAAAATGCAGTTTGCACACCAGTGAACAACAAAAGAGGAAGGAAAGTGTCTTGTATTTACATTTGACTCCTTTTGATTAGTTTTCTCATTGTTGTGGTAAAAGAGGTCGTAATCATCCTCCTTGTCGAAAACAAAGGTGGGTCCACTTTCATAGGTAGAAACAGTCTCGTCTGTCCATAGAATGTCTTCGTTGCTACCATCTGTTGGGTTGGAGATGGAACACTTCAGGGACAAGTTGACAAAGATCTGAGGGTCAAGGTTATTCCATGGAAACCTTGAAAATGGTGTAAGGCAGAAGTTTGGTGCCATCAATCATACACGCCAGCATCATGGTCTTACTATTGGTCGGGGCTATAGTAGTGTCTGAGGGTAGATCAAAAGTAAGGGGTGTTTGGTCGACATTCCCAATTCTAGATGGCTCAATGTCGTATTTCTGTCTCATTTTGATAATGTATCTCTGGAATTGAAACATTTATCTCCATGGTTGTGTTTTTGGGTGATTGTCATTCTCCTCCGTATACTCAGCATGTGTCTGTTTGAAATTGGAAAGCCCGTCCCATTGGTGCTTTGAAGTCAGTGACCTTATGACCTCTCTGGATCTGCATGGCCTGCACAGCAGTGCCGGCATCTCGACAGCTCTGGATGTTTCACTGTCACACCTCTTTCGACTTTTCTGGTCAGAGGTTGGGACAGCAGCGGCATGAATCCCAAGTCTCTTGGCATAGTCAATGGTGCCTAGTTTCTCTTTGGCTGGTAATGATGTTTACTGTTTTCCCATGTCAAAGTCGACATAAGCAATCTATTATTAAGTACCTTCGGATACTGTGGTGGGTACAGATACCACGAAAGATCATACCAGTACTGAACCTGCTACTATGGGGACAAGGTAGGATTGAACATTTTCAAAAAAAATTGTTTTCTGACCAATATCATGCATTCAGTCCAAGCCAGGTATCATCAAGCTCCTCATCTTCATTGTGTCACCTATTAATAACGGTTAATCATCCAATTAGCCAAGACTTCCATGCTTGTTAAGTCAAGCACCTGCGTGAATTTCTTTACATAAGGTAATTAAAATGTGGTTTCCAAATTATTGATGAATCAAAAGATAAACTATTGCACTGTGGTAATCGGTAATCACTATATATATGATATATAGATATTTATATATATATATATATATATATATGTATATATATTTTTTTTAAATCTTGCCACAAAAGTGTACTTGTGCACTTTACCCAAGTGCTCACTCTACAATTTAAACCAGTCGTCTTGAAATTGCTTGAGTCAAAATTCTGTTTGAATCGAAATAATTTTCAAATCTCGATTTTTTTCCTTTTGTAACTCTGTAATTGTAGTTGGAATGACTCAGATTTCATTGAGTCTAAATTTGGGTTGAGTCAAAGTGATTTTTCAGTTTCATCAATTGTAAAACAGGGGACAAGTCATTCAAAATGTCTTGAAATTAATTTTTGTCAAAACATTGGCACGTCTTCTGACGAAATTAGTATGAGCACATTGACAATTTGATGATATGTGATGCTAAATGATCACATGACCAAGTGGTGCTACATCAAATTTTTGCATTCTAAACATTTAAAAATGGAGAGGTATATAAATGCATGCAATTTGATTTCTCAAGATTCTCGTTGAGATGTTGTGACATTAATTTTCATCAATGCTGATAATTATTTTATTAAACCAACTTTGTGTTGTGGCTAGTAACTGCCATAATTGTTGAATGTGTTGTAATCATAATATTCATTATCCTTGTCATAACTTGCAGCAATAAGCTGTCACCGATTTGATTTCATTTTCTGAGATTGTTGAAAACTAATTTGTGTGAAAAAGAAAGCTTTTCACATATATATGTTATATATTTGTACAATAGTAGTTTTAACAAAAACAGATGAGGCCAAATTCAGTTCCAGATAAACTTGTTGATTGGAGGAGTGCTGGGTTAGGTGTGGATATTAATTGATATGCAGGGTAATGAAGTATAAAAATAGATCCAAAAATGTTTAAATTACACAACACACCATGCATCACCAGAGAGTGGGTTATTTATTGCCCAATAAATAACCCACTCTCTGGTGACAATGAATAACCCACTCTCTGGTGACAATGAATAACCCATTTCATTTCAGTAATAATTACCATAACTTTAGTATGCAAATACAGTACCTACACCCATCTTTGTATCCCAACAACAAAAGATTCAAAAGAAAAACAATCCCGCCCTCCCTACGATCCATGAGCCATCACGACAGGAACGCAGAGTGATCTCCCTTTCTCTTACCTTTATGGCTGCCGACGAGTGCGGAGGTGTCTGAGCTAAGTGCTTTTCTTACTCCTTCTCTTCGTACTGCCATTGTCGTTTGAGTATATTGTTACTCTATTAGTAGTCTATAAACCCATCTCCCAACTTATATTGTGAAATTAAGTATTGTCATTTGTTTATTTTGACCGTATTTCCGGCCGTTTTTTCCTCCACGTATTCGAGTGCGTGACTACTTGTCTCGTTGCTCGGATTTGCGTGAAGTTGGAATTTGTTTTCTTGCTGCTTTGTCGGCCGTGTTGTACGGCCGTTTTATTTATGCAGTGCAATCTTGCTGCGTACGGTAGGCTTTGTGCTCTCGTTCGTAGTTTTTTGATTGTTCGAGAACTTCGTTTCCGGCCGTGTTTTTACTCCGCGTGTTCGAGTGAGTGACTACTTGTCTCGTCACTCGGATTTTCGTGAAGTTGAAATTGTTTTCTTGCTGCTTTGTCGGCCGTTTTGTACGACCGTTTTCTTTTTTTGCAGTACAATCTTGCTGCGTACGGTAGGTTTTATGATCTCGTTCGTAGTTTTTTGATTGTTAGAAAACTTTTTATCCTTGTTTTCATTGTTACAATTTTTTTATTGTTTCGATGCTGGATAAAGGTGCCGGGTTTACGTCGGGGGTCAGCGCATGGATGTTCCTATTTCTATAGATAATGGGAACCCCATGATACCTGTCCCATTTGCCGACATTACAGCCAGACCTCACTATGTGAACTTTGTTTGCACATGGAGTCTGCTGCTTAGGCTTCCATGCCTTTCCAGCTAACTTTCCGCCGGAAGAGGGATTCGTCCTCTTCTTCCGGTAAGGGAAGTAAGCTTTTTAAGACCTCCCTCCTGAAGTTCTGAACCAGAGCGTTCCTGCTGGGGGTGCTCTCGTTCCACCGAGCTCCGCCCTTCAGCAGGGGGTGGCTCCCCCTGTCCAGGTGCGTCCTGGAGTAGGGGGGGGGCAGCCCGACCCTGACTCGGCGCAGTCAAGGGTCGAATTGGCCGGTAGCTCTCGATAGGCGGCGGTGTTACCGTCGGAAAGGGACTTCCGGTCGAGGTCTCTGATTCCTTCAGGGACCTCGGCACGCCAGGTGGCGTCGTTGGTGGGGGCCGCTTTGACTCCGGAACTGTGCCTTCGGGTATAGGTTCAGGGGCCACAGACTTTTTGTCAGGATTGTCTGTGGCTACGGGGATTAGTGACACTTGAGTTCACTAATCCTGGTGTCAGCGCGGGGTCTGTTTTCCCACCCTCACAGGCTTCTGGCTCTGGGACTTCCGTCCCAATCCAGATTTCCCAGTGCAGGGTTTCCCAGGGGGTTTTCCTCCAAGGGTTTGGGGCTTCAGGCCAGGAGTCCGGTTTCCGGTCTCCCTTTCCCCCAGGCTCAGGGAGTAGGGGTGCCTGCGGGCACTTATTCCTGGGTCGCCCAGGCCAACCTGCGGATGGTTTTGGGTACCAACAGTTACTCAGCAGTTACGGGCTTAGCCTGTACATGTCTGGGTTTCCACCTGGTGGGAGTGGCGGTTCATCCTGGTCCTTTGGACAGGATGTCCAGCCCCAGACTCAGGCAGGCCATCTTGGCCAGTTCTGGGGTCACTCCCGGCCCGCTGGACCGTTCCCATTCCCTCAGGGGTTTGGGTTTTTACCCCATGGGTCTTCACTCGTGGAACCCATAGGGGTTGGTCTCTCCTCTAGGAGATGTTATAGCAGTGCGGAATCCCCCCAATGTTCTGCTACTTCGGGGGCCTTGTTGGCCGGTCCTATAAAGGTTTGCCAGACCTTAAGGACTTCCGCCTCCAGCGCGGACCCGTCGGTCTCCTGTTCCCAGGGGTCGGCTTCGGGTCTCCGACCCAAGCCTACAGCTACAGCTGTTGGTCGCGCTGCGTCCAAATGCCATAAAGAGGAGTTCCCCTCTGCGGAGATGGCTCCTCTGGCGGCCCCTGTTCCTCCCAAGGGGACTTCGGTCTCTATTGAGGAGGAGATGGACATCGAGGGTGCGGGCTCGGCAGAGGAAGACGATGTCATTCATCTTTCTCCTGGGCCAAGAGGGTTCACAAGGGGAAGATGGCCCTGAGACTGCTGAAGCTGAGGCTCAGCATGTGCTTTCTGGGATGCGGGTCCTCCGGGCCAACATCTCCCGGATTCTCAGGGCGGAGGTTTGCCCACCGCCTCAGCATCGTCGGCGCCTGAATCCACCATCCTTCTGGGTTCCCTGGTGGCTCCTCGGGCTTCCGTTCGCTCAGATCGGTCTCTGCCAGAAGGCAATATCATGTCTTCGGTTCTGGCCACGGCCCGGGCTCCGGTTTTAGAGAAGGACTCCTTCTCTACCCGTGCTCTCGGGTTTGTCGGTCTGCAGCTCAGTGTTGGTGAATTGTCGGAGGCTTCAGCTTCCGACTATGCCACACATGATGGGCAGCTGGCCTCTCAACCAGCACAGCTGGAGTTGAGACAGCTGGCTGCCTGGCCCGGCAAATCAGTGGACCAGGTGGTGCTCGATCCCAAAGAGCACCACAGGATGGAGAGAATGTTGCACCTCTCCATCCAAGTTCTGTCATACATAGACTTCCTGACAGTTTGTCTATACAGGGTATCCGATTTGCCTGAGTGTCGGTTATCCGAGACAGAACAGCCGACATACAGGACACGGCAGCCTTGCAGGTTCTCTGCTCGTCAATGCCGTGTTGGCTAGGCAGTTTTCAGTTCTGAAATTCCGCCCAGTCCAGTAACCCTACCGTTTCCGCTTGTTGAATGCCCCCTTCTAGGGCTCTACCCTGTTCAGGGGAGCTCTTCCTTGGGTTCAGAAGGATATGAAGGAGGACTCGGTCGCCTCAGCACTTCTGGTGAAGAGGTTTCAGGCTGAGAAGGCCAGTGCCTCGCAGGGGTCAGTGCCTCCTAAGAAGAAGGCGAAGTCTTCGGCTGCTCAGTTTTCTGCACAGCCCAAGTCCCAACCTCACTTCAACGGCAACAAGGGGAAGGGTAGGAAGGGTAAGAAACCTCCTGGGGGCAAGAAGAAGGGTTCCTGACTATTTCTGCTTCTTGGCCGCGAAAGGCGAAGGGTATGGCCGGGTGGACGGTGGTTCTCCTTTCCCGGGCTCATGTCCTTCTCCTGCAGGCTCAGGCTCCGGGTGGGCAGACGATTCTCTGGTCTGGCAGGGGCTCGATCTGCCCCATCCGGAACTCCCTGTGGGCGGACGTCTCTCTGCTTTCCTTTCCTAGTGGCAGGATATTACAGAGGACGCTTGGGCTTTTGTCGGTGGTCAGGGAGGGTCTAGGTATTCCCCTTCTTCAGGATTCGTCCCTCACCTCCTGGCCGTTTTTGTTTCTTTCCTCCTCCCGGGGATTCAGAAAGGGCACGGGTGCTCCAGGAGGAAGTAGGGACCATGCTGCCAAGGCAGAGATGCCCTTGGGGCTCACGACAGCTCCTTTGGTGTTCACCAAGTTGCTGCTGGTGTTTCCTTCACTCCTGCAGAATAGACGTCCACATCTATTTCGACGACTCCCTCATGCCTCTTTTGGTGTGGGAATCGTTAGTGAAGGACACTCGTCTGGTCCTGAAACTCTTGCTCAGAGTCGGCTTCATTCCTTCCAGAGAGAAGTCAGAGGTTCCTTCATATTAGGACTTCTTCTTCCTGGGGAACCATTTTGACATGGTTCGGGGCTTAGCCCTTCCACCTCTGGAGAAGTTTGAGAAGGTCAGGGCTCTGGCTCTGACTTTCATCACTTGGTCACTTGTCCAGGTACATTGGTTCCTCAGTTTTCTGGGGTATCTCAACTCCTTGGCATATGTGGTCCCCCTAGGGAGGATTCACATCGGACCTCTCCAGATGTTCCTCCTGTCTGACTGGGTTCCGTCATCCAGGAGGCCTGGATCCCGCTTACCCAGTCGGTCAGGGAGTTCTCTTGCTGGTGGACCATTCAGAAGAACGTTTTCCACGGGGTACCTCTGACCAAGCCTATCCCCTCTATGATCCTGTTCATGGACGCGTTCATGACAGGAATGTGAGCTTACCTCGATGGGGGAGTGGTCTGGCGAATAACTCTCAGAGCACATCAGTGTACTCGAGATGAGACTGTTCATTTGGCTCTGCAGTCCTTTAGGGGTATCCTGCAGTCCAAAGTGTGGCTACCGACAACAGTTGTCGCGTATCTGGAGAGACAGGGGCCACCAGGTCTCATGTCCTGTGTGCCCTTTCCATCCACATCCATCTTCTCTGCCAGGACATGCAGTTGACCATAGCGGTCAAGCATCTTTCTGGCAGGCTGAGTGTGTTGGTGGCCACTCTCCAGGCGCCACCAGCCGGTGTTGACGGAATGGCAGCTGTGTCCCTTGATTTTCAAGGGGAATTGTCAGGCGTGGGACAGACCTATTATAGACCTGTTTGCCACTTCCCTGAACAACCAGCTGCTAACCTTCGTCTCCCCGGTCCCAGACCGTAAGGCGTGGGCTGTGGACGCCCTTTCTCTGGAATAGGAAGGGACGTATGCATATGCATTCCCTCCCTTCAACCTGGTGGGCAGGGTTCTACAGAAGTTCTGGGAGCATCACTGCTCCTTACTTCTGAGAGCCCCTCTGTGGCCGAGGCAAGCTTGGTTTCAGGAGCTCTTGTCGTTTCTGGTGGAGGAGCCCTTGGCTCTCCCCACCAGACCGAATCTCCTTCGCCAGCCTTGGCCCAGAACGACACACTCTTGACCAGAGATCCTCCACCTTCACGCGCTGAGGCTATCTCTGGAAGCCACGCCAAGGCAGGCTTTTCTCAAGAGGTGTCAGATTGCATTGAGCAATCAATCAGGGCTTCCTCTTCTGCCGTCTACCAGTCACGTTGGATGATCTTCTGTGATTGGTGTGTCGGCAAGGAAGCTTATTCATTCGAAGCCTCTGCATTTGATTGCGGAATTCCTAATCTCTCTGTTTAGGTACCGCTATCTGCCACCTGGCACTATTGCTGGCTATCGTACAGCTATTGCCAGAGTTCTTGCTTGTTATGGCAGGAAGGAGATCGGTTAGTCCTCCTCTCTTTCTGCCCTAATCAGAGGCTTTGCTATGAATAGAGTTGTTTTTAGCGAAGAATCAGGTTCCGGGGTTCTCGCACGATCCCATCAGGATCCTGGCTGTGACTAGCTCGGAGGAGCGAGATAGGTTGCTTTGTCCTTGTCGGGCTCTTAGGTTTTATCTTGATAAAACCAGGGGGGGGCGGGGCTCTCGATCCCGTCTGTTTTGCCCATTAAACAGGGGCAACGAGATATCTCCTCCCAGTCGGTTTCCAGGTGGGTTTGCCAGGTGATTTAGTATGCTTACGAGCATTTTGATGATCTGGCTCGGGCGAGAGTGAAAGCGCGGTCTCACGAGGTCAGGGCCCTTGCTTCATCGTGGGCCCTTCTCTCAATGAGTCCTCCTTTCAGGAGGTCATGTCTGCAGTATTCTGGCAGGGCAGGGATACCTTAACAGATTTTTATCTGTGATCCCTAGCTTCCCACTCAGAAGGCCTGTATTCATTGGGACCTTTGGTGGTGGCATAGTCAGTGGCTGGGCCTCCTCGTTAGCCCCGGGCCATGTCTTTCCGTACGGCGGCATGTGGGTACACCTGCTCTTTCACAGAGAGGTCCCTTCCTTCACTTTAGCACTCTGTTCTCCCTCCCTACTACTTTGGTTGTGCTGAAGGGGCTGCCTGGCTTCTAGTCACCACTACGGTAAGACGAATTCGCATACTAAAGTTATGGTAATTATTACTGAAATGAAATTGAGGTTTTTTAATGTAAAACCAATTTTCATGATGTAATACTTACCATAACTTTATGGAGTCCCACCCTATCCTCCCCTCTTCCTTATCTGCCTGGCTGCCCCTCTGTGGGGTTTACGCCATAAAGGTTATTAGAGGAAGGGAGATCACTCTGCGTTCCTGCCGTGATGGCTCATGGATCGTAGGGAGGGCGGGATTGTTTTTCTTTTGAATCTTTTGTTGTTGGGATACAAAGATGGGTGTAGGTACTGTATTTGCATACTAAAGTTATGGTAAGTATTACATCATGAAAATTGGTTTTACATTAAAAAACCTCAAGTTTGTTTGTTGACGTGTTGAATGAGGATCATGTCATCCAGCCTGTGGCGCCAGGCTAGCTATAGCTGGTAACCTCTGGGTATATTGTATGTGCGTTCCCTGCACTACATCTAGGTGTCAATAGGAACAACTGGGTACAGAGACATGGCCAATCCATGTAACTCATTTAATGCTGTCAAAACCTGAAAATCTCCTATTGGTTGTTACATGTGTATATTATCAGTTGGTGGGCAGACATCAGTCACTATAATCTTTGATCAGTAAAACCACCAACTGCACCGGTGCATACACTACATGTATGTGGTTACCTTGTCAATGGGCAGACAATGACCTCTGTGACCTCACCGATAGTATGAAAGTGAAACATTCCTGTTTCACCCCCATGTTTTTCATTACAGGTCTCACCGTATCAAATAAACCATGTGTATTTTTTATCAAAGGTCAAAGGTCCGGCAAGTGTTCCCCAAAGCCTGAGACATAGAAGAGATAAAATGGGGGAAGTAGTAGTGAGCTGACTCGGGTACCCTGTATTTATTGATCTGTACACATTGATTTATTGTAGCACCCGAAGGTGGTAAGCAATATGGAGTTTAGTTCCTTTACTTCAATAAAAGTCAATATGCACATTCAAGATTTAACTTAACATGGGGGTTTGTGTGTCTCAGGAAGCTGAGAAACATATCAGTCTGTGCTCATAGGGTTGTGTCCTTGGGCAAGACAATGCTTTAGCATGTTTGCTCTTGGATGTCATACTAGGGATCTCCCATATGTTCTTCAGTGAAGTAGCCACTAGCAACTACAAAAAGATTCTGCCTAAAAATGACACTGGCTGTTCACATGGTAATAATAACCCCAACAAATATCTGCAACCTTATTGTTACAGGCATTAGAATAAGATACATAGTAGCATAGAAGTTTCATAACATTTAAAAAAGTCCTAAAAATGTGAAGTATAACATCTCTATGTTGTAAAATACTGTGCTAAATTGATTCAATAATATGTTGATATTTTTTGCTTATTCAACATCAAAAGATAAATCCTACAATTTATGATTTTATTGAATGGAACATTGATACTACATAAGAGATGTATTGCCGATCTTCAATATATCTTTCTATCACAACCAACATCATAACTCAGGACTTTTTTTCACTTGTTTGGGAAGGGGCACTTTGGGAAGAAAACAGTTTATTTGGGAAAGAAATTTTCAGTATATCACCAAATTTAGGGATTTGGCTGCGGTATAAAATAATTTCATTGTAACATTTCTATTTGACTACTAGTACTAGCAACCATAAATATTCACATCATGCAGATATCTTGTGGCCTGGCAAACTGATATTTCAACAATGCAGATAAAAAGGTCGATCAAATTAGAGAATCCCTTACAAGAGCCCCTGTCTTCCATTTTCCCACCAGCTGCAAAGTACCCTTCGCAAAACTCAACTGATTCAACTTACATTAAAAACTCTCAGTTGCACATACATTCATGTTCTTACTCTTTTTTTGTGCGTGGGCAATATTCGTTCAAACCATTTAAGTCAGGCCCTTAAGGTAGTTATCTGGTCAAATATTATACAAGGAGGTCCAGTTTACTATATAAGCCTTACCATGTACAACAGCCATTAAAATATCAGTATTAATGGATATATATACATGTATTAAATCTCTCTTCTCCCTGGGATGGGGTTGATAGCTCAGGTTAGAGGAGGGAGCTGGTCACCTCTTATGGGTTCAAGGCCTCCTCCCTGGGATGGAATTAATAGTTAAGATTAGGGGAGGGAGGGGGTCACCTCTTGTAGGTTCAAGGCCTCCTCCCTGGGATGGAATTAATAGTTCAGATTAGGGGAGGGAGGGGGTCACCTCTTAAAAGTTCAAGACCCAACCAATCCCCTGGATGTTGATTGCCACTTCATTATTATATATATGATATGTATGGGGATACATGAATATTAATGATATCATAATTGATGTCAAATATGATATCAGCATTATAATATATATAGAGCTATGGCTCTTGATTAACAAAACCACATGGGGAGTGTTTGCATTTTAATGTACTTAACACAATGTTATACAATGATATTTTATTAATATATAACAACAAATTTGAAATTCTCCTCTAACTTACTATTGAAAAATAACAGTTGATCCCTTGACCCAGAGATAACAAGGATAATGTCACAGTATAAATCATCATTTTTTTTTTGTGGTACACATTGACAGTTACAGAATAATTTACTGTGCTAATTTACAACTGAATAGTGCTATGTACATTTATCTCCTGATAATTAGGGTAGCCCTGATGTTTTTTTTTTAACTCAGAGTCATCCTGGACTCATGACCATGATTGTCCTGTGATGAAACTCCCTCAATTTTTTAGAACCCTCTTCATCTCTCAGTAGTGGGACTTTTGGAAATGGTGTTTTGAACTTCTCTGAAAAAATCTTCAAAACATTACTGGGGTAATATATTGCAAATAACATATACATTTTCAAATCTTTCACAGAGGAAACAAATCACATGGAAATACTTGATAACCCATCTTTCAATGTTTTCAGTTTTGCAATTGTTGGCACCAAACATCAGAACAGTAATATTTGCATATAGTTCAGTTTTTATATAAATCTAATGATTTTATGTTATTTTCTCAATAAATGATGATATTTTAGTGTCCTTCATGATAATTAATTGTACAAAACAAACAGCAATTTATAGTGAAGAAATTAAAGCAGGCCTTGTCCCTAATGAATAAATCCATATGTGCCGCTGCAGATGTCATTCCTCCAAACTCCATGTATACCAGATATTATAAAACACCAATCAATGGAGGACATTGTTCTTGTATTGCTATATTTGAATCTGATACATCAATATTTCATACAATGAGTGTTCAGTTACACTACATTTAATACAACCCTTATCAAGAAGACATGTCTATACTGTAACACACACTAGTGTACTAATGTATATATAAATGTGCTTGCAATTTTATTATTACCATACATATAAATACTGTATGCCACATTTTACTTCATGTGTTAAGGGGACCAAATTGCATTCTATTTGTATGGAAATCACAAAAGAAGAGGAAATTTCACTTGTGAAAAAAAAAATCATTCTTGAAAAAAATAAGCATGTGGGAAAGCAATTTCTACCGTCAAATTCCCTTTCAATTTTTTTTTCATGTCATGTAGTATGAGCAGGAGACAGACTGGGGTTGACTGGCAGTCTTGCTGGTGTAAGTATAGCCAGATCCTATCACAGGATGTATCATTACACGGACGCTGCTTTTACCAGTCTCCCAGCCACATCTTAAAACTAGGAACTGCAGCAACATTAAAGGGTTGGCTTTGCTATGATGAGGAATCTCTAATTAATGCATGATGCAGCAATACGATACAGGCAACTAAACAAGTATGATTCACGGCTTAGACTCATCAATTCTTTTTTCTTTAAGAGCTATATTATGTAAGTAAATGTATTCCTGTTGGTTTCAGTTGGTTTATGTTACTAGTTAGGTATTGTCATCAATCCACTTACATGGTACAGATTTAAACTGCATTTATATGGATAAATAGCAAAAGTACACAGTTACTTTTATATACTTAGTGTTCATACACCTCTACCGATACAGAATATTATATACAGAGATATAATACACCTGTACAAATAAACATATCATTATTAAATAATACTGGTGTATATGTGTAGATTATTAAATCAAAGTCATAATTATACCTAGCAATATTACATTACACAAAAGATGTCAAAAATTAAGCATTGATTCAGACAAGCAATATTGTCTTAATGAATGAATTAATCCACAAACGAAACATTGTTAATGCTTTAAAATGTTTATAAATGCCTATTTAGGTCTTATGGTGGGAGAAAAAGAAAAAAAATGTTTATAATTATACACACAAATGTCATATACATATGTCTACAACATATTTATTAAAGTGTGTTTTGCATTTCACAGGGACTATACTAGGTGACAAAATCCCAATAGTTTGTCAGTTCCATGTTAGCCTTCATTGTGACTTAGACTTCAAGCTGACATGGGTCACCCAGGTGTTAATGATGTATTAATGAACACCAAACTATGTACATTTGTACATCTTATAGGTAGGTTATTGATACCTAGCCAAAGGTAGGTGTTTCTCTTGATTGAGTATTGAGAATGTGTCCATCAACTCAGTTATAATTATTGGTGATCACACGGCCACAATACTAGATTAACTAGGCTTGTGACATTGTGACATAATGATGACAGGTCCATTGTAGCTGTTTTCTTTTGATGCATTCTTACCTTGTGTGACTTGGACATGGCCCCTAGGGCTTGAACCTCATGATTCACATGACGACCCTCTTGATGACAGACATAGCAGACAGGAGTTTTACAAACTAAACAGTACATACTAAGATGCTCTTCACCATGTTCCCGACATTTTGCCTCTTTCCCTTTATTTTTGGCACGAATTATTGCTTTCCCCTGTACTGGGTCCACCAGGTTGTGTTTAGCTAGAGACCCCCGAGACGGGTGACATCTATTTTTGCAGTTTTCACAATAAAATACTTCACATTGTTCACACATGACTGAAGCAGCTTTGTTTTCTTGGTCACACAATTCACATTTAATGAAAACATTGACTTTTTTATTATGGTCACCACAATACTTATCAACAATAATTTCCAAAACTTTATTTTTTGGTAGTGAATGATAACCATTTTCATCCAAGAAAACGTTTTTCTTACAGACCGGACACTTAATTCCGTAAACACTTCCATGGACTGCTTGAAATATGTTGGATATGCTGGCTGTTCCAACATAACTATTAGGTCTACTGTTACAGACAACACCGCTGTCCGTTTCACTAACAAGGCTAACTTTGTCGATGTCGGGAAAGTCTTTCGTTTCCGAATCAGCTATGACAGGTGTAGCAGGATCTTCAATTTGGGAAATAAAATTCTGTGACGGTTCCTGAATCTTTTCAGCACATCCTGAACACAAAGAATGTGAGCACGGAAGCACGAGAGGGTCACAGAAAAATCCAGAACACCGAGGACATTTTAATTCCTCCTCCATCCTGACACACCTGTCTTGTGTATGTTTTGAAGGAAGCGCTCTAGCTAGCATGCTCATTGAATATGCAAATTACACAAACGAGAAATCGCGAGAGCTCTATAAATGATAAGAAAAGTTTACGCACCTCGAACTGATCGGTTCGCAACCGATCAAGTATACACACTTGTATTATTCAGGGTTATCAATGGCAGCTTCCACAAAAGTCGGAGTCCTAACGGACAGGATACTTTTTGTGGGCAAACGATGGAATCATCGATGCTTAAGAAGTTTAGCATGTTCGCAACAAAAGAGAAACATACAAAGGTTGTTTATAAATAGTTTTATATTCTTAGAATTGACTGCCACCTCAAAATTTACTGGAGTGGATATGTAATCTTTATCGGTCAGTGGCGTTAGGTAACAGCTGTGTACAGGTGTAAACTTAGACGGATACAAATATTGTTTCATCTCAAGTTTCCTCGTACAAACAGTTGCCAATCGACTCTTTCGCATCAGCAGTTTTAAAGTATTATCATTAAAACATGGACATTTCTAAATTAACCGTTCAGGATATTTAATCATCATGTGTGCATGAATAACGGTACTTTCACTTTGCTAGGTGTTTGCGTAAGAGACGCATGTACCTGGGTATAACATACTAAGTGAAACTATTGACGTTGAATATTTAGTTGAACTGTTAATTTAAACGTAGCAAAGCATTTCATTGCAATCAGTACAAACGATGTGATTAGCACAAAATCTGTGTAGTGAAATTAAACTTTATGAAGGTATCCAGAGTTATTTCCCTTCTTGTGCTGAAGTATAGTTGCTTTGAAATTTTACAAGACCTGATAAAAATTAAAATAACACAAAAGATATGCATGGAATCATTCTTTCTTTAAAATTTAAAGAAACTTAAAAATGACCTTGACTTGTCTTCAAGATTACAAGGGTCAGATTTGTTAAAACCTTTACATGACTTCTTCTCATAAACTAAAAGGCAAAGAGGCGTAATATTCGACTGGTATGTTGCTACAATGAAGCTTGACAAAGTTTGCAAAAAAAATGACCTTGACTTATATTTGTCACAGACATCAAATTTGTTAAAACCATTAAACAATTTCTTCTCATGAACTAAAAGGCCTAGAGGCATGATACTTGGCTAGTAAGTTAATAGGATGAAGTCAGAAAAAAGTTTGTAAAAAGAAATGACCTGGACCTTTATTTGAGGTCATAGGGGTCAAATTTGTGAAAACAGTAAAAAAACTTCCTCTGATTTACATAAGGCATAAAAGTATGGTATTCACCTGATAGGTTTCAAGAATAGAGTCCAACAAAGTTTGCAAAAAGAAATAACCTTGATCCTTATTCAAGGTCAAAGATGTCCAACTTGTAAAAATTGTGACATTACTACTTCTGTCTTACCAAAAGGTGCAGAATTTCTTCTGTCTTACCAAAAGGTGCAGAAGCATTGTATTTGACTGATAGGTTGTTAGGATGATGACTGACAATGTCTGTGAAAAGAAATGATCATGACCCATGTCAAGGTTATTGGGATCAGATTTTTTGAAACCTGTAAATGATTTCTTCTGGTAAGCCAAAAGTTTGAGAAGCATATTTTGAAAGGCGTTTCTAGGTAAAAGCCAAACAAAATTTGAGAAAAAAGAAAGAATTTATTTAAAATCCAGGTCCATAACTTTCAATGTTTAGAGAGTTGAATATTTGAAGCTCTGTGTTATGGAAATTGGTTAAAACCCACCTTAAATACCAATGGTGTAGTAGTCATTATATTTGTGATATTAACACTGATTCTATGTATGTTGAAGATTGAATACTAGGTGAGTGAGTCTGTGTTAACAGGAATTGAGAAAAATCCAAATTTTGACAGCAACTAGATCTTATGCACACTACTATATTCTGGAACATAAGCAAAAAAGATAACACTCTGGTATTTGTATTTACTTTGGCACAAGAAATATAACAACTTAGTTATGATAACGAGAGAAAATTCAGCTAATTTTTTAATTTGTATTACATGTAAGCTTTACAGAGTTACTTCCCCTGATTGGATTGTATCTAAGGACCAAGCAATCACATTGTTTTTATACAGTGTCCATTTTATATAGAACTAGTGATGCTGGACATCAGTATTAGTATACATGTATTTTAGTTACTGTGACAATTAATATTAATACCAACCATGATTTTTTTTAGATTCAGAAAAAAATTTAAAACAGCCAATTTTTTTTGAAAATTTGAACAGACCTGAATATTGAAATATTATAATTTGGTAGGAAATCTAAGGAAAAAAACATATATTCATGGATATATTGTAAGGTTCAGTGACTTTGAAGGAAACTAAAACATTGTTATGTGACATTTCACTTTGTAGTGACAGTCAGGGCAGCTATGATGTCATAGTTGTAGGCGGTGGAATTGTTGGATTGGCAACAGCCAGAGAACTTATTATGCGTCATCCAAGCCTATCATTTGCTGTTGTAGAAAAGGAAAAGGAAATTTGTAAGATGAACTGATGGACTTTTCTTACATCCCTGTAATTAAGGCATAGCATATTACCTCCCTTTTATTACCACCTCTAAATACTGTAGACTAATCACCAAATCATAAGTCATAATCATGAAATGAACGAAAAAGGAAAAATTTTTGGATATGATAACATGTCACAAACTTCACCTCAGTGACCTTTGTAAATGATGTAGTCTTCATATCAGTGCAGTGTCCTTGAAACATCTGGCACAGTACATGTCTATCTTCTTAGGTTTCATGTTACCAATTAAATCCAGATTGAAAACAGAAAGAACATAAAATATGTTATTTTTTGATTGTATGTTTTTTAATTAATGTAGATTGGTAATGAATTCATCAATGAGTATTGTTATGAGGATGTTTGATTATCAACTTAATTATTCACTTCTAACAATGTATTGTAATCAGCTCTTCATATTTACAACAGAGCCATGTAATTCACACATTGTTAAAGTAGACATCATTTACAATGGGTCAAATAGAGAATGAAGTATGTCAGTGTCACCAAATACATTGTAATACATATTTTCATGCATATAGGTGAACAGAATTTTCAGCAAAATTGTTGCACAGTATCAAAGAAAAGCTAATACATTGTACATTTGTATCATTTATCACACTTTGTATTGGGAAGATGTAGGTTTTTCTTTCCTGAAAACTAATTCTATATTGTTTTTAATGTAAAATGTGAACTAAATCACATGTTACACATTGTACAGCTATGCACCAGAGTGGACATAACAGTGGGGTTATCCATGCTGGGATCTACTACCAGCCTGGCTCTCTCAAGGCCAAGCTCTGTGTGGAGGGACTTGAACTCTTGTATAAGTATTGTGATGAAAACAACGTTCCCTACAAAAAATGTGGGAAGGTAATAAAAAAAGGGCAAGCTTTTATATGGGGAGTGGGGTTATTGTCATTTAAATACAAAAATGAAATTTGCAAATATGATGTGTAAAACAAGAAATTTTGATACGTATATTTAGGAAATATTGATCTTCAAATGCATTAAGATATAGTACTGGGCGCATACTGTGGCAGGAATAAAATACTACAAAATATTTGTAATGTCATCTTCACTAATCAAGAATTACAAGTCACCTGTTTCTCTTCGGTTTGTGTATCAAAATCCTTGGTTTATGTTATAGATGATGTGTACTGTAGTGATATAAACAATTTACAGTTGATAGTTGCGGTAAACGAAGAAGAAATACCTCGACTGGAGACATTGATGGAGAGAGGGATAGAAAATGGAGTGAAAGACTTGCATATGGTGGAAGCAGATGGGATAAAGGAAATAGAACCTAATTGTGTGGTAGGTTATGTACAGGATTGAGTAATAATTCCAACAATTTGGATTAATTTTCATTTTTTGGACAGTTTTGGTAGTTAGGAAAGTAAATACATTATATTTAGAAACAGATGAATTCAAGTAAAATAGATAAAACTACAATGTTTTTCACAGTCTAAGTACTATTACAGTGTTGTGCAGGTTGACATCATGTAAGCAGCATATAACAGTATGTTGAAAGAAAGTATTTTTTATTTTTTTTGCAGTGTTTATCACAATAGCAGTATATTGTGAGTACATTAACAGTATTTTGATGGAATATTAACAGTATGCAGTATATACAACATGATAACAGTATGATGTTGTGTTATAGGGACTAAAGGCTGTGTACTCCCCACATACAGGAATCATAGACTACAAGGTGGTAGCTCAGTCTTATGGCAAGGTTTTCCAGAATCGTGGTGGTAAGGTCTTCACAGGATTTGAGGTTAACAAATTTGATGTGACCAAGGAAAGTTCAAGTGAGACAACGGATGGTATAGAGTATCCTGTCACAATCAGAGCAAAGCAGGTAAACAGCTTTAGTTTTCTCTTTGAGGTAATCCTAACAACAATTTATAGATTTCATTCATTGAATATTTTTCTATCACTGCTAGGACACACAGTAAATAGCTTTGTTTTAATTATCTATTAGCAATCTGAATGCTGATACAATACCTCTTTTACTATATACATAGTTTCTTATGTAAAATGTGTTTAAAGATTAATTTTATCATAATTATGGTCTTACATTTTTGTCAAAATGTGCAAATACAGATCCTTATGTTATGTTTTCTGACCAGGGCCAGGAGCTGAAGTGTCGATATGCTATCACTTGTGGCGGCCTGTTTTCTGATAGAATAGCAGAGCTCTCAGGCTGTCACAGAGAACCCAGAATTGTTGGATTCAGGGGAGACTACTTACTTCTTAAACCAGAGAAAGCAAACTTGGTTCGTGGCAATATATACCCAGTAAGTAATGGGGCACAGGTTCATTGTGTTTAGAAATTCAAATGTCTTGACAAAATACTAAGTTTTCTATTTATAGTATGTATCTTGCAGCTGGATATGGCATTGAAGAATAATTTATTTTGTCCAATGAAAATACAGATGCCATTTTCGTAATAAGGTCATTTGAACAAAACTGTGTATCAAACTTTTTCGAAGGTTAGATATTAAAACTGTCTGGATTACAAAAGAAAGATATGAAATTGTTTCACACTGTTGATGTGCTTCTTCATTGTCTTTGACTTTAATCTCTATGGTTGTCGTTATGTTAGGTGCCTGACCCCAGATTCCCATTCCTTGGAGTTCACTACACTCCACGCATGAATGGAGATGTCTGGCTTGGTCCGAATGCTGTGTTAGCATTCAAAAGAGAAGGATACAAATTGCTGGACTTCAGTTTTAAAGACACTGTTGATGCTTTAAGCTTCAGGTAAGCATGTATCTACATGTAGATAAAAGCAGTACTTACATCAATGTATATTAAAACTAGCTTTAATATCTTGTGAAAACATTTGATTTAACAAGGATATTTTCAACAGTTTTACTATAGGCATTTAATGCAAACTTTGTCGACTGAACGTTGATTTTATCATATTCAAAACTTGAGAATCCATTTACTGTCGTAGTTTGACTCTAAATGTTTTATCAAAGATAACAAAAGTGTATCAAATGTCATACTATGACATCTCACTGTTTCTTAATTCTTCTTGTAAGAAAATATTTTCTTGTATAGTCAAGGCCATAGGTTGCCAAGTACTGACTTTTAATCTTAAACCCTAAAACATGAATGATGGGGAAAAGAATAAAATGTAACAGGATATGTAACTTTGACAAAGTAAACTGTATTATAATCTGTCATTTACAGCAGTATATGAAGGATGCTGAACACCAAAGTATCGTAATCAAAGTCTCTTAATTAAGAATAAAGAGTAATATATTCAGATGTCTGAGGGGAGGCAATTCAGATTTCACTGTGTGATTTTGAGGCTAAATGTAACACAGTTCAGCCTATTGCTACAAGCTCCTGGGGTAGATGTTACAACCAATTCTAACTCTCTTATTGGTCGAAAAATTCCAATGAGTTAACCACACTACCAGGTGACACTATTCAGATTAAGGTTTTCAAAGATCATGAACTGGGGTTGATTTGGTTTGTACATTAATTGTAGTTTA
This sequence comes from Ylistrum balloti, assembly GCF_031769215.1. Taxonomy (NCBI): domain Eukaryota; kingdom Metazoa; phylum Mollusca; class Bivalvia; order Pectinida; family Pectinidae; genus Ylistrum; species Ylistrum balloti. The sequence continues at coordinate 16,406 of NW_026782068.1, read as the reverse complement.
TTATCCAAGATGGGACAATATGGCAGAAGGCACAGGATTATGAGGTTACTGATATCTATGTACTTAGAAGCCTATTTAAAATTGTCAACAAGTGACAATCAGAAACAGTAAGAGTTACACCAACTCCTCAAAAATATATTTAAAAACAATCAATATAGTTAGCGACATCAATGATATGATCATAATACACCTTTGAACTAAATTTTATGTTGATACAATGTATTTGTAAAATTGGTTCAGATATGAAGAGTTAATTTTCCTTTACTGCTGGCTACTCATGTGTACATGGTGTGCCTATCATGATCGTATATGGATTTAGGCCTATTGTATATGTTATATTGTTATATGTGTAATAACTATGAAGTGTACATTGTTCTATCATTTACCTATAGGCATATCAGTTTTAAATATTCAAGTGTTAATAAAGGTAAGTATGCATGTTCAAGAGGGTACGTGAGTAGAAACGGGACTACAGGAGAAAGCGGCAAATCAAAATGGTCGTGTAGGTCACTCACCATTTGAATCCTTCCGGAAGCAGGTGCATACATACCTGAGTTGTGATTTCCATGAAAGGGTTGGTGAGAGAAGTGGAAGAGACATGGTAAGGGTCTTAAGAGGAACTGAATGTGTTTGATCTACTGAAATCAAGTACTTTTTCAAGCCAAAACTGTCACGTCAAAATGGGGGTGCACATTATACACAGAAACGTGCCATTCTTGGGGTTATCATTCCCGAGTTCTGCATCCGCCATATTGGATTATCTCCCTTCACATAGTTATATGTAAGAGTCGTCGGTCATAAATGATAGTTTGGGGATAAAAACAACAAAAAATAAAAATTTTGAACGTTTAATCATCGGCCATACCCGCTAGCATTACGGTGAATCTATTTTTTTTTTTCGTTTCCCATCGTTCGAATAGTCACGGTCTTACTATTGGTCTGAGTTATAGTAGTGTCTGAAGGTAGATCGAAAGTAAGTGTTGTTTGGTCATGATTCCCAATACTTGATGAGTCAATTTTGTATGTCTGCCTCATTTTGATGATGTAACTCTGGAATTCAATGAGACTGTCTTTGCAGTCGTCCCAAAAGTTTTTGGGCGATTGTCGTTCTCCATCTCTGGGTGTTTCACTGTCGTTCCTCTGTCAGCCCTTCTGGTCAGGACTTTAGTCGTTCTTCTTTTTTCTTCCATGCCCTGATATTTGACTATGGAATGTTGGAAGTGGCGACCTGCGGCAAGAAGAAGTGTCTCGTCATAGTCAATGGTGTCCGGTTTTTCTTTCGCTGTAAACGATGTCCGCTGTTTCCCCATGTCGAAGTCAATGTAAACAATCTATAACTAAGTACCTTCGGATACCGTGGTAGGTACAGATATGGGGACAAGGTAGGATTGAAAATTTACAGACAGTTAAAACAACATCGTTTTCTGACCAATAGCACGCATTCAGCCCAAACCGGGTGTCATCAATCTCCTCATATTCAACGTGTTACGTTGAGAACCGTTAATTATCCAAGTCTTTCATGCTTGTTAAGTCAGGCACATAAGTGACTTTGTTTACATAAGGTAATTAAATGTGTTAGGGTCTCGCTCATTGTGGTTTCCTAATTATCAATGGATCAAACCACATCAACTGTTTCATCGCGGTAACCAGTAATGAATTAATCTTTCAGTAGAAAATGTGTTTTTTAAATATTTTTTATCTGACCCCAAAAAAGTACCTGTGCATTATACCCGAGTGCGCATTATACCACAAATTTATGGTAGATGTGTTGTGCACCACATGACAGCTGTGATACAAACCTACATGGAAAGTGACATTTAGCTTTTGAATGTATGAGAGTGTGATTGTAAGTGTGTGTACATAATTTTGAATTTCTTTCATATACATATAAATGTATATAACGTTGGTAAATAAACTTATAAATATTGTATTACATATCGTCCTGTGATCTCTCAGCTGTTGACCGATCGTCCAACGTTACAAAAATGGTGGCAGGGGTGGGATGATTGGTTGCTGTTGTAGATATGTAGGCTGATTGTTGTTATCTGTATAGTTAGAAGCTAAGATTAGCTTGTTAGTGTCCAATTCACTTTTACCAACGTTACATCCCCCCTTTCTGAAGAAAGTGGCTACACTTTTAGCTCACTCACGTCGCATTGATTAATCTGGATACTCACCCATGGTGATATCTGTGTTCTACTGAGATAATCAACCAATATTGTCCCTTCCTTGAAGTGCCTGAATTTGAAACCTATAGGATTGCAGAAGCAAGGCCCGTCTTATTAGGTGACTGTTGGCAGTCTTTGAGCATTGTAAGTAAGTGAGAGGCTGACGATCTGTTTCCATCACAAAATCTTTCCCATATAGATACTGTTGGAATGTCTGAAGTCTTCGGAACAGCTCTCGAAGAACAACCAGGTGATCTTCAAACGAATGCGTATAGATCAAAATGTCATCTACAAAACTATCACGTTTCTTAGCCCATTTAAGACTTTCCACATGAGTCTGCATATTGTTGCTGGTGCATTTACAAGGCCGAAAGGTATCATGTGAAACTGGAACAGTCCTACAGGCATGTTTTCTCCTTGGCTCCATCAGCCATCAGTACCTGCCAATATCCTTTGGTGAAGTCCAACATCAAAAAAATATCAGAAACCTCAGAGTCAAGAAAACATATCTTCTGTGTTTGGCATTGGTTCAGCATTGAAAACCGTTATTCAGTTGAGTTGGTGGAAATCTATGCAGAACCTATTGGTACCCTCCTTCTTTTTGACAATGACCACAGGTGCAGCATAAAGCGAATTAGCAGCTCGATAACCTGCATCTCTAGCATCTTGTCTATCTTGTTTTTGATAGTCTCCCTTGTGCTGAATGAAAGAGGGAATGGCTTCACCTGAACAGGATCTTGATGTGGTCAAGATATCATGCTCCACCAAATAGGTATCTCCTGGAATAATGGTCAATACATCACAAAATTCACCTAGCATATCTTTCATTTCCGTCTTCTCTTCTCCAGTCAACATCTCACCTATTGACACACCATCTATAGTTTCTTCCCCAGCAGTTGTGGAAGCACTTCCAGTTTGCTGTCTATCATGTAGTGTTCTGTCTCTGCATCGTCATCAATCACAGCAACTGCAATACGTCCCGATGTGACGTTATTGGTTCTTTGTCCACATGTAGTTTTCTTCTCTTCCTCCTTCGTCTCATAACATTTCTTCAGTAAGTTGATGTGTAATGTCTTCACTTTTCCGTCAACATCAACTTTGTAGTCAATTGGTGCTAGTTGTTCCTTAACTTTGTACAGTCCTCGCCATTGTAACGGTTTATTCTTCTTGGTAGGAAGTATTATCAATACCTGGCTGCCAACTTTCAGATTTCAAAGTTTTGCTCATCTATCCTAGTGCCTCTTCTGACGACTTCTTGACACTTGTAGACTTTTGTGACAAGACGACAGGTTTCCGTGAGCTTTTCCTTCAAGTCCACTACATATTGGTAAGTTGTCTTGATTTCATCATCTGGAAGCTTTTAATTCCAAAGTTCCTTGACGATCATCATTGGCCCACCCACAGTCCTTCCATACAGAAGCTCAAAGGTCAAAACTTTTTCACAAGCGTGTTACACATTAGATGATATGATGTGGTAGTTAAAGGGTGAAATGACAGAATCCTACTAACTTCCTTCATCACTTCCTAGGTGAATTGAGTCCCTTGATCAGTTAACATCTCCGAGGAAAAACCAACATGACTGAAAATATCGACTAATGCCTCTGCTACTCGCTCTGCTTCGATTCCAGGTAGTGGTACCGCTTCCGATTACATCTTGTTGCATAGTCAACAACTGTAGGGATATAACAATTCTTCCTATCAGTTGGAGGTTGAATAGGTCCTACTAAATGAACTAAATGAAATGAAAGGGGTGTCAATGGCATGGTTCCTAGAGGTGCTTTCACCACTCTTCCTTTTGGGAATGTACACTGGCGAATATCACAAGATCTGAAAATCTTGTAGTATCGGCTTGTACTCCTCACCAGAAAAACTCTTCAAGGACTCTGCATTGTATGGCGAATACCAAGGTGTCCTGCCATGATCGATTCATGGGCCATTTTTAGTACTCTCGAGCGAAAGGGTGTTGGTACTACTAATTGTCGGAACTCTCTACCAATGGCAACCTTCTGGCTTTGAAATTTCCGATAAAGAATCCCGTTTCACACGAAAATACGACAATGTTCTTCCATCACAAACTTCACCTGGCTCTGCTAGCTTCCATATCTTACTTAGTGTCTTATCCTCCTTTTGGTCACGCTTTAGATCAACTATGACACAATCTTCTAATGGTAATGGTACTTTCATTGGCTTGTAGTTCATATCTCTCTCTTTCCACTGCTTGTACAGCTGGCTTCCTAACCTTCCATTCTGGGTCTGAATCCTTAGGTTCCCTCACACCCTTGACATTGCAAGCCTTTTCCTTACAACCACTCCATCACAATCATTGTCCCTGAGTACAGTCACAACACGTTTGCCAACATACCCTCTCCTCATCAGTGGTGATCTCTTTCCCACTCCAGAATCACATGAGTTGCTCAAGCTGACAATGGTCTCTTCACACCTACCATGTACTTTACTAGATGGTTTCCTAGTATCTTTACCTTTTGCCAAGCTTTTACACTTTGTCCTGAATCTGAATGAATTGCCTTCAGCAACATCTACAGATACCACTGCAATATTCTTTGTGTTTTCCTGTTTCTTGTTCCTACGCTCAAACCATAAGTGCCCCGTCTTCCCATATGAATAACACTGTCTGTTGCTCTTGTTGTTTCCTGGTTTCCCTGTCTTAGTGTCAGATATATTGGTCTGATTCTGGGACGACGTCCTCACCAGACGCTTGTTACTCAATTTCAATTTCATCATTCCCGATGTAGATCCACGAGCCTCGGCATACTGGTCGGCTAACATAGACATCTCCTGTATGGTTTTCGGAACAAGTTCCTTGAGAAATAAGGCTAAATCCTTTCCACAACAGTGGATGAATTGGTCTCTTACATCAGGTCTTTTAGGGATTCAAAATTCTTCTCAGTCTTTGCCATGTCAAGCCCTCTCATAAAATAACTGTCCAATCATGCAGAAAACTGAGCAAATGTTTCCCCTGATTCTTTTCTTGCTGACTGAAACTTCTTCCGAAATCCTTCCTTGGTTAGTTCAAACCTCTTCAGAAACGCTTTCTTTAATTCGTCAAAATCCAATGCTTGTTCCATGGGGAGGTGAGAAAACACATCCAGAGCTCTACCTTTTAACAAAGCACTAAGGTTTACTCCTCATTGCTCCTTCCAACCTTGGGCAGTTGCATATCTGTCAAATTGATTAATGTAAGAATCCATGTTATCATTTCCTTACTCAAAGGCTGGTATCTTAGGTCCTCTGGTAAATTGTGTTTGCTCCTGTGACATGCCTGTTACTCCTTCAGTCTGTCTTGTTTCTTCTTCCTTAAGCAGGGCTATCTTTCGTGCATATTCTCTCTCTGCTTGTTCCTCTCTCAACTTCTCCATCTGTATTTCATGTTGCCTACCAGCTTCAGCTTGCCTTTCATTTCATGCCCTCTCTTGTTTATCACATTCTGGAACCTGTTGATCCTTCACGAACTGCTGCAACTTGTCATCTGTAAGCCCAAGCTTGGTTGCAATGTCGTAGAGCTTCTCCAGATTTGATATAATGATACTTTAAAACAATCTTCAATTACCATGCACTATAAATACCAAACAACAACTCACAAACCTCACAAACTTGTTAACCTGTAATTTGGCCATTCCCAAGACTGACCTACCTGGTAATCTACAATAGGTGGTACCTCCCACAACCTGCTGTCTGACTACAAAACAAATCTTAACAATTTGGTTAAGGTGAATTGTAACAAGCTAATTGTAACTTCTAACTAAACAGATAACAAAAATCGGCCTGCATATCTACAACAGCAACCAATCATCCCACTACTGCCACCATTTTTGGTAACGTTGGACGATCGGTCGACAGCTGAGAGATCACAGGACGATATGTTATACAATATTTACAAGTTTATTTACCAACGTTATATACATTTATATGTATATGAAAGAAATTCAAAATTATGTCCACACACTCACAATCACACTCTCATGCCTTCAAAAGCTAAATGTCACTTTCCATGTAGGTTAGTATCACATCTGCCATGTGGTGCACAACAGATCTGCTTGATTTCAGTAGATCAAACACATTTAGTTCCTCTTAAGGCCCTTACCATGTCACATCTATACATTCCACGTCTTATGATCATGGAGCTAACATACCCTCTGCAGAAGGGGACATCACTGATGTGCTGGAATGCGACTTCTGGCTCTACAGATGACCTGAGGACCGCCACCTCACTGACGATTGTTGTCAGTATTATTATTGAGCTATCTTCTGTATATGCGACTCGAGTATGTATGTGCCTGCATTCGAAGGATTCTAACAGTGAGTGACATACATGACCATTTTGATTTGTAGCTTTCTCGTGTAGTCTGGTTTCTACTCGCGTATGCTCTCGAACAGGCATCCTTACCTTTAATAACGTGTGAATATCTAAAACCGATATGCCCATAGGTGAATGATAGAACAATGTACAATTCATAGTTATTACACACACAACATATACAATAGTCCTAAATCCATATGTGATTGTTACAGTGTCACACTAAAGGGTAACATCTTCAAACTATTTATCTTAAAATAGTAAATAAAGTTTGTGACAATAAAAATATGATGCTAATATGATTATAATACATTGATTCACTAAGTTTCAATTTCATAATGACTGAGGTATGAAGATTTTACTCTAGCGAGATCAACAGCTAGGCACATGTAGCTTGGGTTATCTGGAAGCATCTTAAGACACTATTGCCTGAATTGCTTCAAGAATTTAGCAACATCAGAAGATATATAAATTGTTGATATGATCATAATACTTTTTGTACCAAGTTTGGTATTGATATTTGTAAAATTGGTTGAGTTATCATTGATAAATTTTCTTCGGTCACTGACAGTACACATATATATTTTGTATCAAACTTGAGAGCAGCATCCTTTTGTTGTTTGTTGTTGTTATATGTTGATTCAATGGGAATGAAATGAATAACAAGAAAAAAACTCCATCCCAAAATCTATTTAACAGACATCTACATCTAACGACCACCTCACCTAACAACCACCTGACCTGATGACCACCTCACCTAACAACCTCGCTATTACAGGCATTTTTTTTCAATCTCTTTTTTTTTCACTATCTATCTTTGTATTAGTCACTTCAGTATTTCAACCATCCCACTATTTCTTATTAGGACCACTTCTTACAGTCCCAACGACCACTAATTAACGATAATTGACCTCACAATTACGACCAAGTTCTGACCAGTGATTAAAGTTTACCTAGTGGGCAGTGAACCGCGACCACGTGTGTAGTTCTCGACCATTGTTTTTGTCACGGGTTACCGACCCTGTCAACAGGTGGCATTACACAAAGTAAACATCATTGTCAGATTAACTTGGCCTTCCCGTGTGAAACTACGTGTCAGACATGTTTTAATAGCGATCTATTGTTTATCAATTATATATTGATAGATCGGTAGATATGCTGTTAAACCCTTATAAGCCCTGCATACCCAAAGCTGAATTATATAGTCTTTTTGGCCGATTCTCCTTTGCTTGCACATCCACAAGTTGTCCAGGGGTTTTAATTATTTTTATAGCGATGTTTCACTCTCAACATCATTTGAGCAATCAAAAGAACATGTATATGCAAATTTTTTATGACATATTTTCACTGTCACAAAACTTAGATGAACTTTATCAAGCAATGGCGACACCATGTAAACAAAACGAGTTATCACGATAGCTAAGAAAGGACTTATGGAAGAGGAAGCTGTCCAGATCCATAGCTCTTAACAACAGCCTATACTGGACTCTTTTTCAAGTAAAAAGACAATTTCATTTCAGTAATAATTACCATAACTTTAGTATGCAAATACAGTACCTACACCCATCTTTGTATCCCAACAACAAAAGATTCAAAAGAAAAACAATCCCGCCCTCCCTACGATCCATGAGCCATCACGGCAGGAACGCAGAGTGATCTCCCTTCCTCTTACCTTTATGGCTGCCGACGAGTGCGGAGGTGTCTGAGCTAAGTGCTTTTCTTACTCCTTCTCTTCGTACTGCCATTGTCGTTTGAGTATATTGTTACTCTATTAGTAGTCTATAAACCCATCTCCCAACTTATATTGTGAAATTAAGTATTGTCATTTGTTTATTTTGACCGTATTTCCGGCTGTTTTTTCCTCCATGTATTCGAGTGCGTGACTACTTGTCTCGTTGCTCGGATTTGCGTGAAGTTGGAATTTGTTTTCTTGCTGCTTTGTCGGCCGTGTTGTACGGCCGTTTTATTTATGCAGTGCAATCTTGCTGCGTACGGTAGGCTTTGTGCTCTCGTTCGTAGTTTTTTGATTGTTCGAGAACTTCGTTTCCGGCCGTGTTTTTCCTCCGCGTGTTCGAGTGAGTGACTACTTGTCTCGTCAATCGGATTTTCGTGAAGTTGAAATGGTTTTCTTGCTGCTTTGTCGGCCGTTTTGTACGACCGTTTTCTTTTTTTTGCAGTACAATCTTGCTGCGTACGGTAGGTTTTATGATCTCGTTCGTAGTTTTTTGATTGTTAGAAAACTTTTTATCCTTGTTTTCATTGTTACAATTTTTTATTGTTTCGATGCTGGATAAAGGTGCCGGGTTTACGTCGGGGGTCAGCGCATGGATGTTCCTATTTCTATAGATAATGGGAACCCCATGATACCTGTCCCATTTGCCGACATTACAGCCAGACCTCACTATGTGAACTTTGTTTGCACATGGAGTCTGCTGCTTAGGCTCCCATGCCTTTCCAGCTAACTTTCCGCCGGAAGAGGGATTCGTCCTCTTCTTCCGGTAAGGGAAGTAAGCTTTTTAAGTCCTCCCTCCTGAAGTTCTGAACCAAAGCGTTCCTGCTGGGGGTGCTCTCGTTCCACCGAGCTCCGCCCTTCAGCAGGGGGTGGCTCCCCCTGTCCAGGTGCGTCCTGGAGTAGGGGGGGGGGGGGGGCAGCCCGACCCTGACTCGGCGCAGTCAAGGGTCGAATTGGCCGGTAGCTCTCGATAGGCGGCGGTGTTACCGTCGGAAAGGGACTTCCGGTCAAGGTCTCTGATTCCTTCAGGGACCTCGGCACGCCAGGTGGCGTCGTTGGTGGGGGCCGCTTTGACTCCGGAACTGTGCCTTCGGGTATAGGTTCAGGGGCCACAGACTTCCTGACGTGGCTAGGGGGATTAGTGACACTTGAGTTCACTAATCCTGGTGTCAGCGCGGGGTCTGTTTTCCCACCCTCACAGGCTTCTGGCTCTGGGACTTCCGTCCCAATCCAGATTTCCCAGTGCAGGGTTTCCCAGGGGGTTTTCCTCCAAGGGTTTGGGGCTTCAGGCCAGGAGTCCGGTTTCCGGTCTCCCTTTCCCCCGGGCTCAGGGAGTAGGGGTGCCTGCGGGCACTTATTCCTGGGTCGCCCAGGCCAACCTGCGGATGGTTTTGGGTACCAACAGTTACTCAGCAGTTACGGGCTTAGCCTGTACATGTCTGGGTTTCCACCTGGTGGGAGTGGCGGTTCATCCTGGTCCTTTGGACAGGATGTCCAGCCCCAGACTCAGGCAGGCCATCTTGGCCAGTTCTGGGGTCACTCCCGGCCCGCTGGACCGTTCCCATTCCCTCAGGGGTTTGGGTTTTTACCCCATGGGTCTTCACTCGTGGAACCCATAGGGGTTGGTCTCTCCTCTAGGAGATATTATAGCAGTGCGGAATCCCCCCAATGTTCTGCTACTTCGGGGGCCTTGTTGGCCGGTCCTATAAAGGTTTGCCAGACCTTAAGGACTTCCGCCTCCAGCGCGGACCCGTCGGTCTCCTGTTCCCAGGGGTCGGCTTCGGGTCTCCGACCCAAGCCTACAGCTACAGCTGTTGGTCGCGCTGCGTCCAAATGCCATAAAGAGGAGTTCCCCTCTGCGGAGATGGCTCCTCTGGCGGCCCCTGTTCCTCCCAAGGGGACTTCGGTCTCTATTGAGGAGGAGATGGACATCGAGGGTGCGGGCTCGGCAGAGGAAGACGATGTCATTCATCTTTCTCCTGGGCCAAGAGGGTTCACAAGGGGAAGATGGCCCTGAGACTGCTGAAGCTGAGGCTCAGCATGTGCTTTCTGGGATGCGGGTCCTCCGGGCCAACATCTCCCGGATTCTCAGGGCGGAGGTTTGCCCACCGCCTCAGCATCGTCGGCGCCTGAATCCACCATCCTTCTGGGTTCCCTGGTGGCTCCTCAGGCTTCCGTTCGCTCAGATCGGTCTCTGCCAGAAGGCAATATCATGTCTTCGGTTCTGGCCACGGCCCGGGCTCCGGTTTTAGAGAAGGACTCCTTCTCTACCCGTGCTCCCGGGTTTGTCGGTCTGCAGCTCAGTGTTGGTGAATTGTCGGAGGCTTCAGCTTCCGACTATGCCACACATGATGGGCAGCTGGCCTCTCAACCAGCACAGCTGGAGTTGAGACAGCTGGCTGCCTGGCCCGGCAAATCAGTGGACCAGGTGGTGCTCGATCCCAAAGAGCACCACAGGATGGAGAGAATGTTGCACCTCTCCATCCAAGTTCTGTCATACATAGACTTCCTGACAGTTTGTCTATACAGGGTATCCGATTTGCCTGAGTGTCGGTTATCCGAGACAGAACAGCCGACATACAGGACACGGCAGCCTTGCAGGTTCTCTGCTCGTCAATGCCGTGTTGGCTAGGCAGTTTTCAGTTCTGAAATTCCGCCCAGTCCAGTAACCCTACCGTTTCCGCTTGTTGAATGCCCCCTTCTAGGGCTCTACCCTGTTCAGGGGAGCTCTTCCTTGGGTTCAGAAGGATATGAAGGAGGACTCGGTCGCCTCAGCACTTCTGGTGAAGAGGTTCCAGGCTGAGAAGGCCAGTGCCTCGCAGGGGTCAGTGCCTCCTAAGAAGAAGGCGAAGTCTTCGGCTGCTCAGTTTTCTGCACAGCCCAAGTCCCAACCTCACTTCAACGGCAACAAGGGGAAGGGTAGGAAGGGTAAGAAACCTCCTGGGGGCAAGAAGAAGGGTTCCTGACTATTTCTGCTTCTTGGCCACGAAAGGCGAAGGGTATGGCCGGGTGGACGGTGGTTCTCCTTTCCCAGGCTCATGTCCTTCTCCTGCAGGCTCAGGCTCCGGGTGGGCAGACGATTCTCTGGTCTGGCAGGGGCTCGATCTGCCCCATCCGGAACTCCCTGTGGGCGGACGTCTCTCTGCTTTCCTTTCCTAGTGGCAGGATATTACAGAGGACGCTTGGGCTTTTGTCGGTGGTCAGGGAGGGTCTAGGTATTCCCCTTCTTCAGGATTCGTCCCTCGCCTCCTGGCCGTTTTTGTTTCTTTCCTCCTCCCGGGGATTCAGAAAGGGCACGGGTGCTCCAGGAGGAAGTAGGGACCATGCTGCCAAGGCAGAGATGCCCTTGGGGCTCACGACAGCTCCTTTGGTGTTCACCAAGTTGCTGCTGGTGTTTCCTTCACTCCTGCAGAATAGACGTCCACATCTATTTCGACGACTCCCTCATGCCTCTTTTGGTGTGGGAATCGTTAGTGAAGGACACTCGTCTGGTCCTGAAACTCTTGCTCAGAGTCGGCTTCATTCCTTCCAGAGAGAAGTCAGAGGTTCCTTCATATTAGGACTTCTTCTTCCTGGGGAACCATTTTGACATGGTTCGGGGCTTAGCCCTTCCACCTCTGGAGAAGTTTGAGAAGGTCAGGGCTCTGGCTCTGACTTTCATCACTTGGTCGCTTGTCCAGGTACATTGGTTCCTCAGTTTTCTGGGGTATCTCAACTCCTTGGCATATGTGGTCCCCCTAGGGAGGATTCACATCGGACCTCTCCAGATGTTCCTCCTGTCTGACTGGGTTCCGTCATCCAGGAGGCCTGGATCCCGCTTACCCAGTCGGTCAGGGAGTTCTCTTGCTGGTGGACCATTCAGGAGAACGTTTTCCACGGGGTACCTCTGACCAAGCCTATCCCCTCTATGATCCTGTTCATGGACGCGTTCATGACAGGAATGTGAGCTTACCTCGGCCAATGCCGCTTGGGGGAGTGGTCTGGCGAACAACTCTCGGAGCACATCAGTGTACTCGAGATGAGACTGTTCATTTGGCTCTGCAGTCCTTTAGGGGTATCCTGCAGTCCAAAGTGTGGCTACCGACAACAGTTGTCGCGTATCTGGAGAGACAGGGGCCACCAGGTCTCATGTCCTGTGTGCCCTCTCCATCCACATCCATCTTCTCTGCCAGGACATGCAGTTGACCATAGCGGTCAAGCATCTTTCTGGCAGGCTGAGTGTGTTGGTGGCCACTCTCCAGGCGCCACCAGCCGGTGTTGACGGAATGGCAGCTGTGTCCCTTGATTTTCAAGGGGAATTGTCAGGCGTGGGACAGACCTATTATAGACCTGTTTGCCACTTCCCTGAACAACCAGCTGCTAACCTTCGTCTCCCCGGTCCCAGACCGTAAGGCGTGGGCTGTGGACGCCCTTTCTCTGGAATAGGAAGGGACGTATGCATATGCATTCCCTCCCTTCAACCTGGTGGGCAGGGTTCTACAGAAGTTCTGGGAGCATCACTGCTCCTTACTTCTGAGAGCCCCTCTGTGGCCGAGGCAAGCTTGGTTTCAGGAGCTCTTGTCGTTTCTGGTGGAGGAGCCCTTGGCTCTCCCCACCAGACCGAATCTCCTTCGCCAGCCTTGGCCCAGAACGACACACTCTTGACCAGAGATCCTCCACCTTCACGCGCTGAGGCTATCTCTGGAAGCCACGCCAAGGCAGGCTTTTCTCAAGAGGTGTCAGATTGCATTGAGCAATCAATCAGGGCTTCCTCTTCTGCCATCTACCAGTCACGTTGGATGATCTTCTGTGATTGGTGTGTCGGCAAGGAAGCTTATTCATTCGAAGCCTCTGCATTTGATTGCAGAATTCCTAATCTCTCTGTTTAGGTACCGCTATCTGCCACCTGGCACTATTGCTGGCTATCGTACAGCTATTGCCAGAGTTCTTGCTTGTTATGGCAGGAAGGAGATCGGTTAGTCCTCCTCTCTTTCTGCCCTAATCAGAGGCTTTGCTATGAATAGAGTTGTTTTTAGCGAAGAATCAGGTTCCGGGGTTCTCGCACGATCCCATCAGGATCCTGGCTGTGACTAGCTCGGAGGAGCGAGATAGGTTGCTTTGTCCTTGTCGGGCTCTTAGGTTTTATCTTGATAAAACCAGGGGGGGGCGGGGCTCTCGATCCCGTCTGTTTTGCCCATTAAACAGGGGCAACGAGATATCTCCTCCCAGTCGGTTTCCAGGTGGGTTTGCCAGGTGATTTAGTATGCTTACGAGCATTTTGATGATCTGGCTCGGGCGAGAGCGAAAGCGCGGTCTCACGAGGTCAGGGCCCTTGCTTCATCCTGGGCCCTTCTCTCAATGAGTCCTCCTTTCAGGAGGTCATGTCTGCAGTATTCTGGCAGGGCAGGGAAACCTTAACAGATTTTTAGGTCATCTGACCCGAAGGGTCCGATGACCTATAGTCATCATGCTTCGTCCGTCGTCGTCCGCCGTGCGCCGTGCGTCGTGCGCCGTCCGCCGTGCGCCGTCCGTAAACTTTTCATTCAAACGACTTCTTCTCAAATACTAGAAGGTCTAGGGGGCTAATACTTGGCACAGAGGATACTGGCATGGAGCTCTACCAAGTTTGTTCAAATGAATGACCTTGACCCACTTTAAAGGTCACAGGGGTCAAATATGTTAAAATTTTTAAACAACTTCTCAATAACCAAAAGGCTCAGATTGCTGATATTGTGCCTGTGGCATGCTGGGATGAAGGGCTATCAAGTTTGTTTAAATGAATGACCTTGAACAACTTTCAAGGTCACAGGGGTCAAATATGTCAAAATCTTTAAATAACTTCTTCTCAAATACTAGAAGGCCTAGGGGGCTAATACTTGGCCCATAGCATGCTGGCATGGAGCCCTACAAAGTTTGTTCAAATGAATGACCTTGGCCCACTTTCAAGGTCACAGGGGTCAAATATGTTAAAATATACAAAGGACTTCATCTCAATAAGCAAAAGTCTATGAGTGCCGATATTGGGTCTGTAGCATGCTGGGAGGAAAGGCTACCAAGTTTATTTAAATGAATGACCTTGAACAACTTTCAAGGTCGCAGGGGTCAAATATGTCAAAATCTTTAAATAACTTCTTCTCAAATACTAGAAGGCCTAGGGGGCTAATACTTGGCCCATAGCATGCTGGCATGGAGCCCTACAAAGTTTGTTCAAATGAATGACCTTGGCCCACTTTCAAGGTCACAGGGGTCAAATATGTTAAAATATACAAAGGACTTCATCTCAATAAGCAAAAGTCTATGAGTGCCGATATTGGGTCTGTAGCATGCTGGGAGGAAAGGCTACCAAGTTTATTCAAATGAATGACCTCAACCCACTTTCAAGGTCACAGGGGTCAAATATGTTAAAATATACAAAGGACTTCATCTCAATAAGCAAAAGTCTATGAGTGCCGATATTGGGTCTGTAGCATGCTGGGAGGAAAGGCTACCAAGTTTATTCAAATGAATGACCTCAACCCACTTTCAAGGTCACAGGGGTCAAATATGTTAAAATCTTTAAACAACTTCTTCTCATTAACCAAAAGGCTCAGAGTGTAGATATTGGGCCTGTGACATGCTGGGATGAAGGACTACCAAGTTTGTTCAAATGAATGACCTTGACCCACTTTAAAGGTCACAGGGGTCAAATATGTTAAAATCTTTAAACAACTTCTTCTCAATAACCAAAAGGCTCAGATTGCTGATATTGTGCCTGTGGCATGCTGGGATGAAGGGCTATCAAGTTTGTTTAAATGAATGACCTTGAACAACTTTCAAGGTCACAGGGGTCAAATATGTCAAAATCTTTAAATAACTTCTTCTCAAATACTAGAAGGCCTAGGGGGCTAATACTTGGCCCATAGCATGCTGGCATGGAGCCCTACAAAGTTTGTTCAAATGAATGACCTTGGCCCACTTTCAAGGTCACAGGGGTCAAATATGTTAAAATATACAAAGGACTTCATCTCAATAAGCAAAAGTCTATGAGTGCCGATATTGGGTCTGTAGCATGCTGGGAGGAAAGGCTACCAAGTTTATTTAAATGAATGACCTTGAACAACTTTCAAGGTCGCAGGGGTCAAATATGTTAAAATATACAAACGACTTCTTCTCAACAAGCAAAAGTCCATGAGTGCTGATATTGGGCCTGTAAGATGCTTGGAGGAGAGGCTACCAAGTTTGTTCAAATGAATGACCTCAACCCACTTTCTAGGTTTGGCTTGCTTTTTGTCAGATGACCGTTAAGGCCCATGGGCCTCTTGTTATCTGTGATCCCTAGCTTCCCACTCAGAAGGCCTGTATTCATTGGGACCTTTGGTGGTGGCATAGTCAGTGGCTGGGCCTCCTCGTTAGCCCCGGGCCATGTCTTTCCGTACGGCGGCATGTGGGTACACCTGCTCTTTCACAGAGAGGTCCCTTCCTTCACTTTAGCACTCTGTTCTCCCTCCCTACTACTTTGGTTGTGCTGAAGGGGCTGCCTGGCTTCTAGTCACCACTACGGTAAGACGAATTCGCATACTAAAGTTATGGTAATTATTACTGAAATGAAATTGAGGTTTTTTTAATGTAAAACCAATTTTCATGATGTAATACTTACCATAACTTTATGGAGTCCCACCCTATCCTCCCCTCTTCCTTATCTGCCTGGCTGCCCCTCTGTGGGGTTTACGCCATAAAGGTTATTAGAGGAAGGGAGATCACTCTGCGTTCCTGCCGTGATGGCTCATGGATCGTAGGGAGGGCGGGATTGTTTTTCTTTTGAATCTTTTGTTGTTGGGATACAAAGATGGGTGTAGGTACTGTATTTGCATACTAAAGTTATGGTAAGTATTACATCATGAAAATTGGTTTTACATTAAAAAAACCTCAAATCTGTTGTACTGAGTGTTTGCAAATTTATGTGAAAAATGAAGCATTGAAAGACTTTATAGTGACTTCATTAATATTGTTACAAATGTGTTTTACTGTGTAATACAATGACTGCGCCTAAGTGTATGTAAATTTAGGTGAAATTTTTTTTAAAAAATTGACGTTAAATTCCTATTCCGTATATTATGCACCTGTCCCTTAGTTAGTGTTTTTAGGTCATCTGACCCGAAGGGTCCGATGACCTATAGTCATCATGCTTCGTCCGTCGTCGTCCGCCGTGCGCCGTGCGCCGTCCATACACTTT